>NC_140181.1:85521473-85598533 GCF_963971535.1 Notolepis coatsorum | reverse complement strand
CTTACGCATAATCTTCCCTGCCCCCCTTCCCCAGCCTCTCACCCACACCCCTTTACTGCCACCACGTGTCTCCCCCACGCTGTGAATTTGGCAAAACGCGCGCCAAAACGTCCCCCCCCTCCTCCCCCTCTGTGCACTGTGTGGGTTTGTGTGTACAATATGCCTCCTTTCATGTTCTCTCGCTTTCACTGTGCAGGTAAACCGTATCTTTATGTTCCTCTCAGTGAGTACTTTTGGCTGAGTTGATGCTATCTATAGACAGAGAACCCTTATTTCATAAAACCCCTCTCTCTCTCCTTTTCCTTCTCTCTCTCTCTCTCTCTCTCTCTCTCTCTCTCTCTCTCTCTCTCTCTCTCTCTCTCTCTATCATCTCTCTCACCCTCTCTCTTGCTCTCTCTCATCTCTCATCTCTCCCTCTCTCTCTCCTTTTCCTTCCCTCTCTCTCTCTGTCTCTCTCACCCTCTCTCTCTTGCTCTCTCATCTCTCTCCCTCTCTCTCATCTCTCCCTCTCTCTCATTCTCTCTCCCTCTCTCTCTCCTTCTCCCTCTCTCATCTCTCTCCCTCTCTCCTTCCTCTCCCTCTCTCTCTCCCCCTCTCTCTCTCTGTTCTCCGTTCTCCGTCCCTTCACTGTCTCTTTTGTCGGCTAGATGCTGTCTATGCTGCTTGGTCATGCTGGTCGTGACAGCTCTGATTTCTGTCACAGTGCATTAGCTTAGCCTCCGAGCAGCCACCTCCTCGCTGTCAACCCCCCCCCCCCCCCAATCCCCCTCCCACCCTCACCTTCCCTTCCCAAGTGCCCGTCGGCTTCTAGTGACTCCCACTCAGTCACTTTGGCCAGGCGCACAGCCAGTTCCCAATGGACTCTTCAACATGCTGGATGGGTTTTTTACTAGCAAAAGGTGGGCGGGATGGGAGAAGGTGTAGGTACACAGGAGGGGGCAGGAAACAACAGGGGGTGAATGTGAGGGAATGCTGGGCTGTGAACCATGAACCCCTGGGATTAAGGGCAGTATAGCTGATCTGAGGTGTATTCTAAGCGAGTAACATTACCACCTTATATGGAATTACACGCATTATTCTTGTCCCAGGGCTGTCATCAACTTGGCAGGAGCATATGCGAGATACGTACGCCCACATATTACACATGCACGCTTGAGAGGCGACCTTAAAGGGATTGTGAAGAGACCGGTTGTAGTGTGTTTATCTCGTGTTCGAATTACACCCCAAAAGTGATTTCTCTGTTTGTCCCACAGTTAACAATCACCCCGAATCCTTTTTATATTTGAAATATTCATGTTACATTGACTATTCATGTGAAGTGTCGTGGGACCTTCCAATTTGCATGTTGTCGAACGGGCCTCTCCCACCCTACAGGACACGTATGGCTTTAAATGCAAACGAACCATTTAAGACCTACATGCAAACGTGTTCCTCTCCATAAACTGCCTGTGATTTATGGTTCTTTGGTGATACACGGTACACAGAAGAGTAGCCTATGGGGTGTTTCTCTAACACGTGCCATAGGTTCTATCAATGTCAGAATAAATTAGGGATCCACCGATCCGACTTTTTCAGTCCTGATACCGATACCGATGTTGATACCTGGGCTTTGGGTATCGGCTGATACCAAGTACCCATCCGTATAGACTTGGACCGCCATTTTAGGGTCATTTTGGACAAAAATGATTGAGAATGAGATATAATATATTTCTCCATTAGAAAGAGTTAACATAAAATGCAGAAAATCAATAGTATTGGGGAAATCCTCCGATACTGATATTCTATTTGAACCCGGTATCAGACCCAGTATCTGTACTATCATTTTATTGCCTATATTTATGTCTTTCTACTATTACCCATCCCATACCTGTACCCCCCCTCCCCCTCCCCCATGTTGCTATGATGCCTGAATTTCCCCAAGGGGATCAATAAAGGAATATCTTATCTTATCTTATTGATACATCCCTAGAATAAATATAACACCAGCTTGTATAGGCTACATTTTCCAGTCACAATATAATTGTACACGGAACATGGAACATATTCTCAGGCAGCCATTGTTTTATTTTTTCGCTGACACGTCTCCAGTTTAAGATTTCACTGTATTTATCCATACATCTGCATTGAATTCTGTACAACAGCTAGCTGTGTGGACCACAATGATTTATCTTTGTGCAGTACTAGGGAGTATTGGGTGCATATGACCTTCAGTGGCCCGTTGCAACTGCTATGTAACTCAACCCTCTCTCTCTCTCTACCTGAGTCTGTCTGCGCGCTCTCTCTCTACCTCTCCCTGTGAGTCTGTGTCTGTCTGCGCTCTCTCTCTCTATCTCCCCCTCTCTCTCCCTCTCCCTGTGTGTCTGTTTGCGCTCTCTCTCTCTTTCTTTCTCTCTTTCTCTCTCCATCTCCCTGTGTGTCTGTCTGCGCTCTCTCTTTCTCTCTCTCCATCTCCCTGTGTCTGTCTGCTCAATCTCTCTCTCCCCCTCTCCCTGCGTGTCTGTCTGTCTGCTCTCTCTCTCTCTCTCCCTGTGTGTCTGTCTGCGCTCTCTCTCTCTTTCTCTCTCTCTCCCTCTCCCTGTGTGTCTGTCTGCTCAATCTCTCTCTCCCCCTCTCTCTCCCTGCGTGTCTGTCTGTCTGCTCTCTCTCTCTCCCTCTCCCTGTGTGTCTGTCTGTCCGTCTGCGCTCTCTCTCTTTCTCTCTCCATCTCCCTGTGTCTGTCTGCTCAATATCTCTCGCCCCCTCTCTCTCCCTCTCCCTGCGTGTCTGTCTGTCTGCTCTCTCTCTCCCTCTCTCTCCCTCTCCCTGTGTGTCTGTCTGTCTGTCTGCTCTCTCTCTCTCTCTCTCTCTCTCTCCCTCTCCCTGTGTGTCTGTCTGTCCGTCTGCGCTCTCTCTCTTTCTCTCTCCATCTCCCTGTGTGTCTGTCTGTCTGTCTGCTCTCTCTCTCTCTCCCTCTCTCTCTCCCTCTCCCTGTGTGTCTGTCTGTCCGTCTGCGCTCTCTCTCTTTCTCTCTCCATCTCCCTGTGTGTCTGTCTGCTCAATCTCTCTCTCATCATGTTAAACCCAGATTCGGCTCAAACAAGGGACTAAACACGTTTCGCAATTATGCCACATCAATGTGGAACGCCCTACCCAAAGCTGTAAAGGAATGTGAATCACTACCCACTTTCAAAACCACTCTCAAAGAACACCTACGGGAGACTGCAATTCGAAACTGGCCCCTGTAAATGTCCTAACCCAACCCCCTCCAATGTACAGTAAATGACCAAGTATGGTTTTGTCAATATTCCAATGTACAGTTTTGCTTGTACAGTTGTAGTGTCCCCCCCCCCCCCCCCCACCCAACCACCTCCAATGTACAGTACGTGTCTGTCTGCATGTGCCATCATCATTGTGTGGCCTCAGAATGCTGTAATGTAAATCCCTGATCTAGCTTGTATCTGTGAACCCTGTCTATCAAGCTGCTTTGCAAATCCTGCCTCTTCCTATGCCCATATTTGATTGGACTGAGCAGTATGCAAAATAGGCCCGTCAAATCAGTCCAGGTTCAGAGTGGACCTCAAAGCTTAAACCTTGACCCGACGCATCCTGCTCCCTGCGGCAAGTGATTTTCTCTCTCGCCATCTGCTGCAGAGGAGAACCTAAGAGCAGCACAGGGGACTGTCTGCTCTTATCTTGCCCTTGAGATGGAGCAGGGCTTCAGTAAGAGCTTATTCTGTAAAGCCTTGTACCCTAGGATACTGCAGGAATATTTGTGGGGAATTTGGAATGAAGTGTCATTGTAAAAAAAATAAAAGATTAAGGAATGCTTGCTCCTCTAAAACGACTGTGTTTTTCCCCGCTATATCTGTATGCGGAGGAGGAAAAAGCTGATGCAAATTATTCTTCCAATTTATGTAAATATAGCAGTTTTACTAAATGTGTTCTGTGTGTGTTTCCTGTAAGTCAAACGAAGCTGTCTAACGTAATTGCACCGGTGATGTAAATGGAAACCGAAGGCAGAGAAATGAAGCAGATATGCAGCCCTGAAAAAAAATACAGAAAATTATTGAACGGGCCCTTCCTCCTCCACTGTGAAGCACCGCCACAGTGATCAGCTCTGTGTAAACACCTCTTCATTGTGTGAGAACTCAAGTGTTGGCATAGCCTCTGCCTGCTTGCCGATTATGAACCATTGAACCTGAGCACACAGGCAGGCCCCTCCTATTCATTGTGAATTTCAACAGCTTTTTGTTAGCTTGGCCGGCAGCCCTAAATCTGAAATATGAATGAGTCAGCGCCCAGTATGAAGGTTGAGGAATTGAGTTAGGATCCCTCTCCTCTCCCCCTCCAGTCTCCCCCCTGGGCGAATTTGCAGTCGGGCCGAATTCTTGGATGAGCGAGAATTTCAGCAGAGATTGTTTATTCGTCACGAGAAATCACAGCCACCCCGATACGGTCTGCACTCTACTAAATAATTCAAGTGGACTCTTTCTCACACACTGACCGTCCTCAAAGGCGGTGATGTTATCTCATCCAGCAAGGCTATTCTTCACTCAAGTTGCCCCATCTAGTGGTTACAGGCAACCCGGAGTGTAAAGAGACAAGTGCACCATCTAGTGGTTTTGAGAATCAACTAAGCCTACAACGCCCCTCACGTGCTCTCCTGAGCACACAAGCATTCCATTATGTTTGAAAATGGGAAAATGTGGGAAGAATATACAAGATATTAAGATGATGATTTTCCGAGTTGCTGAGAAGAGTCTCTGGGTTGTGTTTGCAAGTGTAAGTGGCATTCTGTTTACTATAGCTGCGCCCTGCACGAGTTAGCTGCGCCCTGCACGAGTCCAGCACATCTCTGATTAGGATGCAGGCCCATGTCCTCCTTGCATGTCAATAATACAGATAGCAGCGTGTAGGAGGAGAGGCTGAGCTGCACGTGTGGGTTGTCAACACTCTCTGGTCTCTCATGGTCTCCCTCGGAACCCCAACCATCTGTGCCTGACCGACCGTTACAGGATTTCAATTAGGCCCCAAAAGGGGTAAATATGACTGCTCGCTGTTTGGCCCGTCCTGCTTCCTTTCACCGGAGCTAATTATGCACGGGTGTCTCTAGGTGGCTCTGCCGGACGTTTCGGTAATGGCCGCGCTTCATCCTTTGTGTTCACATTACTGCGGGATATGGGTTGTGAAATGAGATCACCGCTGACTACCCGGCTATCAGTGATTGTGCCATAAAACACGATGGGCCAGAACGGACTCAATTGCGTGACGCGACTGTGAGGTGGCAGCCCCGTCTACTCCCTGAGTCCCTGCCTCCTCTTCCCTCTCCCCTCGTCTACTTCCTCCTTTATTTGTGTCTTCTTCTGCCATGTCCTCTTCTGCTCCCCTCCGCGTTTCGTCCCTCTCCGCCCCCTATCCTTCTTCCCTCCCGATACCCCCCTTTTTTCTCTCCTCTCCACCTCCTCTCCCCTCTCCTCTCATCCTCCTCCTTTTCTCTCCCTTTATCCTCCTCATCTCTTCTAATCTCCTCACATCTCTCTCTTGTGTGGTTATCACCCGAGACAGAGACGGCAGGTGGCTGAGTCTATACAGTCCCTGCTCCTTTCTATATCACTTATAGTGGATCGACGTATCATGGAGAAAATCCATTATGTCCTCCCGATCGATAGGGATTAGCGTACTGATATATGGGTTTCACAGGATCACAGCCATAAAATTAATCACTATGTTATTACTCTGAGGAATCTATTGCTCATATATCATCTCAAATGCCTGATTACGTGCCTGGGTGTTCTGAGCGTGTGTGTGCGCGAGTGTTTGTGTGAGAGATCACATTTAGGCTAACTCTGGTTGCAGCATGCTGTGCTGATGATGATGATGATGATGATGTGTGTGTGTGTGTGTGTGTGTGTGTGTGTGTGTGTGTGTGTGTGTGTGTGTGTGTGTGTGTGTGTGTGCGTGTGTGTGTGTGTGTGTGTGCGTGTGTGTGTGTGTGCGTGTGTGTGTTGGCTACTCCAGAGAAATGGCAGTGATTTAATTTCAGAACTCTTTGTTCAAACACTGTCACCCACTAGTGACTTTGTTTAACGGAGTCACTTCTGAAGATGTCTTTCAGTTTCTTTCTGCTTCAACTCGACTACTTGCCACCTACAGAAGTCCTCAGACGACTCCTCCATCGTCAGTTACATCACGAACGAGGTCGAGTAGGGTGGAGCGCTAGCAATCACTTCCAACTCAATTTGCAAGAGCAAGGAGCTGGTGGTGGACTGCCAGAGAGGCAAGAAGAGGCCCCCACCTTCCATCACTATCTGAGGGGAGGAGGTGGAGGTGGTGGAGACCTACAAGTTCCTGGGAGTACACTAGAACAGTACACTGGACTGGTCGGACAACACAGAGGCTCTACAGGAAGGGACAGAGTACACTAGAACAGTAGACTGGACTGGTCGGACAACACAGAGGCTCTACAGGAAGGGACAGAGTACACTAGAACAGTAGACTGGACTGGTCGGACAACACAGAGGCTCTACATGAAGGGACAGAGTACACTAGAACAGTACACTGGACTGGTTGGACAACACAGAGGCTCTACATGAAGGGACAGAGTACACTAGAACAGTACACTGGACTGGTCGGACAACACAGAGGCTCTACATGAAGGGACAGAGTACACTAGAACAGTAGACTGGACTGGTCGGACAACACAGAGGCTCTACAGGAAGGGACAGAGTACACTAGAACAGTAGACTGGACTGGTCGGACAACACAGAGGTTCTACAGGAAGGGACAGAGTACACTAGAACAGTACACTGGACTGGTCGGACAACACAGAGGCTCTACAGGGACAGAGTACGCTAGAACAGTACACTGGACTGGTCGGACAACACAGAGGCTCTACATGAAGGGACAGAGCAGGCTGTTCTTCCTGAGGAGACTCAGGTCCTTCAACGTGTGCAATAGACTGCTGCAGTTGTTTTACCAGTCTGTAGTAGCCAGTTGAGGGGGTAACATTTCATGGTAACATTTCATTTAATTTCAAACCTTTATTTCAACTTGTGAGACACTGAGGTTACCCTCATTTACAGCGACAACAAGCTGACAAAAAAGGATACAGTTTATCAGCAATTTCATTTTATCATAAATTTTTCTGTAATTCTACCATTCTACATTTTAACGTGTAGAATAGGTTCCAAGATTCCATTCTAACAATGTTGTGATGTAAGAGGGAAGTTTACCAATAAGGGCTTTAAAAATAAACAAATACCAATGATAGTTACACCTTTTCATAAAGGACACAGCGGTGGGTATCATATCTGTCACCATTTACATTTACATTTACATTTAGTCATTTAGCTGACGCTTTTATCCAAAGCGACTTACAAGTTCTGTGCGACAAGACAGCAAGAAGGGTATAACTCTATCAGCTGAGTAACAATGTTCATCAAAGTGTTGCGTGTTACAGTGTAGGTTAGTTTATTAGGACAAGTGCATGACAGTAAGGTTAGTCGGGGTTAGATTTTTTTTTTTTTTTTTTTTATCATTTCAGATAATGGTTGAAGAAGTGAGTCTTTAGTCGACGGCGAAAGATTGGACGGGATTCGGCTGTCCTAACTGGGATGGGTAGTTCATTCCACCATTGTGGGGCAAGGACTGAGAATAGGCGGCTTCTCTTTGATGACCCTCCGGGAGCTTGGATAGGAGTAGATCTGAGGCGGCCAGAAGATGCAGAGCGTAGGGGTCTTGAGGGTGTGTAGTTAGAGACCATTGACCGGAGGTAGGCGGGAGCGGTTCCCTTTGCCGCACGGTATGCTAGGTCGAGGGCCTTGAAGCGGATACGTGCAGCAATGGGGAGCCAGTGCAGGTCCCTAAGAAGTGGGGTGACATGGGCCGACTTCGGTAGGTTTGAGATCAGGCGGGCCGCTGCGTTTTGAATGAGTTGAAGAGGCTTGGTGGCAGTGGCCGGGAGGCCAGCTAGCAGTGCGTTGCAGTAGTCGAGGCGGGAGATGACTGTTGATTGGACGAGGAGTTGGGTGTCACCAGTAATAAATCTGAGGGCAGAATGATAGTCCAGCGGTTTAAGAGTTGAAGCTGCAGCATGCCTATGAATCACATCACCATAGTCCAAAATTGATAAGAAAACAGCTTCAGCAATCCTCTTTTGACTAATCACAGGAAAGCTGGATCTATTTCAGTACAGGAAGCCAATTTTCTGTCACAGCTTGGAAGCAAGAATATCCACATGGAACTTAAATGAAAATTTCTCATCGAGCCACAAGCCAAGATATTTATACTCGGTGACTCTCTAAATATTAGAACCGCTTATGGTAGATATATGTATTTCATAAACAACATTTCTGGCTCTGGAGAACTGCATAAATTTAGTCAACTCAAGGGACTCTAATAAACTGAACAAGCTGGCGAGGAAGGCTAGCTGTGGGGGTGGGAGTCAGCCCCCCCTCCCCCTATATGAGGAGTTAGCTAAGATGAGGAACATGTTCATAGACGTTCACATCTTCCCTGACACACCACAAATCACCTCAGTCAGGCCTTTGTGCCAGTAGTAGGGGTGTAACGGTACACAAAAACCACGGTACGGTACGTACCTCGGTTTTGAAGTCAAGGTTCGGTACGGATTTTCGGTACAGTGGGGGAAAGTTTGGCTTTCCATGTTCCACTCAGGGGTGATGTAGTGTGCTGTAACTAATTGTACTTGTAGGGCTGTCAACGAATATTCTATATTGAAATTAATAATCGACTTGTAATATATATTTTTTTTAAATAATAATTATTATATTAGATTGTGAAAAAAACAGCCCCCGCTGGGCGGTCGTTAGTGGTTAACATACCGTTGTATTCGTTCGGTACACTACACAGCCGTTCGGTACGGTACGGTACACACTGAAACGGTTTGGTTCGGTACGGATACGTGTACTTTTACACCCCTAGCCAGTAGTCATCAGGCTCCCCAACTGTCTGACTTGACCAACAGCTGGTGAGCGAACAGCTGGAGAACTTGAGAACTGTTAGAACTGTTTGCCTCTTAACTACTAAACTCTGGAGGGAGATGGTACACCTACACATGACCCATTCATTTACTAGCACCTTATCTTATTTATATTATAATTATGATAATCTGCTTATTCTGTTTACGTATACCAGGATCGACTAAGACGCAGTATGGAGCATTGCACATTGTACATAGTCGACTTAGTTAGCTATATATATTTGCACATGGGCCTAATTGGGGGGGGGGGGGGGGGGTTAATGAAGGAACATCTTATCTTATTTGATCTTAGTCTGAAATGTATGAGCCTTTGATGCTTGAAAGCTATGTGATAACTAAATATACGATTCACATGAGTTTTGAGGCTGTAAAGCATTTCATTCTACTTGTATTTGTTTGTAACCATTAGAGCACAACGGACGTGTCTCGGTCGTGATGGGTTGAGAACATTTCAACACGCTCATTTTCCACCTACAAGTCAAACTCTACGTGAGCTTTTTGCAGCTTTTATTGCGTTGAATGAATGAAAACTTTATTTAACAGATTGCAGAATGGATACAATACAGTACGGCTCAATACACACAATTGTTAAGGGGATGCAGACCAGAGAAAGACGTTTGTCTTGTTTACATCAGGGTCCCCCATTTTCATTTCATAGTGACATTTATGACATACACAGCATACACGACATTTATGGCTTAGGGACATACATGACATACATGTATTTAGTACTGTTACATTTGTGACATACGATATTCAAATATACAGTACTGTTACCCATAGATCCTGACAGAGTATATACATATGATGGGGAGGGGACTGTACATTAGGAGGGGGTGGGTGGGTGGCTGGGAGAGAAATATACATACGGTGGGGAGGAGACTGTACATTTGGAGGGGGTGGGTGGGTGGGAGAGAAATATACATACGGCGGGGAGAGAATATATACATGCGGTGGGGAGGAGACTGTCTATTAGGAGGAGGGGGTGGGGGTGGGGGGGTTTGGACATTTACGGTGGCCAGTTTCGAATTGCAGTTTCCCGTAGGTGCTCTTTAAGAGCGGTTTTGAATGTGGGTATGGATTCACATTCCTTTACAGCTTTGGGTAGGGCGTTCCACATTGATGTGGCATAATTGTGAAAGGTGTTTAGTCCCTTTTTTTTGCCGAATCTGTGTTTAACATGATTTGTTGAGCTTCCTCTGGTGTTGTGGTCGTGGTATTTACTGACCTTTGGGAAGTATGTTGACATGTACATGGGTACCTTAGTCGTATAGTGTATCTTGTAGACCAGGCCCATTGCAAGTTGCTGTACTCTGTCGTCTACTCTAAGCCATCCTAGGTTGTCAAAGTGGGCAGGGGTGAGGTGGGTTCTAGGGGTAAGGTCAAGTAGAAGTCTGACCAGTTTGTTTTGTGATGTTTGTAATCTTGTTTTTAGCGCCTTTGAGGTGCTTTGGTACCATGAGGTGCAAGCATAGTCGTAGTACCCTTGAATGAGTGCTCCTGCCAGAGTCTTCAGGGTATTCTTGTTTACCAGAGAGGAGATCCGGTACAAGAATCTAGTTCGTTGGTTGACTTTTTTTATTACCTTGGATGCCATTTTGTCACAGGAAAGATTTGCCTCTAGGATGGAACCTAGGTAGGTAATTTCATCTTTCCTTGTGACAATATTGTCACCCACTGTAACTGAGAAGCCGTCGGTCTTGCTGAGTTTGTTATTTGATCCGAAGAGAATGGACTCTGTTTTGCCCATGTGTAATGATAGTTTGTTATCAGCGAGCCAGGTGCAGATTTTGTCTAGTTCCGAGCTGAGGGTTTTTTCAACCTGTAACTTGTTCTTGTCAGAGACCAGCAGGGCTGAGTCGTCCACGAGCAAGAACAAGTTGCAGTCACAAGCTGACGACATGTCATTTGCATAAATTAGGAACAGTAGTGGTCCTAGTATGCTTCCTTGTGGAATACCACAGCTCACTGTGGTGGGGGGGGGGTAGAGTACCGTTTACCTCCACCATCTGTTCTCTCCCCTCCAGGTAGGATTGCATCCAGCTCACTGATAAAAACCAATAGCTTTTAGCTTGTCAATCAGAATGGAGTGACCTCTCTCTCTCGTACGGTAGGTGAAAGAAAGCCTTAACAGCTCTGATAGCTCCGCTCCTAATATATAGGGCCATGGATCTCCAGAGCCCAGCCTGGCGTCTGCTGCCGCTGCCGTGCTCTTCCTGCAGAAATGGACGCTGGGGGAACAGGAGAGGGGCGATGAGTGGTTAGTGGTTCTATCAAGGCTCTCCGGAGCCGTCTACAGAAAATGAAACCATCTCTGAACAGGTAACTCAATTTAACTCCTGGCCTCCTTCTCCTGAGCTACTACAAGCACAAATACGTTCCCACCTGATTGGATGAGGTAACGGAGCGTAGCTGCAGTCACAACAGCGGACGCCCCGGTCCGCTCCCAAATTGCCTGGATATGGTCAGCGGAGCCCTTTCCCACCCTGCGGATGGATGAGTGGAAGCTGAGGAGCAGAAAGGATTCAGGTTTTTTATTCCCTCCCCCCTTTTCAATCAATGGAATAGACAGTCTTTAATCGAGGGGAGCCATCGAGTGCTGAAGCTAGCAAAATGGAGAGTAGGTCTTCCGGAACCATTCCTCTCGACACCGTCTCAAAGGTTACCTGCCTGCACAGGAGGGGGAAATATGGTATTTGTACTGTACGTGTAGCAGATGAAAGAGCAGGAAGGTTCAAAAGATACTTATCCACTACGTGGAAGTGCACTTTTGATATTAAAAGAGCGACTTTACGGAAGGATGTTGCCTAAAGCGTCGTACTGCTGTGGCTACGTGACTTGTAATGGGTATCAACTTCATTTTTAGCCCTGGAAGGAGACTTAAATTTAGGGAAGGCTGAGTTTGATCAAACCAAAAGTGAGTGGGTTCATTTACACGGTAGCCTTCATCAGGGATGTTCATGAAATGGATTTTGTCACATTTGAACAATTAGATAGATTAGCTCCAGTCGGAGAGGAAGGCATTATTCTCTCCACCCTCGTTACAACTCCCTCTTATTAGCTCATTTCATAATTGTTCTCCTGCTAAATTATATAACGATCACATTGACCTTTCTACACTCCTGCTCAGCAGTCTGCGCTTGTGCCGCATCAAGGAATGTCAATTTAATGAGTGGAATTTAATGCATGGCTCAATAATGCTATCTTCTGCTCCATTATTAATTACAAAAAAAAAAAAAAAAGTTAGCTCAGTTAATTATTGCAAATGTGTTACAATGAAACTGCCAGGGTTGCTTGAAAGGCCTCGGGCAAATAGTGATGTATTGCTCTTACTTTTATCTGAAGGGGCTTCTTCGTATCATGAAAGCCACACATGGATAGATTTTGACGTGCTATATAGTGTCTTTTGATCAAGTGTTCTGTGTTCTGTGACCCCTTTCCACCGTGGATTAGAGAGGGAAGCTTTGCAGGCAGGTATCTCTACCCTGCATTTACTATCGGCCGCATTCCACACAGCGGGACGGAGTGCAAAGGAATCCCAACCTGAGCATGACATAAGAGCAAAGCGGCCTGCCGTATGAATACGGTGAATTCTAATGTCTAGGACATCCCAAATAAAAACGAGTTCCTATCGATCACTACCATTGATCAGAGTGTCCACCCTGACCCTGTCTCCAGCCTGACGCTGTCTCCACCCTGACCCTGTCTCCACCCTGACCCTGTCTCCACCCTGACCCTGTCTCCACCCTGACCCTGTCTCCACCCTGACCCTGTCTCCACCCTGACCCTGTCTCCACCCTGACCCTGTCTCCACCCTGACACTGTGTCCACCCTGACCCTGTCTCCACCCTGACCCTGTCTCCACCCTGACCCTGTCTCCACCCTGACGCTGTCTCCACCCTGCCCTGTCTCCACCCTGACCCTGTCTCCACCCTGACCCTGTCTCCACCCTGACGCTGTCTCCACCCTGACCCTGTCTCCACCCTGACCCTGTGTCCACCCTGACCCTGTCTCCACCCTGACCCTGTCTCCACCCTGACCCTGTGTCCACCCTGACCCTGTCTCCACCCTGACCCTGTCTCCACCCTGACCCTGTCTCCACCCTGACCCTGTCTCCACCCTGACCCTGTCTCCACCCTGACCCTGTCTCCTGTCTCCACCCTGACCCTGTCTCCACCCTGACCCTGTCTCCACCCTGACCCTGTCTCCACCCTGACCCTGTCTCCACCCTGACCCTGTCTCCACCCTGACCCTGTCTCCACCCTGACCCTGTCTCCACCCTGACCCTGTCTCCTGTCTCCACCCTGACCCTGTCTCCACCCTGACCCTGTCTCCACCCTGACCCTGTCTCCACCCTGACCCTGTCTCCACCCTGACCCTGTCTCCACCCTGACCCTGTCTCCACCCTGACCCTGTCTCCACCCTGTCTCCACCCTGACCCTGTCTCCACCCTGACCCTGTCTCCACCCTGACCCTGTCTCCACCCTGTCTCCACCCTGTCTCCACCCTGACCCTGTCTCCACCCTGACCCTGTCTCCACCCTGACCCTGTCTCCACCCTGACCCTGTCTCCACCCTGACCCTGTCTCCACCCTGACCCTGTCTCCACCCTGACCCTGTCTCCACCCTGACCCTGTCTCCACCCTGACCCTGTCTCCACCCTGACCCTGTCTCCACCCTGACCCTGTCTCCTGTCTCCACCCTGACCCTGTCTCCACCCTGACCCTGTCTCCACCCTGACCCTGTCTCCACCCTGACCCTGTCTCCACCCTGACCCTGTCTCCACCCTGACCCTGTCTCCACCCTGACCCTGTCTCCACCCTGTCTCCACCCTGACCCTGTCTCCACCCTGACCCTGTCTCCACCCTGACCCTGTCTCCACCCTGTCTCCACCCTGTCTCCACCCTGACCCTGTCTCCACCCTGACCCTGTCTCCACCCTGACCCTGTCTCCACCCTGACCCTGTCTCCACCCTGACCCTGTCTCCACCCTGACCCTGTCTCCACCCTGACCCTGTCTCCACCCACCCTGACCCTGTCTCCACCCTGACCCTGTCTCCACCCACCCTGACCCTGTCTCCACCCTGACCCTGTCTCCACCCTGACCCTGTCTGCACCCTGACCCTGTCTCCACCCTGACCCTGTCTCCACCCTGACCCTGTCTCCACCCTGACCCTGTGTCCACCCTGACCCTGTCTCCACCCTGACCCTGTCTCCACCCTGACCCTGTCTCCACCCTGACCCTGTCTGCACCCTGACCCTGTCTCCACCCTGACACTGTGTCCACCCTGACCCTGTCTCCACCCTGACCCTGTCTCCACCCTGACCCTGTCTCCACCCTGACCCTGTCTCCACCCTGACCCTGTCTCCACCCTGACCCTGTCTCCACCCTGACCCTGTCTGCACCCTGACCCTGTCTCCACCCTGACACTGTGTCCACCCTGACCCTGTCTCCACCCTGACCCTGTCTCCACCCTGACCCTGTGTCCACCCTGACCCTGTCTCCACCCTGACCCTGTCTCCACCCTGACGCTGTCTCAATGAAAACAAAAAGCAAAGCGGGAAAAAAAGTGATGTTGAGCCCCAGGTTCTAAAAACCAAAAGAGGAGGCAGTGGTATTCTATGCTGCTCTCTCCGTCCCATGCTGTGAACGAGGGAAGGAGCGTAGAACAAAGGAAGGAAAGAAGGAAGGAAGGAAGGAAGGAGAGAGGAGAAAAGAGAGAATCAGTGGAGACTGATTGTTGCCTGCAGAGGGGTCGCCATTAAGCTCACCTAATTGTATTATCGCATTTTCAATCAGATCGCAGCCATCCAATTGTAAACACAGACAAGGCCCCCCCTCCCCCCCTCCTCTTCCCACTCCGGCTGCACCAGGTGCAACATGCTCTTGCAATCCAATCTGGCTGCAAGGCCACACGGAGGTTTTACTTATTGCTCAGTCCCCAGAACAAATCATAAAGCCCAGCAAATTTCAGGGGCTGGGCAGCCCGGGGAGGGGGCTGCAGGCCTCGGGGCTTAGATTTGCTTTGTTGTTTGAGTGATTACACAATGATTACCACCCGCTGTGCATGGCTGTGTGTGTGTGCGTGTGTGTGTGTGTGTGTGTGTGTGTGTGTGCGTGTGTGTGTGTGTGTGTGTGTGTGTGTGCGCGCGCGTGCGTGTGTGTGTATGTGTGTGCAATGATACTCCGGGGAATTATACTGTTCTTCATTATCAAAATTTAAATAGCCGTGCTGATGGAGTCTAAAGATGAAAACCCTGTTTCAATAGAGGACTCTCCACCCTGCCAGGCCTTCTAGCCCCCAACACTAATGAGAGATAAGGAAACGGAGATAAGGGGGTTCAGACGGAGGTGGTTTGTTCTTCTCCAACCTCACAACGCACCCTCTACGCCGTACAAGCCTGAAGACGAAACGCTCCCCGCTATTTATCCCCAAAGAAGGCACGTATCGCTACGGAGAGGTGCGCGGGTGTTGTGGATTGAACAAGAGAGAAGGGGGCTCTGTAGGATAAAAACGGGGAGCCTATCTGTCAGTGCAGTCTGGCTGAAGTTGGCCCTTGCTTCTCTGTTTTGATTATTTCCTTATCTCTCTCTGACTGGCTGGTGCCGTGTTAGCGCCGGTGACCGGCCGGATTGCTTCCCGGACCATATTTTCTGGGATGACTCTCCAATTCCTGAAGTCTGTGGATTTTTCTTTTTCTTTTCGGAGGCTTACGAATCCCCACAAACACTGCGCGGAATCACTTTGCCACCAACAAAAGCGGAGCTTGATGAAGTAACCTGCTGGGTCGAAGATTCATTTCCAGTGTTATGAAAACAATGAGAGGGCAGTGGGATGTGAATGAGCATTGTGGGTCATTCACAGGGATCTTCACTCGAATGAAAACCCCAAATTGATTTAATTCAAGAAAAACATTATTTAATCATTTTATCTAATAGAATTTTCTTCCTCTCAAAATAATTGACGGGTCTCTTGACTGAGATTATGTGACACTTACAACATTAGTTCTGAGTGTAATTCTAAGCTATATTAACTGCAATAACATTACATAATAACATCATTCTCGAACGAATTTACGACCAAAAATGTCCTCTTAGGCAGATTTCTGCCCATTTAAGACATATTAGGGCTGGGAGCGGGAGTCCCCAAATTTTCCTGAGATCAGATTTGAGCGTGGCTGAGAGCAGATTTAAGAGTGCTGAGGAGCAGTCTTATGATTGATTGAGTAATTGAACATTTTATTAACTTGACAGACTGTGTTCTCATAGTGATTCCTTCATGTCAACGCTACAGGCCTCCTTGGAATTAATTACATAATCATAATTAAAATAAATATGACAATATTTGTACGATAAGAAATTACTCATTTGATGTCGGAAAAATAAATAATATGGATTCATCTGATCACAGGGCAGCTGCTTAACCATATCTGAACCAGCTATTTTGGACAAATGTATAATTACTTTAATTACTCAGATATTCAAACACAATTATGCAATTATTGTGAAATGATTGAAAATAATAATTATTGAATGCCTTCTGTGGAATTTGTATTTCTTATTTGTTACACATCTGTTTTAATGATTAATTATATACATTTGAAAGAATGCAGGTCAACATGCAATGTATCCCATTGATTGGTATACAATGGGACAGACCTTTGTTTGATTGATTGATTGATTGATTGATTGAAAACTTTATTAACAGATTGCAGAATGGGTACAGTACAGCTCAATTACATACAATTGTTAAGGGGATGCAGACCAGAGAAAGACTTTCGTCTTGTTTACATCAGGGTCCCCCATTTTCAATTCATCATAATATATATGACACACACGACACAGATAGACAGTACTGCTACATCTATACATTTATGACATACCAGATTTGCAAATACAGTACTGTTTATGATACAAAAAGAGTCCAGAAAAGAGAGTACATTTGACGTAGAAACTGTTGGAGGAGGTTGGGTAGTGTGGTATAATATAATGTCCTCATGTAAAGATATTCCCCTCCCCTGTGTCCCCTTACCTGTGCCCCCCCCCTCTCTGTGGAATAAGACATTCCCCTCCCCTTTCTCCCCAATCCTATGCCCCCCCCCCTTTCTCCCCAATCCTGTGCCCCTCTCCCAAAACCTGTATCCCCCCCCCCCCCATTTGACCTATCAAATGGGACCACATCCCCCCCTTGTTAACTATATAAATCTCCTCCCGAGATCAATCCAGGTCTTCTCACCTGGGTCATTTCAGCTGATCACCTGGGGCGAAGCCCTCAGCCATTCTCTCTTCTGTACTATACTGTTTGGTTAATAAACCTTGTTATTATCCAAACCTCGGTTGACTGAGAACATTCTTCTTCAGGATATCCACAAATATCCCACAATAGGAAGGGTGGGTGGGGGATAGACTTACAGTGTACAAGCAAAACTCTACATTGGAATATTGACAAAACCATACTTGGTCATTTACTGTACATTGGAGGGGGTTGATATAGCTATAAACCTGCATTCCTTCGAATATATCATTAATCAATTAAACGTATATTGAAATACACTATATAGCCTATACACCAACACTGAAATGACAGTGGATAAATAAATAAGAACTAAAGCTAATCGGTGGAAATAGACTGCATTAATATTCCATAACAAGTCTTGTGTGCGCCTACGAATGAACGGTATAGGCTTAATTATGGAATAACAAGCCATACTGCGTTCATTCATTACGCCCGCCGTAGGCTATATATATTATATTTCATTCATTCATTCATATACAGTACTGCGCGCGCGTGTGTGCGCACGCGCTGCGGCAGGTGTACCACGAGCTGTATATGATGCCAATACATTAATCTAATCTAGTTTTGATGGCTCGCAAGACTGCGTTATTTTTTTTCGTAGCCGCATTTCTGGCAAGACGCTCTCTGATTGGCCGACGCCTGTTTCTACACTGGTTAAGCTTAGGCACTCTTTCGAAGTTGGTTAAAGTTAGAGTTTGTCTTAGAGCATGACGGCAAGTTCTTTCGATGGTTAAGCTTAGGCACTCTTTCGAAGTTGGTTAAGGTTAGAGTTTGTCTTAGAGCATGGCGATAGAACGCCAGGTAGTTTGCAGGCTGTTCAATGCGGAAATGGGCAAAGACACAGCTCGTCACGCGATTGGGCAAACGCGTCAGTGGCCAATCAGAGAGCGTCAGTCAGTGGCCAATCAGAGAGCGTCTGCCAGAAATGCGGCTACGGAAAAAAATAGCGCCGCAAGACTCGCAAAGCACTTCCGCCATTCCATTTTCACACAGCTGCGTCACTAGTTGCCTTATAAGGAGCTCTGGAGGCGTTGTTTTGTATGCAAATGGCTGAACGGGAACGCGCGTTTCGAGTTTAAGACAGAATGCCATTCGCCAAGCAGGTACCAGATCCTGTCACAGGTGCGACCGTTTCAGCCACTTAATACATATTCCCAGCACGTTCGAGACTCAGAGTGAACTTGTCATTGATTCTTTCTCAGTGGTTCCAAGATAAGTCTTCCAAAATAACTATTTGAAAATTTTTCGAGAATGAGACCCATTGTGTTGTTTGAAAACATTGAATTAAAACCAATTTGTATTTTGACAATGAGATCATCAAGCTTATGTTCCACCTGCTGGTCCTGCTCAAAAGAACAAAAACAAAGACAAAACAATCTAAACCTAGTTGGTGTGAAGCCAGTGATTGTCACTGATTTGACTGTGAAATTGTAAGATCATGAAACATCTGTCATTATGCTTGTGTGAGCGGGTGCTTGACTTTACAGTGGCATATGGAGTCACTGCATTGCATTGCATTGCATTGTGCTCACACACACACACACACACACACGCACACACACACACACACACACACACACACACACACACACGCACACACACACACACACACACACACACACACACACACACACACACACACACACACACAGATGCATGAACATAGTCGTGCAACATACTCACACTTACCTCACAATCCCTCTTCACCTCGTTACCGTTACCATTGTGGTTTGTCACTGCCTGCCTGGATAGTGTCCTGTCCTGTCCCAGATGTAAACAAAGTCTCTGAAGTATTCCCCCCATGCTAATAGCCCTGGCACCTTTTAATGATCAGGCAACAGACGAGTCCTGGGAGAAATATTAGCTCAGCAAGGTCACAGCAGACAAGGTCCCATCTGTCTGTCTGGAGCCTCGGTGGATCACCGACCCTCACATCACTGTGGCCCCTGGGCAGAGGAGATGCATCATCTATCTGGGGAGAGAGGGAGACTGGCCAGTGCCGTATATTGCTGTGCTGTTTCCTCCCCTCTGGACTAGTGCAGGTAACATCCATAATGGCGGGTGAGGTTACACTGTCTCATATAATATCATTAATATGGCGTCTCAGAGTCAAGGCTTTTCAGGGGGCTTCACATCACATTACATCACACCAGCTGGACGCCCCGCAAGCCACCACTCCCGGCTATCATGTTTAGAGGAGTGCTCGAGTCGATGCACCGGAACAGCGAGTGCGGTGTAAATGCATCTGAAGGCAAAGCTAAGTGAGCAATAATAGCAATGCACTTGTTATGTAAGCGCAGGCGTTTCACTGTGCACTGTGTTTGTATTGTGGAGGGTAATAATTCCCTGTGACGGTCATGAAGTTTAAGCTTGTCAGTAAACTCCCTGGCCGCTCACTTGTCCCGTCGCTTCAGAAAGGACGCACCATTTAAAGCGGCACCTGCCACGTCTTGACAGTCACCTGACTCTCCCCTCTCCTTCTCACATACACACATGCACATTTGCACACACACACACACACACACACACACGCTTCTACTATCCTGTTGTGGACATGGTATTCTTCATTGGAGCTGACGAGGTCGATGCAGAATGGATTGTGGATAGGAGGCCTCCCCAGCCACACAGCTCTTGATAATGAGACTGTAATCCATTAGATACCCCATAAACAGAGCAGGTTTATATTAAACCCCCGACAGCACCTATGGGTAGATAATATTACTCTATAATATTGCTCTTGCTATCTTAAATGTACAATACTTTTTTCTGTAATCTTAGTGTAATTTTACTTGTTACTGCATTGTATGTGTTTTTTTTTATCATGTGAAGCACTTTGGTTTGGCTTTTAGTCATTTGTAAATGTGCTATACAAATAAAGCTGACTTGACTTACCTTGCAGAAATGCACTTGAAAGGAAGCACCGGTTCAGACCTCTACCCTGCAGGTGGAACTGGGTCCTCACTGTTCAGACCTCTACCCTGCTTGTAAATGGTAATTGGCTGCATTTATATAGCGCTTTTATCCAAAGCGCTTTACAATTTGTTCCTCACATTTGACCCATTCACTCACACATTCACACACCGATGGCAGAGGCAACCAGCACATCGGGAGCAATTAAGGATTAAGTGTCTTGCTCAAGGACACTTCGACATGCTGCCCGGGAGGCACGGGAATATAACCGGGAACCTCCGGATTACCATACGACTGCTCTACCTCCTGAGCCACTGTCGCCCCTGGTGGAACTGGGTCCTCACTGTTCAGACCTCTATCCTGCTTTTGGAACTTTGCACGAGATGTCTGAAATGTAAGGGGTGGGAGGAATCGCTGTCCCGCTGAGATTTGTCATCTTTGTGTCATGCTGGTTCTCAACCCTCCCTCCAATCCTGGCATTCGTTTTATCAGCCTTGCCAACCGCCCCTCTTCCTAAGCAGCTCCTGCGCGAGCCGATGTCACATTATGTCTGCCAATGTAAATCCTCCTGTCTCATACAGAAAGGAGCGCAGGTTGTTTCCACTCTACTTAAGGGATCTTTTGAAAGCCGGTGCCTTTCCCGCTCCCCGGCCCTCTAATGTGACTCCCCACTGAGAGACGGTTGCTTCAGGTATATCCGTTGTTGTTTTCTCCCCTCTGGAATGTGTTGGGTCGTTGGAATACAGCCCGGGGAACAGCAGGAGAACCCTGGCTCAGACCTGCTCGCTGGGCATTTGAAGGCCCTGGACCCTGTTCAAGAAGCAAGTGGGTGGCCTATGCTCGCCGCACTCCTGCAGGTTTTGAACCTGATTCCCTCCAAATCTGCTCATTGTTATTCACCCAGGAACTATCTGATAGGATTGGACTCCCGAGCAGCATCACAGCCACGTCTTGCCTCTGTACGCTGCCCAACATGCAGCTCAGCCTCTGCCTCTGTTCTCTGTTCTCTCACATCACACTACTGTACCCTGTCCAAAACCCTCTGTAGAATGCCCTTCCCTCTCCCCTACAGACTGTGATGTATTGTTGTCTCTGGCAAGACATGGAGAAATTTTTTAACGAGACATGGATGGCATGGATCGGGCCAAGGGACAAACCCAGGAGGACAGAGCCACCCTCTGCCTCCAAATCCACATGGCTTTCATCCTGCATATGGAAATGACATTGATTATTAAGGCATTGACGGTACCTCTCCTGTTTACGTTTGAGACCCCCCGCTCCCCTGGTAGTATTTTGAACAGAACACTGGTACTGCTGCGGACCCTAGGGAGACGTGGCTAATAGCCACTGATGAACAACCATAATCAAGATCATCCCTCGTGGGCGACAGAAAGAGGGAAAGAGGCAGAGAGCACGTCGACATGTCATTAAACAACCAGTGTTTGTTTCCCCCACCCGATCTGCCTGCTGATTTGCATGATAAGGAACTCACGTCTCTATTCCTATGACACATTCCTATGGCTGCTTCTCTGAGTATTCAGCCTTATCATCTCCCCGCTGGGATTTTTAATGTCTTAATCCCTTGGCATATTGCAGGAGATTATCTTTCTAAAATTAACTAGCCCCTTGAGACTGCATAGATAGCAGCTGCTTTTTTTCTGCCAGTTGGCGAGTTTTCAACAAACAAAGTGGCTTATTGCAAAGAGAATGCATGCTTACATTCGTTTTTTTTGTTTTTTTTCCGGCTGTGAGATTATAGAAGTATTATGCCGCTTGATGGCATTCATGTAAAGGAAATGGGTGAATATAACAGGCTGGGGCATTCATTCTTCCGGAGAAAATTCCTCTCTTTTTTTTTTGGTAAAGGTTGGTTGGCAGCACCTCTGTGTGTTGTTGTTGTTGTTGTAGGAAATAAAACATGGAGGAATTCTAAAGGGCTCCCTAGCCCAATTCAACCATAAGACCCGTGCGTCTGCTGTTTACGAGAAGTAGTCAATCAGACTGTCTCAGGATGTAAACTATAGGCGACATAAACAGTGAACAATGGTCCCACGGACGTGACGGCGGAGCTAAATCTGAATGATTCATGCTTAGCGTGGCTTGGTGAATAAGGTTTAATAAAGTCAGACTGGGTCAGGATTATGAACAGTGTAATATCACCAGACAGCAACAGAGCCTCAGGCCTCGTTCCGCATGTCACTGTACAACCAGACAATACTGGACACACCAGCCCTAACAACCATCCACTGAAAGGGATGCCAAATTGGTGTGTGTGTGTGCTTTTACTATACTTGTGAGAACCGACTCTTGACAGATTGCCTTTACTGTGAGGACACTTTGGCTGCTCCTCACGCCTGAATACTTTCACCAACGGATTTCCAGTTCCGCGTTCGCGTTCGGCGCTCTGATTGGCCACTGACGTTTCTGGTCGCGCCAATCGTGTGACGGCAAGTTCTGCCACCGGTTAAGCTTAGGCACTCTTTCGAAGTTGGTTAAGGTTAGAGTTTTGTCTTAGAGCAGGGCGATAGAACACCAGCCCTGATTCCAAACTCTAACCTTAACCAACTTCGAAAGAGTCGCCTAAGCTTAACCAGTGATAAACTAGGCGTTAGGTAGTTTGCTGCTGTTCGAGGCGGAAATGGGCGCGTCACGCGATTGGGCGCACATGTCACATGACCAGAAACGTCAGTGGCCAATCAGATCGCACCAGAAACGTCAGTGGCCAATCAGATCGCAGAACGCGAACGTGGAACTGGAAATCCGTTAGTAAAAGAATAGACGCGCTCCTCACACCAAAAAAACATTATCGGATTGAGGGTTATGGTTAGAATCAGGGTTTGGGGCAAGGGTTTGGGTTGGGCATATATATAGGAGTATGGTTTAAGGAACACAGCAACATTATGGGAATCTTTCTTCTCCAGAGTCAGACAAGAAGGTAGATACCAGTTTCCAGTCGTTCAGTAGAAAGCTATCTGGCAGGGCGGCCGGGTAGCGCAGTGGACTAAGCGTCTGTCTACCACCGCAGAGACACTGGTATCGAATCCGGCTGTCAGCGGTCCCTCCGGCTTGGGCGGTCGTCATACTGACACAATTGGCAGTGTCAGCGGGTGGGAAGTCGGTGGGTGGTATTCTTGTCGTTGTAAACAGCGACTCCTACAGGTCGGTCAGGGCACCTGCACAGCGAGGGAAGGAACTGGGTAAGGTAGTGTGATCCTGCCACGCATTACACTTCCCCATTGAGAGTCCTCGCTGTCAGGTTGACAGGCCTTCGGCACTGTCAATCACACCATTCTGATTGACAAGCTAAAAGCAATTGGTTTTGATAGTCTATCAGTGAGCTGGATACAATCCTACCTGGAGGGGAGAGAACAGATGGTGGAGGTAAACAGTACCCTATCCCCCCCCTCCCACTGAGCTGTGGTGTTCCACAAGGAAGCATACTAGGACCGCTACTGTTCCTAATTTATGCAAATGACATGTCGTCAGCTTGCGACTGCAACTTGTTCCTGTTTGCGGACGACTCAGCCCTGCTGGTCTCTGACAAGAACAAGTTACAGGTTGAAAAAACCCTCAGCTCGGAACTAGGCAAAATCTGCATATGGCTCGCCGATAACAAACTATCATTACACATGGGCAAAACAGAGTCCATTCGCTTCGGTTCAAATAACAAACTCAGCAAGACCGACGGCTTCTCAGTTACAGTGGGTGACAATATTGTCACAAGGAAAGATGAAATTACCTACCTGGGTTCCATCCTAGAGGCTAATCTTTCCAGTGACAAAATGGCATCCAATGTAATAAAAAAAGTGAACCAACGAACTAGATTCTTGTACCGGATCTCCTCTCTGGTAAACAGGGGTGTAAAGTACTTGAGTAATTGTACTTCGTTACAATACTTAAGTACTGTTTTGGGGGATTTGTACTTTACTCGAGTATTATTAGGTTTGTATACTTTGTACTTTTACTCCATTACATTTCAGAGAAGAAAAACATACTTTTTACTCCTTACATTTAAAATGCAGACCTACAAAGTACAAAGTACAAATCTCACAGGTCCAACCATTTTAATTAGTATATTTTAATTGTTATCTGGCCGAACTAACGCTAATGTTATTAATCCTGCGACCGCAGGTAAACAGCCAATCAAATCCCCATCAATGGAAAATGAACCCGCCCATACCCATGCTGATTGGTCCTTGTGCAACACTAGAAAGCGGGGATCTTTGATTAAATACCTGCTATCAGAAGAATAGACAGTCAGATCTGCATTATTAATATTGTGATATTATTCAGGGTACTCCAGTATTCTGTCTTTAATATTGTGATATTATTCAGGGTACTCCAGTATTCTGCTTTTACTATTGTGATATTATTCAGGATAATCCAGTATGCTGTGGTTAATATTGTGATATTATTCAGGATACACCATTCTGTTTTTAATATTGTCATATTATTCTCCTTCAATGGAGAAGTGCATTAAATAATTGTAATGCAAAAAAGGTGTCCTCCGTTCTTTAATTTTAGCATTGTCTATCGCAGAACACATTCCATTGTGGGCAGAGTGTATGCTTGGTTTCATTCCAGCCTTGCCTAAACACCAGCTGATGATTTCACTAATTGGCTCACCTCTTCAACTAACTCACCTGGTGCAATGTATAGTTAAAATGAAAACTTGGCCCAGGATGGAATGAGTTTGAGACCCCTGGTCTATCCCTTTCAAAAAAATATTTACTCTTACTTTTTAGTACTTAAGTACATTTAAAAGTAGGACTTTTTGACTTTTACTGAAGTGTGTTTTTAGCCAGATACTTTGACTTTTACTTGAGTCAGATTTTGAGACAGTACCCATACTTTCACTTAAGTATAATTTCTGGGTACTTTTTACACCCCTGCTGGTAAACAAGAATACCCTGAAGACTCTGGCAGGAGCACTCATTCAAGGGTACTACGACTATGCTTGCACCTCATGGTACCAAAGCACCTCAAAGGCACTAAAAACCAAATTACAAACATCTCAAAACAAACTAGTCAGACTACTGCTTGACCTGACTCCTAGAACCCACCTCACCCCTGCCCACTTTGTCAACCTAGGATGGCTTAGAGTAGACGACAGAGTACAGCAACTTTCAATGGGCCTGGTCTACAAGATACACTACACAACCAAGGTACCCATGTACATGTCAAAATACTTCCCAAAGGTCAGTGAATACCACGATCACAACACCAGAGGGAGCTCCACAAATCATGTTAAACCCAGATTCGGCTCAAACAAGGGACTAAACACATTTCACAATTATGCCACATCAATGTGGAACGCCCTACCCAAAGCTGTAAAAGAATGTGAATCACTACCCACTTTCAAAAACACGCTCAAAGAACACCTACGGGAGACTGCAATTCGAAACTGGCCCCTACAAATGTCCTAACCCAGTTGTACAGTAAATGACCAAGTATGGCTTTGTCAGTATTCCAATGTACAGTGTACAGTGTCCCCCACCTATGCCCCCCCCGCCCACCTCCAATGTACAGATAAAAAGTGGAAGCTATCTGGCTGCATGTTAGCTTAGCACAATGAATGGAAGTGGATAGTACTGGTACCTAGTACCTAGGCATTGGCCAACTACCAGGCTACCTGTACTGTCCTCTTCCATTCATTGTGCTAAGTGAACGTGCAGAGAGGAAACTGGTATCTATCTTCTTGTCTGACTCTGGAGAAGACGGTCAGCGAATTTCCCATAATGTTGCAGTGTTCCATTTAAGGTCAGGGTAAAAGGCTTGGGAATTTATTTAACCTTTATTTACCCAGGCAAGCAAGTAAGAACAAATTCTTATTTTATTTATTGTCAAAAGTATGCATAATGTTGTGTTAATTCCACAACAAGAGATATGTAATGTTAATGTCCGTTTGGGGGGGGGGGGGGGGGGGGGGGGGGGGGCCTGCATATATCGGTATCGGTTGATATCGGTTGATAATTGGAAATTAAGTTGGACAATATCGGTATATCGGATATCGGTAAAAAAGCCAATATCGAACATCCCTAGAATTACTGTAAGTCAATACATTGTCCTCACAAGTATAGTAAAACCAACTCTCTCTCTCTCTCTCTCTCTCTCTCTCTCTCTCTCTCTCTCTCTCTCTCTCTCTCTCTCTCTCTCTCTCTCTCTCTCTCTCTCTCTCTCTCCTCTCTTCTCTTTGTGTGTGTATGTGATTTTGTGTCCCCTGATGTAAATCTTTAGATTTTTTTTATTCCCAACTTTGCTTCAGTATAATCTATTTAATAGTATTACCCTGCCTCTTAATGCCGCTTCTTTTCAATTACCGCCTCTTTAGCCCCTAATCTCCTCCGCACTACTGTAGGGACGCTCCTCTAGCCACAGAATTAAAACAGTGTGACCCCAGTATCAGACAAACTGTCCCGTCTCAAGTATCTGATCACAGACTGAGAACTAACGGCGGCAGAACTCGAGAACTAATGGGAATGTCTGATCACTGACTACAACGTATAACGTATATATCACGTCGGTTAGGGTACCTTGTGTATACTGCACCTGTACAAACTGTATACTTTACTTACTCATAGTATATATTCTGATTCTAGTGTTTATTGTAACCATATTTATTGTAATGTGTAATATAACTGATAGGGCGTACAGACCCTCATCTGCACCTCTGATTTCACTGCTTACTTGCTCATATGCTTATATTCAGAGTTAATTATATTGTTCAAAATGCCTATTTTTTACTTTTATACTGTACTATAATTGTATTGCCTGTATTTATGTTTTTCTACTATTACCACCCCCCCCACCCCCACCCCCCCCCCCTCCACACACACACACACACACACACACACACACACACACACACACACACACACACACACACACACACACACACACACACACACACACACACACACACACACACACACACACACACACACACACACACACACACACACACACACACACACACACACACACACACACACACACACACACTCTTACTTAATCAATCTTACTTATTGATTAATAAATGACTAGCAAATGTAATCATAGTTTGGATGGCTATTAAGTTGCAAATTATATATTAGTAAAAATCCTGTGATTTTTAGGTTGTTGACAAGTAGCTAGATGGACTTCTAGCTTGCACATCACAATTATACAGTAAATTAATATATCACCTGCTGTATTAGAACCCTGATCAATAATACGTTATTGGTCTTTATAATACACATGGATAATGTTTATTTTAGCATTTTCAAAGTGGAAATGCTATTCGAAAAAATAATACATTCCAGACTCATATAATTATAATGAAAAAGATGAACTACCCCATACCTATGTTAAATACATTATTACAACAACAATAAGCTTTTATAACATTGTTGACATTAAACTCCAGCAATCGGAAGTCTAAAATATGACTTCAGCTATACTGATCATCGCCGGTCCCCTCTCGCTCCATATCTAAATATATATGCTAAATACGGTTAGCCTTCTGTAGTGTGGTAGTGAACGGGTTAACCTTCTGTAGTGTGGCAGTGAAAGGGTTAACCCTTTGGTAGTGTGGTAGTGAAAGGGTTAAGCAGCCACACCTTGGGGCTCTCAGTGGAGGTCTGGGCACTGGAGAGGGGTGGTGACACTGCATTTACATTTTACATTTTGTCATTTAGCTGACGCTTTTATCCAAAGCAACTTACAAGTTTTGTACAACAAGACAGTAGGAAGGGTACAACTCTATCAGCTGAGTAACAATGTTCATCAAAGTGCATGACAGTTAGGTTAGTTAGGGTTAGAGGTTTAGTGTAGAGGGAGAAGAGAAGGGGTCCAAGGACCGAGCCCTGGGGGACACCCGTCCGCAGGGGGCGGGTGGCAGACAGGGTCCCTCTCCATGACACTTGGTAGGAGCGGTCATTGAGGTATGATGCCAGCCATGTTAGCGCAAAGCCAGCCACTCCCATTCCTGCAAGGGACGCGAGGAGGATCTGATGGTTGACTGTGTCGAAGGCTGCAGATAGGTCTAGGAAAATCAGGATAGAGGGGAGGCCTTTTGCTTTTGCTAAGTGAAGTGCCTCTGTGACCGCAATGAGGGCTGTTTCTGTGGAGTGACCAGTCCTGAATCCTGACTGATTAGGGTCTAGGAGGTCATTCTGTAAGATATAATCAGTGAGTTGGTTAGATACAGCACGTTCAAGTGTTTTAAAAAGGAAGGAGAGAAGAGAGACAGGACGATAGTTGCCTATGACGGTGGGGTTCATGGTTTTTTTTTTTTATCCAATTTATTGTCTGGAGCAGACCCATATTTTGCATCCAGGTGACAGATTGTAGGCTTCAGGAGAGAGTGGTGCGTGTTCCGAAATACCAACTGAACTGTTCTGGGGCACAGGAGGAACATTAGGTGAATTCACCTTTAATGTTTTCAGACCTTTCCTTCAGGGACCCACACTTGCCAAAAGAACATTCCCCTGAACTCAAACTGGTTGTGTGGAGAGGCACACACGCACGCACGCACCCACCCACGCACACACACACACACACACACACACACACACACACACACACACACACACACACACACACACACACACACACACACACACACACACACACACACACACACACACACACACACACACACACACACACACACACACACACACACACACACACACACACAGCTGTAGACCTGCAGCAATACTGTACTCTCTCACAAGGTTACTGTATGTGTTCATGGTTTAGATACTATTTGGCGCTGAAGTACACACGACTCACTTCATGGTAATGTAAGCTAAGGCGCAGAGTGCATCTATTATCCTTAATCTTATAATGATTTTTTTTTGCAGCACTGTATGGCTGCTCCCTGGCCCTGGCCTCCTTTGTCTGTGCACCAAGGCTACAGGGCTCAGACAAGTGAGTCACGTTGGAAGTGACAGCAGATATTTATCACTGCCACAGTGTTTATGGCTCAGCTTTTTGCTTTTTCCCCCTGTCAATCTACAGGCGTAAGCAGGGGAGTTTAGCGCTAATAAGACAGCCGTCACCGTTCATCAACCCTCCTCCTCCTCCCCTCCTCCTCCTCCTCCTCCTCCTCCTCCGTCAGCTGTGGAGGAGATCCGAGCAAAGACAACCATACAACAACAACAACAACTCTCTAGTGGTCGTCACTTTGAAATAATGCTGGTTTCCTTAAATAAATAAAAACAACTCCAGTGGATGTGGCTGTGTGCTGTGAGTGTTGCATATGCATAGCTAGCTCTAGGCAGTATTCATTTATATTTTCAGGGAAATTCAAATAGTGTCATGACTTCCAATGAGTTTTGCATCGCATACAGGGGAGGAATACATTTAGCTTGTGCTTAACTACTGCCCTTTTGTCAAAAGGATTACTTTCCAGAGTAGTATTTCTCTTACACGATGACTCGTGATGATAAAATACATTATGCATATCGTGGAAAGTGTGGGAATGTTTTGTTTGTGAAATCGTGATTTAGGTTATTATTTTTAAATATTGTGTTATTTTCAGTGTGAAAAGAAGAAATTTCTTAACACTGCAGCTTTTGCTCCTGATATGAACGTTATAAAAAGATTATAATAAAAAGCAGAAAATAGCTGTAAAACATTTTCACAACAAGAAAATTAACAGCATAGAAAATGACATTCGTAAGCATTTCCGTTTGCTTACGTGTCTCAAATAGCATGTCATTATGATATCCCTCACATCCCGGGCGACAGTGGCTCAGGAGGTAGAGCGATCATCGGAAGTTTCCCGGTTCGATTCCCGCTCTTCCGGGGCAGCGTGTCAAGGTGTCCTTGAGCAAGACACTTAACCCCTAACTGCTCCCGATGAGCAGGTCAGCACCTTGCATGAACGCCTCCGCCATCGGTGTGTGAATGGGTGAATTTGAGGAACACAATTGTAAAGCGCTTTGGATACAAATCTGTTATATAAATGCACCATTTACCTTCTTTTTCTTTTTTTTACCATCCCCGCAGTATGAAGTCATGATTGCTGAGATTGTGTCTCGCTGGTTTGGCTGTTTGCTTTCAGAGCACTTTGGAATGACTTTCGACCCCCTTGTGTGCCTCGTCCAGCATTATTTCCTCTTTGTCTGTTGACTGTCATATTGCTAAGGCCGTGTCCACAAGGCTCGGTCTGTAGCAGCATGTTTCCACTGTTAAGTGAGTGGAATTCTCTATTATGTAGCTACTAATATGGCTCCAGATGGTCTCTCTTGGTCTGAGAGGATGGGCCCTCGTTTGATGTTTTCCTGCACTTGGGGCCCCACGTTTTAAAAAAGGGCGCAGACTCCGGCCACGCTGGTCATCTTATCGGTTGTTCTGGTTTCCTGCTCGTTGCATTAGTTTGTCCACCGGGGGCTTCTTTTGGCGCATTAAACGAGATTTGGGTTAATAATTGATGCCACAATTTATGGTCTGCAGTGCCTGAGGTTCAATTGCGAGCCGGGCCTCCACTTAAAAGGAAAGCATTCTTCTCACTCCCCGCTGCAGAGTGCTCTGGTTCATTACTCCACCTTGATGGGCCTCAAGTTGTCCTTAAAGATCCTTCCACAGGAAGCTGGAGAGTGGAAATATCATTTTCTTTCAAGACTTCCTCTTTTGATGTAAGTCTGTTTGAGGTTCTGGGTATTAATTTAAACATTAAGAAACAATTGAAACTAAAATATAGATCCGTGCAGCACCTTGAGAAGCAGGTCCACAGTGTTATTACTGGTGCAGCACCTTGAGCAGAGGGTCCACAGTGTTACTGGTGCAGCACCTTGAGCAGAGGGTCCACAGTGTTATTACTGGTGCAGCACCTTGAGCAGAGGGTCCACAGTGTTATTACTGGAGCAGCACCTTGAGCAGAGGGTCCACAGTGTTATTACTGGTGCAGCACCTTGAGCAGAGGGTCCACAGTGTTACTGGTGCAGCACCTTGAGCAGAGGGTCCACAGTGTTACTGGTGCAGCACCTTGAGCAGAGGGTCCACAGTGTTACTGGTGCAGCACCTTGAGCAGAGGGTCCACAGTGTTACTGGTGCAGCACCTTGAGCAGAGGGTCCACAGTGTTACTGGTGCAGCACCTTGAGCAGAGGGTCCACAGTGTTATTACTGGAGCAGCACCTTGAGCAGAGGGTCCACAGTGTTACTGGTGCAGCACCTTGAGCAGAGGGTCCACAGTGTTATTACTGGAGCAGCACCTTGAGCAGAGGGTCCACAGTGTTACTGGTGCAGCACCTTGAGCAGAGGGTCCACAGTGTTACTGGTGCAGCACCTTGAGCAGAGGGTCCACAGTGTTACTGGTGCAGCACCTTGAGCAGAGGGTCCACAGTGTTACTGGTGCAGCACCTTGAGCAGAGGGTCCACAGTGTTATTACTGGAGCAGCACCTTGAGCAGAGGGTCCACAGTGTTATTACTGGAGCAGCACCTTGAGCAGAGGGTCCACAGTGTTATTACTGGAGCAGCACCTTGAGCAGAGGGTCCACAGTGTTATTACTGGAGCAGCACCTTGAGCAGAGGGTCCACAGTGTTATTACTGGTGCAGCACCTTGAGCAGAGGGTCCACAGTGTTATTACTGGAGCAGCACCTTGAGCAGAGGGTCCACAGTGTTATTACTGGAGCAGCACCTTGAGCAGAGGGTCCACAGTGTTATTACTGGAGCAGCACCTTGAGCAGAGGGTCCACAGTGTTATTACTGGTGCAGCACCTTGAGCAGAGGGTCCACAGTGTTACTGGTGCAGCACCTTGAGCAGAGGGTCCACAGTGTTATTACTGGTGCAGCACCTTGAGCAGAGGGTCCACAGTGTTACTGGTGCAGCACCTTGAGCAGGGGGTCCAGGTCCACAGTGTTAATAATAATAATAATATAATAATAATAATAATAATAATAATAATAATAATAATAATAATAATAATAATAATATATTTGATTTGTAAGGGCGCTTTATATTTGTGGAACACATCTCAAGGTGCTACAGTGTAGAAGAACATATAAACGAATAAGAAAAAAAGTACATCAAATGAGTAGGACTAAAACTAGTAAAAGAGTAAAAAGAACATGAAATTTGAAGGGCTAAAACTAGTAAAAGAGTAAAAGAACATAAAATAAGAATGGCTAAAACTAGTAAAAGAACATGAAATGTGAAGGGCTAAAACTAGTAAAAGAGTAAAAGAACATGAAATGTGAAGGGCTAAAACTTGTAAAAGAGTAAAAGAACATAAAATAAGAAACGCTAAAACTAGTCAAAGAACATGAAATGTGAAGGGCTAAAACTAGTAAAAGAGTAAAAGAACATAAAATAAGAAGGGCTAAAACTAGTAAAAGAACATGAAATGTGAAGGGCTAAAACTAGTAAAAGAGTAAATATATATATATGTTGTTTATATTTTGTTTATATTTGTGATCAGGCTCCCTCCAAAAGCTTTAAATAGCTTCTTGGGAGACCTGGCACATGCACACAAATTCGACGATGATGTTTTCACATGAAGATATGCATATGTAATATATCGTGTGTGTGTGTGTGTGTGTGTGTGAATAAATTCATTCATTCATTCATAAAAGAACATGAAATAAGAAGGGCTAAGACTAGCAAAAGAACATAAAATGTGTGGAGCTAAAACTAGATAAAAATCAACAAAAGGCACTATTAAAAAGATGTGTTTTGAGGCTCTTTTTAAAAGCAATCACAGTCTGTGGTGCTCTCAGATGATCAGGGAGATGTTATAATCATGGCGAGAGCCTTCTTCACCCCTCCTCCTCCTTCCTCACCATCACGGCGGAAGCTTCCCTCACCCCTCATCCTCTCACACCCTTTTATGGGCAGCATCCGTTCCCCGGACTCCCACGCTGCCAGTACATCAATCAACATGGCTGTGACGGATTCCCTCATCAGCGAGAGGATACTTCAGCCCGCAGATCCTGCTCTACCCTCGTCGGAGTGTTAAACTAGCTTCCTAGGTACGACGATGAACCCAAGCCTTGCAACCCAGTCCTTGTTGTTATACCTTGTCCTAACCCTTGTTCTCTATATGCCCAGGACCTCCGCTCCAGTACACCTCCTACCTGGACGTCCCGTGCTGCACAAGGAGTGCTGCTGCTCTCGCCCACTACACATTCCTGTGTCTATTGCCCCGTGCTGCACAAGGAGTGCACCTGCTCTCATCTACGGCACACCTTTGTACACATTTCTGTATTCGCTGTAACCTGTCTACTTGGGGAATAATATTAAAACACCCTAAAACGCTCCATTCTCTCTCCTCCTGTGTTCTGCTATTGGGCTCCGCTGTTACGTTCTGGTTGCTGACTGCTGTCTGGAACCACCCACCATTCTGTCATCTGTCACTTGGCTACTGTCACCTGTCTCCCCTGTCACTTAGTGCTGTCACTTAGGGTATGGTTCCTGATTGGCTGTCACGGGGGTGTGTGTGGAATGTTAGAATGTGGTGTCTATTTAACCTTCCTATCTTCTGCTTGATATCCGTCAGGTCTTCATTATAGCGTTCGGAGATAAGGCGGGTGGTTCCGGTTCTGGACCACCACTAAGCTCCATTATCTTATCCCCTCTTCTTCCTGCCACTCGGCATTGTATCCTAGTATTACTTTTTGTGTTCTTTACTATTAAAACGAACCTGCTTAAGAGTACACCCTCTCCGTCTCTGTGATTGCATACCACAATTGGAACTCACCGCCTGGGAGACAGAACCCCCGGTCATGTCCATGAGGTAAAACCTTACGAAGGGACCCGGGGAGGACCATGAGGCCGCAGCACAGATGTCCTCCACCGAGGCCCCTCCTAACAGGGCGGCAGAGGCCGCCACCCCACGAGTGGAGTGCGCCCTGACACCCCCAGGGGGGCCAGCCCAGCCAACATGTAGCAAAGGGCAATGCCCTCGCACAACCAATGGGACAGGCGCTGTTTCGACAGTGCCTTACCAGCGCGAGAGCCACCGCAACAGACAAAAAGTTGATCGGTAGCCCTGAGGCCCTGAGTATGGCTGAGGTAAATCCCCAAGCCCGGACCGGACATGACAGGTGAAGGCTCGCCTCTAACTCACTTGCTCAAGAGGCTCAAACGGGGCCTTGGAAAACCGACCGAGGACCAATTGAAGATCCCAACTCGGAGCCAGAGAACGTTTCACCGGCTTAAGGCGCCGAGCGCCAAGCAGGAAACGCTTCACAAGAGGTTGTCTTACACCACTCTTGGAAAATACGCCACCTACCCGCGTAACCCGTGATAGTGGAGGGAGCATGCGTGTTCCGGATGGTACCAACCACAGAAGGATCCATCCTCTCCAGACTCACCCTCTCACCAGCCAAACCATCAGCGGCTGGCCCAGCACAGGGAACTAACACAGAGACCTGTGCGCTTGAGAGAGGGCCCGCGATGACCAAGGAACAGGCCACGACGGGGCTACCAAGAGCTGGATCAGGACCGGGAACCACACAGCTGCGCCCCGGTCCGGCGCAATCAGGATCAAGGACCTGCGCTCCTCAACGTACCCGCCCCAACAACTGACCTAACAGATGTATGGGGGAAAAGAATCCCAGGCGGCACGGCATTGGTCCCAGACCTGCCTGACTATGTCCGGACGTAATCCCCACCCGTCAGGGTGAGGACCGCCCCGCAACATCACACCTGTACCCACATTCACCCTGCCGGGGATGTGGAGAGCCCTCAGGCTGCGCAGATGGAGAACGCCCATAGCCAGCCGCCCGCCGCCCGGTGCAGACGGGGGGAGCGTACTCCTCCCTGTCTGTCGATCTACGACGCCGACGGGAGGCGTCGGTGAAAAACGTGACGTGTGACAGCCTACTGCCCATAGGGACCCCCCTGGTGAGGACCCCAGGCCCTCCCCAGGGGACGAGGTCCCCCAGTACTGACACGGGAACCTTAGCCGCTTTCAGTTGCCTCTCACCGGGTCTATTTCCATACTGGAAAAAAACCACCTCCGTAACCTCATCCTGGGGTGAAGAAGAGGCCACGAGGGACCACGGAATGAGCAGATGCCATCATACCGAGCAGGCATATTACGGACAGCGCCGTAACCATCCTAGGACGGAACCTCCCGAGCATGTCGACAACACGCTTTGAGAGGGATGCCCATAGCACTCCACCTGTTGACTGGGAAGAGGAGTACTCTACTTCCAGTCTACAGCAAACCCCAGGCTGGTAGGAAACCTGCCTGGTATGAGACCTGACGACCCACCTTGACCGCCAAGGACCAGAACGTCGTCAGGGCAGAATACACTTCGTAACCCCTGATGACGCAGAGGCCCCAGTGCGGCCTCCACGCACTTGGTGAAGATGCGGGGAGCCAGAGAAAAGCCGACCGGCAGCCTCTGGTACTCATACGCTAAACCCTGCAAAGGAAGCGTAGGTAATCCCTAGGATGGAAGATCGGGGATGCGAATACGCATCCTACAGGTCTATGGAGGAGAACCAGGCCCCCACCTGACAGTGTTCAACAGGTAGGAGACGATCCAAAAAATGCTGAACCTTCCCATGGGACAGGTCCAGCATGGGTCTGACACCCCCCCCTCCCGATTTCTCGGGCACCAGAGAACACCGGGAGGAAAACGCCACAACATTTACATTTACATTTAGTCATTTAGCTGACGCTTTTATCCAAAGCGACTTACAAGTTCTGTACGACAAGCCATCAGGAAGGGCACAACTCTATCAGCTGAGCAACAATGTTCATCAAAGTGTTGAGTGCTACAGTGTAGGTTAGTTTATTAGGACAAGTGCATGACAGTACAACGATGGCTTGCTTCATCCACAGAGATTGGATCTCGTTGACCAGAGCTGTCACTGCTGGTGACCCTGACAATAGGGTCTGTACCAAACCTGAAAACGGGTGGGGTTGTGTAAACACAAGTCCCCGCCTCAGCGTTCTCTCCATCCACCTCGACATATGGTACTGCTGTAGCCATATGTGATGATACTCCCAACACACCCGCCGCCATTTGGCACAGGTCCGCTAGGAACTGTAGATAGGCGGCCCGGTCCCACCCGCTGTGCGTAGCCAACCCTGGACCTGTGCGAGCAGAGCGTTTCGTGGAGTCGGGACATCTGACCCTGACACTACCCACGAGGCAATCGCACCCAAGGGGGGACCCCGACAGAAAGGGCCGGTTTGATACGGGGGAAGCTGACATCAGTCTAGGTGACAAAAGCTCCCCCACTGAACACCCCTCCAGAACATGCTAAGGAGTTGTTCTGCAGCTGGACATGCAAGGTGTGAGGCCCCCATGGGTTCCTACACACTGTAGCCCTGCAGTGATATTACTACCACCCAAATCATGCGCGCCTGCGAGACCACTGCCAATCTTTCAGGAGTGGGAGGCACCAACATGATACCCGGCCTGGCGAAGGCGAGGTCGGGGAAGCCCGCACTGTGTGCCTCAAAAAGGTCTCGAGCCCCCCTGCTGACAACACTTGTAGTTGACAGACGTAACACCAGGCTCAACCAAACACAGCTTATGGTGTGGGAGCCGCTTGACAGCACAACATTCTCACGGACAGACCCAGGCTCAGCCATCAACTGGGTGTCAGCCCCTGTCCCCATGAGAAGGGAAACGTGGGGCCGCATGCGCTTCAACGAAGGCTCGCGGCCCGCAGCCAAAGGAAACAAATCAGAGCCCCTTTTCCGCTGGTGTTGGGGGAGGGAGTGATCGGAGAGCGGGCTGCTCGTGGCAGGACAGCAACAGTTTCTCAGGCCGTGCTCATCCAACATGGCCGATCCTTCGGCCGCCAAGGCTGTCGGCCTTGTAGACACCTGTTGACTCAACGCCCAGGATAACTCTGGCGGGGGAAACATGGCCACCTGTCGAGGGCCTCGCCATAGTCGCTGACGAGGCCGTGCTCTCACCTCTGGCTGCGCGGCGTGAGGCGGTGTGGGGCCTAGGACAAATACCGCCCGTGCTCCAGCGGAAGACAAATATCCTCTGCGGAGAGGGGAGCCCTGAGGAGGGAACCTCCCTGCGGTTATAGCTTGCGGCTAGGTCAAAGCTAATAACGTCAACAACCTCGCGCGATGTTTCAATGTCGGCTGGCCCTCATGGCCCCGCCACCAGACACCATTTTTGACAGAAAAAACAGCAAGTCGAACAAAGTTACCAATCGCTGCCAATTCCTACCTAGAATTATTTATATACATGATTCATGACATGATCGACTGGACTGCGGTCTGTGTTATTTTGATATCAGAGATGTGGGAATAGATATCACCCTTTTCTTTTATTAATAATGGTTTGATTTAACCGCTCAAAATACCTATATCAATGAGTGGTCCTCAACTCTGATATCAACCAACAATTAACATACTTATTAGAAGCTATAGCTGTGCACATATCTGGCATACCTCCAGTCGTTCATGTTGTGACTCAGACATTTAAGTGGTAACTATGTGTCTTCATGATAATATCTATGGGAGCTAAGATCATGGTTGTACATACAGACATAGTAATAACCCAATTAAATACATGTGAACATTGTCTCTGTGTGGTCAGAGTGCACAGGGTGAAAACACAAAATCGTGTGCATAATTATCAGGAATAGGATTTACAAATAGGCATTGACTTAGTGGCTAATGTATAAAAACATTTAAAACCGTTAACCTAGTGGTTTGTATAAAAACTGATATAAAAGGTGATTATGATAATCGTTATGCATTGTTCTGTGGTGCATACTATCAATGGTCAAAACAAACTTGGTGTCTTGGAACAAACCAACTGGTTCTGCCCTGTTTAACAATACAATTTTGCAATGTGACTGTGATCATTCCTCATTGCCATTATAAAATTGGTTAATGCAATCTTACTGATTGTATTTCATCATATTCTTAGTTAATAATTTTCCAGATACATATGAACTTTGTGAAACAGTTCTTGTTTGTGAATCTGACAGTTGCTGTGTCGCTGTTGACCATCTGTTCTCTGTCTGTCGTGTGGCAGGGCCAAACAGTAACACAGTGAATTAAATAAATACATAATAATGTGGACAATGTGTGTTCAGATGCCTCTTGGTCCACAGGTCTCTGATGATGTCTCTCTTCTTGACAGTGCAGTCGGGAACATTCACTCCTCCATCATTCAGAGGGGGCCTACAGGAGGTCGCTGTCCACTCCCTGTGTACCTTGTCAAGGGTCACAGGGTCACCTGTAGCAGTGGGGCGGTCAACTATAGTGGCCTTGCAGACTCTTTTCCTGGAGTCTATGTTGTTCTTCACCACCATCACATGTCTGCCACTGTGCTCACGCTTGACCTTTATCAGGCCTAGAGACATGGCTGTAGGGTGGTCTTGAACGTGCTGTGTGGTGGTTGGTCATCGCGTCATCGCGGTACCAGAGGGCGAGGGTTTGCTGGTGTAGCGGCCTGTCTGTAGGATGCTCTCTCTCACACGGATGGTGGAGATACACATGGCCTTGGTCTGTCGTAGGCTGCCGGGGTGGCGCAGCATGTCGTCCTTTCTGTGTCTGCTCCCCTTCCTTTGGGGACGTCTGTCGTGGTTGTGTCCGCAGCTCCTTGGCGGCGTCCCTGGTGGTCCCGCCGTCGTTCGTTCGTGGTTCAGGTCACGCGTCGTCTCACTCGTCCTGTCCTCTCACCAATTTGTGATCTGAGGATGATCAAATTGCCTTAGAAAACTCCTCACATAAATGATTCAACGCCTTTCTGCTAAAGAGGAAAATCATTTAGGGTTAATTCAATTCATTGTGTAATACCATCATGCATTTGATATCGTTTGGATCCGATCTTTGCATGGAATCAGACAAATTTATTTTTATCTTTATAATCTGTGATGTCAAATTGAAGTTGATCTTACCTCAGGATGCGTGCGTTGGGTGTACCTCAGGATACTTACCTCGCCATGACTTCTCTGGCGTTCTTCACATCTCAGTGTGGCTCATCATATTAGCATGGGAAAAAACATAAAATCTCGGCAGCCAGTTAATTTTGCATGAAATACATCCATTCATTTTCTCGTCTACTCTTAAGTAGCATTAATTTAATTACCTCTAATACACCTTGTGCATTTTGATAATCATTGTGTAAATGATTATCCTGCTTCCAACTGATACAAATAAATCTAACCCTAACTAACCTTACTGTCATGCACTTGTCCTAATAAACTACCCTACACTGTATCCTCGACACTTTGATGAACATTGTTACTCAGCTGATAGTTGTGCCCTTCCTGATGTCCTGTCGCACAGAACCTGTGAGTCGCTTTGGATAAAAGTGTCAGTTAAATGACCAATGTAAATGTACATCTTGTACATGTTGATAATTGTGCTCCAATTGGTGGTTTTGATATTTGCAGTCATGGAAAGTACTTGAAATAGAAGGATTTAGTGGTTGTAAGCAGAGGATAGAAGGAGGAGATAGCATGCAAGTTATGTTATTTTCATCATTAATCTTTCATTTTGGGCACTTCTCTAATTCATGTGCCTTCTTGAAAAGAGAGCGATGAAAACAACTGGTTAGTTATTCTGTTAGTATGGGAAATGTGGTAGCCTTTCATGACTGCAAATTCATCACCTGTGTTTAATTCATGTTAAATAATGAAGGGGGCATGTTTGTTTTAAAACATTGCATTCAATGCATTTCGTGGTTCCCTGTTGTTATCCATTGTCAGGTGAGTCCACCAAGCGTGTGGTCAGAGTGCAGGCATTTGCATTGCTTTGTCTCCCTCATGCCCTACCCTGTGGTTTTCAAGTGCCCACTCTGAATAGCATCTGTTATCGTCTTCGTTCCTGTAAAAGAAAATTTACATGTGGGTGTTTGGATGCAGATTTGTTTTAAATGGTCAATCGATTGTCTCTCAACTCCACACCATCTTCGATTGAGTCTTGTGGTAACAAAGAGAGAATCTGCATCTAAAGCGATACTTCCTACTATACTAAGTATAGTGGAGATACTAAGTTGAGTCCCTATAGGTGTGGTCAGAGTCCTCTCTAGGCATTTGCATTGTCTTTCAGCTCCACATCGTCCTCGGCTGATTTTTTGTGTTCAAATGTAGATTATTTTGGGGTCTCAATTCAATGGTTCTGTGTCCTGTCTGTGTTAATGTGCAAATCACTGGAGTTTCAATGTAGTATGTCTTTTGTGATACGAGTGAGTGTTTAAACACTGCTCTGTAATTCAATTTAGAGTTAAATCAGTCTGCCTCTCCTGTAAACACCAAAAAACATGTTAATTTCCCACTCCTCTAAGACCATTCATAATTGTAAAAGCTTATAAAGTCTAATCGCTTATACTGGGAGTAAGTGGGTGTTACTCATAATTGTGTTGTGTTCAGTTATGATGCATGATTTTTGTATGGTACCTTGTATTAAAAACAATAGAGACGTGGGAGTTAAAACATACACTGTTTTTAAAATAAAAATGATTTGTTGAATAAACATAGCATGTTTGCCTTATCACTAGCCTTGTGCACAGTGATATATAGAAACCTATTTATGAGGAGCGAGCCTACCTGCGCGCCCACAGATACATTACAAATTTGAAACAGGCATTGAGGTTAGCTTTATGTGACTTATAACGTGTACAGTAATGAAAAACAATCACTCAAGCGATATGGGATAGCTGTAATTCACTGCAAATGAGAAGATAGTTATGTCATGCATCTACATTAGGACTTCATACTTACCGGAAAAGCTGTTGTGTTCATGTCGGATCCTCACAGTTCAGTTCAGTTATTGAATAACCATATTATCTTACCCCCTTGCAGCGCGTATTTACACATACAAATAAAACATATACTACACGTGGATTTTGTATACCCTCGGCCTCGGGCATATTAAACTTTACGTTCGCCCATGGATAGTTTCATATCAAAATCATAACTTCATGGCGCACATAGTGTGACGTCATCGCTCCAAGCGACCTTCACGCGTTCCCATTCGCCTCGGAAATAACGCTTTGCAATCCATGCAGTACTCTTCCGCGAGCTCTCAATAGCCTGGAATTCACCTAAAACCAGCGTTTTGTAACCGACTGAACGCGCCTGTGCATATGTGAAATGTAAACAAACAGAAACGATAAACCTACAATTCCCAACCGGACGTTGCATGTCGCGAGAGTTGCACCCCAATGTTATTCCCTGTATATCGTTAACTCGTCTCCCAATGCTCGGCGCGATATCAGCCGGTTCTCAATAAACCACCGCGGCGGGTTCTAATACTGTGCACATACAAACGAGACTTAAACAGACAAACAAACAATAATACATATAAGTTAACGTGTTTGTATACCTGATTGTATTGGATCGCTGTTCGTTTAATCGACCAGCATCTGCTGCGACAAGGCTTGATTACCCTCGATATACACTATACACCGTTATTAACGCATAACGACCAAACCTGAACTTCGAAATTTAACAGCGCTATATTAGATTTTAATATACCGTTTAATCACACTCTCGATCTCTTCAACCCGTTTAACGACTAATGTCCCGTTTAATGTAGTATGGCGTACTACACCGGGACGTCGCGTAGTCAGCTTCCCGCTATCTATATGATCAATTGGTTAATCTAATCCGAATACATCGTTTTCAGGAATGGAAGAGGTCGTGAGCTTAGTTTGAGGTTGAAACTATGAATATTATGACGTTACTCTGGTAAATCTAATTATGATTCTATCAGCTTCTCGGTCCTTCTTCCCGCCTCTTTGCAGAGGAAGCACAGAACGTTTTTAACAGAGTAGCGTTTTCCAAGGATATCACGTCTAATAAGCCCACGTTTCTTGCCGTGTTGCCTATATTTTAGCCTGCATCAGCTAGGCTAGGGTTAGCAATCCAACAACCTTTATGGTGTGCCTTAGCTTTTGGTCGGCACCAGCTCGATCCGGGAATAGCACTACAACCCCGCAAATCCTCTCAGAACCGCCTGATAAGGACCCGGGTACACGCGTTCCCCGGTAACGATTCTCAATACAGATCAGATATATTAATACACGCTATTCTTACTCAGCCATGATCTCAATATTTGACAACATTCTGTAACATTCACCTGGCACAGAGAAAAGCGGGAAGGTTTTAATTCCTTGCCATACATTTTTGGTCGACCATTCTATATACTCACTTTTCTCTGTATAGATGAAACAATACAGCACGCCGGGAGGACGCAAAAGAGTCCGTCACAAGTTCGTAGACGCCAATTGTGGGATATTCGTGGATATCCTGAAGAAGAATGTTCTCAGTCAACCGAGGTTTGGATAATAACAAGGTTTATTAACCAAACAGATAGAAATATATATAGTACATAGAGAGAATGGCTGAGGCTCTCGCCCCAGGTGATCAGCTGAAATGACCCAGGTAAAGACCGGTACGTTGTTGGGAGGAGCCCTATATAGTTAAAAGGGGGGGGGGAACACAACATTGGGGAGAAAGGGGAGGGGAATGTCTTTACATGAGAGAGTTGGGGAATCATTCTATTATTCCACACGGTACAGGCTTTAACAGCCCACCAGCCACTCGCCGGGCCGACCCACCTCATGGCGTCGGCCGGGCGGGGCACTGTTTCAACATGTCAGAGGCAAAGGACTGACGCTAAACACGGAGCACCAGTGGTGATTGCAACCAGCAACCTCCACTGTGGTGTGCACCATGAAGGGGTTAATGAATAAATGAACTAAACACCACCAATATACTGTAGAATGGGCTAGCCCATACACACACGTTAAGGGGATGCGGACCAAAGAACCAGTCCCGCATATCATTCATATATTCACAAACAGCACACCAGCTCTAGACCTCAGCCCATTCACCCATGAAAAGGTAAACAAAGCCCCCCCGCAATACTCCCACATTAGACACCGATTGACCGTCAGCATGAATGATTAAGAGAAGGGAAGACTGTAGACATACATCCCGCAGCGGGGAGACAAACAGAAACAGTAGCCCAGCATAGCATAGCGTTAGCCGCGCGCTCCAGGGTAACGGGGAAAACAACAGCGTTTACCCAGACATCCTGCCCGTGGCGCCGATACACAACTCGGTTGTCTCCCGGGACAACTCGATCAACATCACCAACGCCAGCATCGTCATGCCTAGTGACATCCCACAGCGGGGAACATTAGAACAGTGACCCAGCATTATAGCATTTAGTATTAGCAGCGCGCTCCACGGCAGCCTGGAAAACGTCCAACTCAGAGGGACGTTCACCCAGACATCCTGCCCCTTGCGCCGATACACAACTCGGTTGTCCAACATTACAACAAGCAGCATTGTAACTGAGGGGTTACAAAACCCTGACTGTATTAAAGATTGTGATAGATTAAACCACTGCTAGTTATGTACTTAGTATTACTTGCCAGACAGTACATCTAATTATGGCAGACACTCATAATAACACGGCACGGTGACAAAGAAATATCATTGAGGGTATTTATTGTTATGCATCAAATTGTACATATATGAGAATTAGGGTCGCGCTTGTATGGCGAAGAATATGCATAAGTCAGTCAGTAGCAAAAGTCAGTGGGAATAGAATAATTCCTACGATGGGGTACTAGGCTAACGCCGCCTGGCGTAGGATGGCAATTATAGGGGGAAACGCTGGTACCGCTGGAGACAAGGGGGTTCCTCCCAGAGATGTAAGCTCTGGAGGAGAGAGGAATGTTCGGATACTCAGTCTGATCAATTGAAGAAGAAGGGGGTTCACGTACAGAATCCAGTCCTTGTAATCCAAAGCTCAGCATCAAAGCAATAACTGTAATCCAATTGCACGATAGCAATGATGATAGCCAGCTAGCCTCAATCCACGAAGCCAGCCCGAAGTAGGTCCTCACGGTGGTTAAATCCAAACGCCAGTGGAGATTAACGATGCTCTTCTCCAAGGGTAGTACGTTCCACAATCACTATAATCCAACCAATACTGGTTCTGCAATCGCCGCCGTCGGTTCCCATGTGCACATGTCCCGTAGGTTCTCCGACTAGGCCTCCTCGGGTACTGGCACCAATGTATTTAGTCCACGCACCCTGGCTAAGGTCCACTAGCTAAACGAACGAACTGCTGGGTAATGCTACACACGAACGAACTGCTGTTGGCACGATACACAATAATTAACGACTCTTTACTTCACATTAAGCTAAGTCGAACTTGACGTTACTGCATTAAATCTGACACTTTTACTATTCACTTCGCACGTGGTTCTCAACGCTCTGTTAGACGAACTGCTTCTCACTACATTAGAATCACACTGCGTGATGAACGATGAACAGCTACTGTTCGCACCTGCCGCCGTATATATACTTAAGTGGCGTTCTAGTGCCGAACCTCAGTTCTCGTCTCGAATCAATGCGCCGTCTCCGGGCATGTTGCGACAATGCGCCTTTGAACCCGACTTTGGGGGCTTGCGGTCTGGCGCCGATAGCTTTATCCAATAAGGAAAGCGAATATTACTAGGATTCAAACGCAGGCTTAAAGGGATATAACGTGTATATATAAATAATATACAAAGTATATAAACAATAAATGTAGATTCTCAGCTTTAATCTGGCCCTTCACAACAAGCATTACTAACACCAGCGTTAATGCCTGATGGCACAGAGCCTACTTGGTGCGAGTTAGCTCGATAGCTAAACATCACACGCTGTCCCTCGAACCGCTGCCAAGAGACGAGGAACACCAGGACAGACCCGACGTGCCGTTGGAACATGCCGAGAAGATTCCAGGGGTTGGCAAATCTCCGGCGAATACTCAACATTGCGCAATTCTCTATACTTTTCATAACGCTAGTTCACAGGGTGCAAGCATCCGCCATGATGGAAACGAAATAGAGGAAGGGCGAGTGGTAACCACGCCCTGTGCCTTATAGTACGGCACTGGGGCGGGGCCTGGTCAGATGCTGGGTGCATTTGTTTTTCGTTAATGAAGTACAGTAGGTACTGGAGATGAGGTACATCTCGATGGCGAAGAGCAAGACGCGATTTGCCAGTACGACTATATAACTACCTTCTCCAGCACCTTGGACAGGAATGGGAGGTTGGAAATGGATCTGTAGTTGGCCAAGACTTCCGGGTCTAGGGATGGTTTTTTGAGAAGTAGTTTTATGACAGCAGTTTTTAGGGAAGAGGGGACATGGCCAGCCTGGAGAGAGTGGTTTATGACCTTGGTGATCATAGGGCTCATGGCACCAATGTTGGATTTCACCCGGGCTGAGGGAAGGGGGTCCAGGATACAGGTGGAAGGCTTCATTCTCCTAACGATGCCCTCAACCTCTCGCTGTGAGATGTTGGGAAAGCAGCAGAGTCGCTGAGTAGTCCCAGGCTGTGGGTCGACTGTTGGGACTGGAGGGGCAGAGGGGCTAGAGAGGAGGCTACTGGTTGAGCAGAGGGGCTAGAGGAGGCTATGCCATCGTTGCCGGTCCTCTCTCTTCGCTGTAATACGCAAAAGTCTGGGCTGATATTAATCACTGGTGTCATTTTGATCATCATTGAATGTGTGACCAAGCAACAGGCTTAGTTTTTAATTAAATTATCAGATCTCACTGTCATTAAATTCATGACTCATTATGTTTGGCAGCATTTCACCGGGATTGCTTTGCGTCCTCGGCTGAGAGGATGTCAGGCTGCCGTGGGTTTTTACATCCGAATGACGCAGTGAATGGATTTGGACTCCCCACTGAGAGGGGAAGAGACATGTTTTGTACCCATTGATTGGACAACACATCTTCAGATTGTTCAGGCTATTTCCAGACGACCTGCCCTCATTTCTCCCCACAATAGAACACTCTAAAAGGAAGTTTTGCAGTTTATTTTTTTCGTTTTCTCTCCCCCCCCCCCCCCCCCCCCACGACTCTTGTTCTGCTGAAGCCGGTAACTAGTCCTTCTCTACAGCCCTAAAGAGAAATGTCTCGTAATGAAAAACGCCACTAAAACCGCTCAATTACTTGGAGAATCGGTAATGAATACAGGCAATCCTCCTGAGCTGGTGGCTTTTCTATCATTTCTGAAGGGACGTTATTCCTGTCGCTTTCCAGGGAAATTAATAAGAGAGAAGAGGAGGAATTCCTAGTAGGACAGAATAAAGAGGGGAATAAGCGTTATAAGAAGGGCACCTGCTCGCCGTCGTAGCTGCAGTGGTTATAAATTCCATTTTAATTTCCTGTTTATTTCGCTCCGTGAAGCTATGAAAACTCTGAAAGGATTTAAATGTCCTTCACTTTTCATCTCTCTCTCCCATTGCCTTCGATTTATAGATTTGATTCTCAGCCTCAAAGAAAAAAGGGAGAAATTCCAAATGTTGGGGGGTGGAGGGACCCTTATGACACGGAAGAGCTTAGAGCGAGCTGGGGGGTGGAGGGAAATAAGAGGGATATAAAACTCCCCGTCGCAGGCTCCTCTGATGAAATACCAAGGATTGTCTGAAGCCGCCTAACAGAATGCGGTGTGTAGCGAATGAAACTGGGCTTTATTCAGTCCCATAGCAGCCATAAGAGGCTCCATTCTCCATTCTCAAATAAACTAGGTTTGAAGTCAGATAGACAAATCTACTGTCAATTAAGGAACAGAGTGACAAGGCTAAATAAAACGAAAAAGAAAGAGTATTATAAACATAGGATTAGTGAAACAAAGAATTATGGGAAAAAACTATGGTCAACACTGAATGAGATAATGGGCAGGAAATCAAATACATCAATCTCCTTCATACAATCTGAAGGTAAATTCATCACAAAACCTCATGACATGGCAAACTACTTCAATGATTTCTTTAAAAATAAAGTTGATAAATTAAGAGGATGTCTACAAAGTAGTGATTCAAGATTCAAGATTGTTTATTGTCATATGCACAGTTAAAACGACAGTTTGCCATACAATGAAAATCTTACTTTGCTAGTCCACCCTTCACAAAAAAAATCACACAGTACTTAACTTAAACATATTTAAATACAAGAGAGTGCTAGAAAATAAGATAAAATAGATAAAAATAGATAAATATATATATGATGGTTCACTATCTCATTCACTAATAAAGAAAGAAATAATGAAAGGCAAAAACTGTCTCTTTAGCTTTAATGAGATTGATAGAGCAACAGTTTTGAAATTAATTATGTCTCAAGCAGATTCCACTTCCTCCGGTATAGACAACTTAGACAGCAAAATACTTAAACTTGTGGTTAACTCTGTAGCTATATATGTCATATATTCAACCAGTGCTTAATCAGTGGGGTTCATCCTACAGCAGGGGTCAGCAACCTTTTTGACATGGAGTGCCTGTTTGAAATATAGTTGTAACTAGTGTGCCTCAACAATATTCCATGCATCGTCATTTTTTTCCTCATAATCAGGTCTTTTTAATGATAATTTTTACATTATTACATCATTATTGTTATTGTTATTATTAACAATATTATTATGATGGTTGTATCAACCCTAAATCTGAGTTGGGGGGGGGGGAATGCAATGCAGACAAACAGCTGCATACAGTGCGACCATTTCACCCACATTTGCCCATTCATTTTTGGAGACATCACACCATCGGTGTGTGTACTGTACGTGTGCTGTCATAGCTCCACCTACAGGCCTAATGGAGAACACCAGGATGTGAATGGAGGGTGAATGTGAGGTATATCGTGTAAATAAGTTTTGATTGATCGCAAGACTACACTGTAAAAGAAAATTATAATAATAACCAGAACTTTAAAATATTGAGTTCAGTTACTGTGCATTAAGGTTTTCAGTTTTCAATCCATAATAAGTTAACAGAAAAATAAGTACACAACCACATTATTTCAACCTAATAAAACTATGTTTATTGTCATTGTTTTAAGAACACAAGTTGACTTGGTAATACTCACATTTTGTGCAATGTTCAATGAAATAGAAAAATAAATAATACAATTTGTTGATTAATCCCACTGGTCACAATGGTGACCGTAATAATGTTTTTGTTATAAGGCTCTGCAAATGTTACTGAATGATGTAGCAATGTATTTCCAGCTAAATTGAAATAATAAACAAATAAAGGGTCTCAATTAAATATGTGGTAGTAAAAATAACCTGTGGGAGGATTTCAACAAGATAAATGCGACAACAGTGCAAAATATTCCACTATAATATTTTAAAAAAAAAAACGTTTTTTTTTTTTTTTTTATGCTGCCCCCTGTGCCTATGCAAATGCCCCCGCGTGCCTATGCAGGCACGCGTGCCTAGGGTTGCCTACCCCTGTCCTACAGCATGGAAGGAAGATAAAATCATCCCACTTCCGAAAGACAAAAATAAAACATTTAATGGTCCAAATAGCCGTCCGATCAGTATTTTACTGTTGCTAAGCAAAATAATAGAAAAAATAGTATTCAAACAGGTCATGGATTACTTTTTCAATAACAATCTGCTCTCAGCCTTTCAGCATGCATACAGGGAAGGTCATTCTACGAGCACTGCACTCTTGCTAATGAGTGATGACTGGTTATCAAGTATCAATGACAAGAAATTAGTAGGTGCCGTTATGTTGGATTTTAGTGCAGCATTTGACGTAATTGATCATACCTTGCTTGTAGATAAGCTACAGTGTTACGGTTTCACCTCCAATGCACTATCATGGTTTATTAATTATCTCTCAGGGAGACAACAGAGAGTCTTCTTTAATGGCAGCTTTTCAAAATGGAATCCCATTAACTGTGGGGTTCCACAAGGAAGCTGCCTAGGGCCTTTGTTATACTCCATCTTTACCAATGATTTACCGTTGGCTGTAAAAAATTTTAAAACAATTATGTATGCTACATTATACAGTGCAGCTACATCTGAGCAAGATGTAACTGACACCTTAAACAGGACATTAACAAACATTTATGAATGGATTGAGTGCAACAAGTTGGTGTTAAATATCTCTAAGACAAAGGCCATTGTGCTTGGATCTAGACATTTAACTGCATCCTCAGTTAAAACTGTCAATTGGCACCACACAAATTGAACAAGTGAACACAATAAAACTTCTCTGGGTTACTATTGATAGCTCCTTATCTTGGTCTAAACATATAAATAATATTGTCATTCAAATGGGAAGAGGCATTTTTATGACTAGGAAATGTTCTGCTTTTATCACTCCCTCCATAATGAAATCTGTTATTCATTCTTTGGTTTTGTCTCATTTAGAATACTGCCCTTTTATCTGGTCGTCAGCTACAAAATCGAATTTAAAAAAGTTGCTCAGAATAAAGCGGCTTGCCTGGCACTAGGCTATTCATACAGGATGTATTGGTTTTATGCATGAACATCTGGCATAGCTGATGGTTGAAAATAAAGTATCGATGAGTCTTCTAATGCTACTGCAGAACATTATTAGCACTGGTAAGCTATCTAGCTTGGCTCAGCAGTTAGAAATGACTTCTGAACATGGTTACAACACTAGAGGGGCCGCTTCTGGTAATTGTGTCTTTGTCCCGCGTATAGACGGGACTCACTTTCGCTTTTACTCCCATACGACGCTGTCAGGCACCCATAAAATTATACACTGCACACCCCTCCGCCCTCCACCCACACCCCCCGGCCCCCACCACTCCTCCCCTCTGAACGCTGCAAACCACGACGCACTCTCTGTTTTCTGCTTTCGGCGCGGCTTTCCCTCCTCCCCCTGCTGTTGTGTCGTGGGTGGATGAGGCATGACTTTGAGCCGCCCTGCAACTATTTTGAGAGGAGTCACTTGGGAACAGGGGACCCTGACCTCACCGTGACCCCGCTCCTCTCCACGGCTCACCTAAAGCAAGCTGCGAATATTCGAATCCGGTGGGACCCTTATTATATGGACCACATGGACATCACCCCACTATCTCTCTCTCTCTCTCTCTTCTCTCTCATCTCTCTCTCTCTCTCTCTCTCTCTCTCTCTCTCTCTCTCTCTCTCTCTCTCTCTCTCTCTTTCTCTCTAACACTCTTTCGCCCCAGTATATGAGTGACGGTCAGCAGGAAATGGCTAGAAGAACCCTCCCAGTGTGGCCTCCCATTAGGCTCCTTTTGTGACAGAGGCAGTTCCAGCTGTTACCTTCCTGAGGGACCTGTAGGCTGAGGGAGGCCAGAGTGGAGACAGTGGGAGGAGGAGAGGCAGGGTGGGGGTGCATACAGGAGGCACTGTATGGAAGACTACTGGAGCATTGAGCTCATTGAACGGCTAAACTCAGGGGAACGCACCTCACACACGCACTCAAGCATGCTCGCTGTTTAACATAGGTGAGCAATTAAAAAGAAAAAAAGAAGTGTGTGAATAGCCTTAAGCTAAAGGATGTGATGTACAATGTGTGAGGCCGCTCCAATACGTGTGGATTCAAGCGGATGGTCGTAGGCTACATAGAGGTGGTGATTTATTGTCCCTCCTCATGCTATAGCTACAGTACAGTATGTGAGGTGATTTGTAACAGAGTTAATTTCCGCCTAATGAGTGAGAGAGATTAATTCATGTGCATGATTAATTGTGCAGCAGTGAGAAGCCAGCCCAAGCAAACCCTTGCTCCTCTGTGTGTGTGTGTGTGTGTGTGTGTGTGCATGCGTGCGTGTGAGTGTGTGTGTATGTGTGTGTGTGTGTGTGTGTGTGTGTGTGTGTGTGTGTGTGTGTGTGTGTGTGTGTGTGTGTGTGTGTGTGTGTGTGCGTGTGTGTGTGGGGTGTGTGTGTGTGTGTGTGTGTGTGTGTGTGTGTGTGAGAGAGAGAGAATCTGTGTGGTGTGTGTGTATGTGAGAGAGAGAGAGAGAGAGAGAGAGAGAGAGAGAGAGAGAGAGAGAGAGAGAGAGAGAGAGAGAGAGAGAGAGTGAGTTTGTGTGTGTGTATGTGTGAGAGAGAGAAATAGTTTGTGTGTGTGTGTGTGTGTGTGTGTGTGTGTGTGTGTGTGTGTGTGTGTGTGTGTGTGTGTGTGTGTGTGTGTGTGTGTGTGTGTGTGTGTGTGTGTGTGTGTGTGTGTGTGTGTGTGAGAGAGAGAGTTTGTGTGTATGTGTTTCCATAGCCGCCCCTAAACAGGTCAGCCCAGACCCGCGAGGTCTTTAAGTCCCGGCTAAAGACTTTTCTCTTCTCCCTGGCCTTTGACCAGAGATGAGCCTGCAGATGAGCCTGCCTCCAGCATGCGTGCGTGCGTGTGTGTGTGCGTGCGTGCGTGCATGCGTGTGTGTGTTTGTGGTTGTGTGTGTTTGTGGTTGTGTGTGTGCATGCGTATCTGTATGCATGTATGTTTAAAACTCTGGGTAAGCCTGCAGGGGCACTTATCTGAAATAAGGTGGTCTGTCCTCAAGCTAAGTATCCAGTTCCAGCTCTGTATGGTAATCTGTACAAAATGAAGAAAATGTTGTTCCTTTGCAACACAAGCAGCTCCAGCTTAATTTTAAAGCGAAAATCCAGAATAATCCACTCGCACACTTTTATTGACACAGCTTTTGCAATAAAGAAAAGAAAAAGAAATAGAGAATAGGAATTTCTTTCAGTATTCTCAATTTCAATGTAAATTATTTCATAAAGATGAGTTTTGCGGCCAATGTTTGTATAAATGCCTCCCATGCTCAGTAGCCACAGTGCTATGTGATCAACCACCAGAACGTATTCTGTAATGAAGGAGGAGCTCCACAGTGGTTTCCTATGAGTCCCTGTGGGGAGGGATGCTGTTACTATGTGTCGCTAATGTCCATCTGCTGTAATTGCAGACATCTCGTTGTTACTTCCTCATTAAGCCACTGCCTCAGTCAACCTACTGTGATTCTGTAGGAGTGAATGTGCTGACGTTCTGGATGGGTAACAAGATGGCACCTGGCGCTGATGCCTTTCCTCCGTGCCATAGTCTTACTCGCTAATGACAACATGACATTTATTATTATTATTATTATTATTATTATTATTATTATTATTATTATTATTATTATTATTTTATTATTATTATTATTATTATTATTATTATTATTATTATTATTATTATTATTATTATTATTATTATTATTATTATTATTATTATTATTATTATTATTATTATTATTATTATTATTATTATTATTATTATTATTATTATTATTATTATTATTATTATTATTATTATCACCTCGGTCAAGGTGAAGCCAGGGCTGAGGTTATGTGGTGACAGTGGCTCGGGGGGTAGAGCAGTCATCTGGTAATCCGGAGGTTCTCGGTTCAATTCCCGCTCATCCTGGGCAGCGTGTCGAAGTGTCCTTGAGCAAGACACTTAACCCCATAACTGCAGGTTGGCACATCTGCCGGTGTGTGAATGTGTGAGGGAATGGGTAAAATGGGAGGAACAAATTGTAAAGCGCTTTGGATAATAGCGCTATATAAATGTACCATTTACCATTTATGTAATCGGTCCAGTCTGCAAGTCTGTAAGTCAGCAAGTGAGTGATTCATTTGACAGAGATATCTCGAAAAGTAATTGTTTTTTTGCTGTGCACATTCATGACTCCAAGAGGAGAAAAGCGAATGACCTTTCATCTAGTGCCACCATCAGGCCAAAGTTTTCAAGTGAGCGCATCTCCTGACTAGTTTGTCGTATATGTGAAACAAAGGTTTTTCTTACCTCTAGAGGAAGACACCTCTTTATTCTGGTCACCCCATGATCCCCTCTAGCACCATCATTAGGCCAAACTGAGAACATGATACTGTATCTCCAAAAAGTAATGCCTGGATTGCCATAACATTTGTTGTTCACATTCATAACCCCAAGAGGAAGAAATCTGTTGACCCCCTGACCTGTCCTCTAATTTTCAGTTTTCAAATGAGCACATCTTCTTGTACAGTCACAAATGTAGCTGTGAACATTCATTTGGAACAAACCTATTGATTTTGGTCAAAGTGCCACCATCAAGCCACACATACAAATCAGAGTTTTACACTAGGCTAGCTGATCCGTATCCACTTCTTTTAATTTGTGCTAAGCTAATTGGTATCTATCTTCTTGTCTGACTCTGGGGAAGATGGTAAGTGCATTTCCCATAATGTTGGCGTGTTCCTTTATTAAGGACACAATTAATGACAACTATGGTCAAAGAGCTGTGCCATATTTTCTCTAAGACTATGTCATGATGTAATATTAAATCATTTGAATATGTAATATATGTACTTATTTGTAATACATACACATTGTACATTGCCGATACAATGTGTAAATATATTACGTATGGCTATAACATACATTATGTAGGTTTTGTGGTCGATTAATACTTTATTTACATATTTTAAGTGAGAACGGGCTGCAGTAAAGTGTTGCAGAGAAAAAGTGAGGAGATTTATAGGTTTTGGTGAAGGTCTGCACCCTACTATCTACAAGACTACTAGGGAAGACACCTCAATACCTCTCCAGCCTCCTGCACATTTCCCATAACAACTACCACATGAGGTCCAGTGATTTCATTACTCTATCTATTCCCAAGGCCTGCACTGTGTTTGGACAGAATTGCTTTAGTTTTGCTGCATTAAATGACTGGAACTCTCTCCAAAACGTCCTTAAATGTTCATCACTTCCATCGTTCTGCAACAGTATAGCTTACTGATGTACATCTTTATCTGTTTTTAACTTCATATTGTCTCTCCCTTATTTGATGTGTGTTTTGGATTCATGTGTACAGTTTGTGTACATTTTTTACATTTCTTTACTTCTGCTCTTGCCAGGTCATCATCGTAAATGAGAAGTTGTTCTCAATTGATCTAAAATACAAAATAAATACAAAACTGAGTGCATTCTTCTAGTTATGATGATGATGATGATGATGATGATGATGATGATGAATATTATTATTATAATTATTATTATTATAATTATTATTATTATTATTATTATTATTATTATTATTATTATTATTATTATTATTATTATTATTATTATTATTATTATTATTATTATTATTATTATTATTATTATTATTATTATTATTATTATTATTATTATTATTATTATTATTATTATTATTATTATTATTATTATTATTATTATTATAATAATAATAATAATAATAATAATAATAATAATAATAATAATAATAATAATAATAATAATAATAATACTAATACTAATACTAATAATTATAATAATTATTATTATTATTATTATTATTATTATTATTATTATTATTATTATTATTATTATTATTATTATTATTATTATTATTATTATTATTATTATTATTATTATTATTAGGTTAATTATATGGGGTATTCTACCGAATTCGTTCAAAGTGCGGTCCCACAACAAGAAAAACTATTTAACAAAACAATTAATCAGACATAGATATTTACTAAGAATATGTTATGATCTATTTAAACCCAAGGCATTAAATTAGATTGTGATGAGCTAAATATATACAAAATCATCATTTATAAGTACCTGTCCCAAACCCTGACCCGTAAATTTAAGTAAATAACACTTAATTTTTTTTTATAGATTTTGTTCAATGGTGTAATTTCAAAGATCTTCATGAAGTTTAAACAGAAGTTGAAAGATTTAGATTTATTGTGGGTTTAATTTTTTTATTAAAAAACTATACTCAAAAAATCTTGTCCCTATTTCATGTCACTACCGAAACACAGGAGTTTTAGTCAATTGGCTGAGCCTGGTTTTTAGCCACACCCCTGCATTTTTGACCAGGCAGTGACACTGCCTTCCTGTCCCTCATGGCTGCATGGCAAGTAGCTAAATCCCATAATTTGTAAAATCGGTGTGTAACTTTAAGAATTGTCACCACCGACATTCTCTTCAATTAAAGGTCCTGTGTCTTATAAATGGCCTTTCCAGTGTTTAGCATTGTTTCCTATCAATGGGGGTTTATATCAATGGGGTCTGTGTCTCTAATTCTCATTTTGACTCATCAGTCTAGTCTCGAGTTCACGAGATCCTCCCTCACTCAACTAAGCCATTTTGATTTGACTGTTTTGCTGACGTGAGTAAGGCACTGGTTGTAGTCACGCCCACAATCAACAATTCGCTCAACAACAGAGCGAGTGGAATTACTTCCTCACACGGGTTGACGTACGCGGGTGCCGACAGAGACAGCAGAGAACAAGCGAGCGAGAGAGAGGGAGAGAGAGATAGAGAGAGAGAGATAGAGAGGGAGAGAGATAGAGAGGGAGGGAGAGAGAGAGAGAGAGAGAGAGAGAGAGAGAGAGAGAGAGAGGACACGAGCATTTACACACAACCTCCAGCCCCGCGCGCAGGAGTGTGTGTGTAAATGTAAACGTTTCGCAATTATGCCACATCAATGTGGAACGCCCTACCCAAAGCTGTAAAGGAATGTGAATCACTACCCACTTTCAAAAACACTCTCAAAAAACACCTACGGGAGACTGCAACTCGAAACTGGCCCCTGTAAATGTCCGAACACAACCCCCTCCAATGTACAGTAAATTACCAAGTATGGTCTTGTCAATATTCCAATGTACAGTTTTGTTTGTACAGTTGTACAGTGTCCCCCACCCACCCCTCCTACCCAACCCCCCCCCACCCAACCACCTCCAATGTACAGTCCCCCCCCACCCCCACCCCCCCCACCTACCCAATCCAATGTACAGTTTCTACGTCAAATGTATATACTTTTTTTTTCTGGACTCTTTTTGTATCACAAACAGTACTGTAATTGCAAATCTGGTATGTCATAAATGTATAGATGTAGCAGTACTGTCTATCTGTATGTCATGTTACGATGAATTGAAAATGGGGGACCCTGATGTAAACAAGACAAAAGTCTTTCTCTGGTCTGCATCCCCTTAACAATTGTATGTATTGAGCTGTACTGTACTGTACCCATTCTGCAATCTGTTAATAAAGTTTTCAATCAATCAATCAATCAATGTGTGTGCGGGTGGCCTGTAGCTTTATGCCAAGCAAGCAGTGCAAAAATGCTTCCGCATTCGTCACCGCACGCCAGTGCGGTAAAGCGCCCTTCTTTTCAGACAAATGCTACCGTGCGTGCACCGGCGGCGGCGTGCTCGCTCAGGTGCGTGCGTGCGCCGGCGTGCTCGCGCGAGGTGCCCGCGCATGCGCATGAGATCCCGCCTTGGTTCGACACGAGCGGAGCTCAATATATATAAGTCACCGCCCCTTATTCAGTATCTAGCAATAGCTCAATTGGCAAGGCCACATGGCTGTGGATCCTATGGCTCGTTTGCTGGCGAGTTCGAATCCCATCGAAAATATTTTTTAACGTGATTTTTTTTTAACGTGTATTCTTTCGCCGGTTAAGGTTAGGCATGGTTAAGGTTAAGGTTAAGGTTAGGCATTGTTTCGGAGTTGGTTAAGGTTAGAACGGTTAAGTTTAGGCGCTGTTAAGGAGCTGGTTAAGGTTAGAGTTTGTCAAAGAGAATGGCAATATAATTTCTATGGTTAAGGTTAGGCATGGTTAAGGTTAAGGTTAAGGTTAGGCATTGTTTCGGAGTTGGTTAAGGTTAGAACGGTTAAGTTTAGGCGTTGTTAAGGAGCTGGTTAAGGTTAGAGTTTGTCAAAGAGAATGGCAATAGACAGCCTATTTCCGCGCGACCTGGGCGCTGGGCGGCGGAAAATGAAAGGCGCATTACTGCACGCCACTACGGTAAATTTTTGCACTGCTTGCTTGGCATAAAGCTACACGCGTGCGGGTGCAGGGATGGAGCTTCTCCACTCGCATATCACTGTCAAAATATCGTTGCGCACGCTCCCACGCGCGCGCCCATATTCCGATCCGTGCAATAATATTCACAGGGGTATATATTGTCATTTGAAACAAGTTACCAATGCATTGTCCCGTGGGATTATGCCCCCCCTGCGGCGAAATTAATTAGTATCCCCCTCCTCTATCTCTCTATATCTCTCTCGGACTGTGGGTGACTGTCACTCAAAGCGCTTATGGGTGGAGCCCAGCCCAATACAGCTTGAAATCTTGAAGTGGAAAAATGCTGCTTTAGAGTACTTGATTAGAAATACAAAACAATGAATTTCTTTGAAAAAAACTTTACAGATGTGTTCCATAGACTCACAGGAATTGTGTAAAGTTGCCCAAATAGTGAAAGGAATAGCAATGCATGTCCCCTTTAAGTAAACTTGTTGGGGTTTCATGCAGAATATTATGTTTGTATGTGTGTACACCTCTTCAAAGATGTGTATGCTAGCCATGTGCTTGCTAGCATTCTTTAGTTATGCTCAAACCAGAATTGTCACCACCGAAACAGTCACTACCAAAACAAATGGTAACGTTTCGGTAGTGATGTGATAATTTCGGTAGTGACAAAATGGAATGGTAAGTAGTTAAATCCTATCATTTTGAAATAAATGTGTTCCAAAGTCTGAAAATCAGTGTGTAACTTTAAGAATGGAACACATATTTTCTTCAATAAAGTTAAGTCTTTGGGGTTTTATGCTAAATATTATGTTTTTTTATGTATTATGCAGTCACTACCGAAACACTGTAAAAAATAAAGTATATTGAGTTATAAACTAAAATGTTATGATACTGATTGGTTAAATGTATGTATTTCTTGTTCTTTTTAAATAAGATTGCTTAAATGTACGTTCAATTTCATCAATCATTAACTCTGAAATCAATATGATCAGTGTTATGCATTTTACAGAGAAAGATTGCATTTAGATTTTGATCTAATTGTATCAATTGAACTTTGAAATTTGGTAAACATTTCATTTTTATTGATTTAATTGTGAAAACCTTCAAGAACATTTTTCAAAAAAACTCTTTAGAGAAGGGAAGGAAACACAATCTTAACAGGTTAATATAATACCTTTTTACTATAGTGTATTACTCTGTTTCGGTAGTGACCATTTTTGGGAGAGGAAAAACATTCCAAAATATTCTGAAAATACAATATAAAAATGGCCGGTACGCTCACTAGATATATGTACTTTAGATATGGTACAATATATATTCTGACAAAGTTTTGGGAATAAACTTTAAACATAACAACAATATATTTCCAACCTGACTTTCTGTTGAAATCAGAGGTTCTGTGTTGGATTGTTAGTAACTGTCTAACTGCATATATAACTGTTTCCACTAGTAACTGTCTAACTGCATATATAACTGTTTCCACTAGACGGCACTCTAGGCGGAGCCACTCAGGAACACCACCAGGTGGCGAGTATAAATTCAATTCAATGGAAAAGCAGAGGACTACGAGCTCTGGGAAGAGCGCATGCTATGCTGCATGCACGGTGCGGGACTGAAGGAGACGATCCTGGCAGCCCCCACGGGAGAACTGACGGCGGAAGAGCAAGCCCTGGACGACCAGCGTAACGCAGACGCGTAATGTGAGTTAGCGCCGCTGCTCGACGACACCAGCTTGGGGCTGATATTCCGCGACACTAAAGACCAATGCCGAGAAAACCTGGAGGTGTTGAGAGAGCATTACATCGGGCGAGGAAGACCCCGAGTCGTGGCCCTCTACATAGCACTAACGTCAACAGAGCGGAGCAAATCACGACGCCATTGAGGAGTGCCGGAGAAGCACCAAGCGATGGGCTAATGATGGCGATGATAATGAGAGGACTACCGGAGCTGTACAAACCGTTCACACTCCTGGTAACACACGGTTCAACGGACATGACGCTGGGACAGTTCAAGGCTAAGTTAAGAAACTTCGAGGCCCACCCAGTCGCAGCGGAGGCGGGAGAGAGGGTGCTAAAGGCCCGAGCGACGCCAAGGGAGAGGACCAGGACCACGACGGAACTGGCGTGTTGGCGATGCGGAGAGAAAGGCCATCGGAGAAGCGACTGCACAAAGACTGTCTGGTGTAGCTTCTGCAAATCCACGGGGCACACCGAGAGCGTGCATGAAGAAACACGACCAGAGCGCGCGATACGCGCATGGGCAAGATGACGGCCATGGACGAGACGGCGGCCATGGACGAGATGGAGGCCACGGACAAAATGGCGGCTACGGACAAAATGGCGGCTATGGACAAGATGGCGGCTACGGACAAGAAGACGGCTGTGGACAGGATGACGGCAGCGGACACGATGGCGGCGACGGTCGATGTGAGACGGATCGGGACGACGCCCGGAGAATAATGGGACAAGAAGACTGCGCTTTTGGGGCGTGGACGGCGTGCATCGCCGGACCGGCCCAGCTGCAGCGAGCCCAGAGAAGGGGACTGATCGTGGACACAGGTGCGTCGTCCCATGTCATCAACGACAGGAGTTGGTTCAAGAACTTTGACGACACTTTCCACCCGGAGAGGCACAGCATGGAGCTGGCAGACGGGAGACGCACCTACGGATTGGCGCAAGAGAGAGGAGACGCACAGGTATGCCTCACGGACAGTAAGGGGCGCTGGCGTACAGTGACGTTAAAGAACGCTCTCTACGTACCATCGTTCCCACAAGGACTATTCTCTGTAATAGCTGCTACTGCAAGCAGTGCCAAGGTATTCTTCGATAAAGGTAAACATTTTCTTGTAGAACCTGACGGTAAACGGTTTGACATAAAGATGTACCAGAGAATATATTATCTGCAAACGGAGTGTAATGACAACGACAAGTGTAATGATAATAATGATATGTGTAGCTTGACGGCCAGTCACGATATTCAGACATGGCACGAGATTATGGGTCATTGTAATTACGAAGATTTACTGAAACTGCAAGTAGTGACAGAAGACATGCACATTGAAGGTGAAAAGCGTAGACCTGACAAAAATTGTGCAGTGTGCAAAACGGGGAAGTTTACTCAACTGAGATACAGAAATCCCACAGAAAAAGTAAGGGTACCACTTGCATTAGTTGACACGGACCTAGCTGGCCCAGTAAGCAACGAGTCTATAGGAGGCTTTAGATATGTACAGTCTTTTACAGATGTGTGCACAGGGGCAGTGTTTGTTTACTTTCTCAAAGCAAAGAGTGACACTCTAGGCCACGGAGAAATTCCTGGCAGACGTAGCCCCTTATGGTAACGTAGGATGCTTGAGGTCCGACAACGAAACCGAGTTCACAAACAGAGAGTTCCAATCACTGTTGAGAAGGTACAAGATAAGACACGAGACGTCACGTCCATATCCCCCACACCAGAACGGGGTGGCAGAGAGGGAATGGCGCACCCTTTTCGAAATGGCTAGGTGTAAGCTAGTAGATAGTAACTTACCTAAGAGCCTATGGCATTATGCGGTGCAAGAAGCCGCTTACACCAGAAACAGGTGCTTTAATAAGCACTCGGGCACCACCCTGTATACAGCGCTGACAGGAAAGAAGTGTAATCTAGCTAGAATGCACCGATTTGGATCAGTGTGTTATGCGTACCCGCAGGACAGGGGAAAGCCAGAGTCCAGAGGTGTAAAAGGATTTTTCGTAGGACACGACAAGGGAAGCCCCGCTTTTCTAGTTTATCATCCCGGTAACGGGAGAGTGCAGAAACACATGCTAGTCAAGTTTGTCACAAAGGCAACATGTGAGAGCGAGACACAGACAGAGGAGCCAGAGCTGGACTCCAGAGTAAGGGGTGTAGAAACAGAGACACATCAGCCCAGTGTACATAGTACGGTCGTGCAGGCAGACAGTCAGCAACCCCCAGAGGGCGATGACGAGGAGCACCCGAGGGTGACGTCAAGTGCCCCAAGCAGTGGGAGGTATCCCTCAAGGGAACACAAACCCCCAAAGTATCTGACAGACTATGCCCGAAAAGGGAGTGACGAGGAGGACAGTACACCTACCCTCATTGATTACTACTACAGGATAGTCAGTGGGGTAACCCTGACCTTTAAAGAGGTCACATTGTCCCCCGAAGAGGGCAGACAGACAGTGGGAGGGAAATGGGTGTATTCAACCAAGTTACCAGAGGGCAGACAGACAGTGGGAGGGAAATGGGTGCATTCAATCCCTCAAGGGAACACAAACCCCCAAAGTATCTGACAGACTATGCCCGAAAAGGGAGTGACGAGGAGGACAGTACACCTACCCTCATTGATTACTACTACAGGATAGTCAGTGGGGTAACCCTGACCTTTAAAGAGGTTACATTGTCCCCCGAAGAGGGCAGACAGACAGTGGGAGGGAAATGGGTGTATTCAACCAAGTTACCAGAGGGCAGACAGACAGTGGGAGGGAAATGGGTGTATTCAATCCAGGAGGGTATTGAAGGCCACGACAAATACAAAGTATGGTTAGTAGAAAATTGCTTAAATGCTGAAGGAGGGTACCCCATGTTTAAATACTGAAGGAGGGTGGCTACACTGCCTAGCTGCAGGAGGATGATACTCTAGGTTTAAATACAGGAGGAGTAGAATCCAGGTTTAAATACCTGATTAAGAGTCCATGTCTAAATACTGAAATGGATCCTATGTTTAATTCCATGTTAAAGTACAGAGGTGTCCATGTCTAAATACTGAAATGGATCCTATGTTTAATCCCATGTTTAATTACAGAGGTGGATGATTTACCATGTTCTCAATGATGTAACTATGTGGGAAAGACCCTGGAACGTTTAGACATGTAAGAATATAGATCAAGGGAAACACCATGTGATCAAAAACTAGACTATCAGGAGGATGCTCAGAAACTGACAGATGTGAAAATGTACAGAGAAGCTGTGGGTAGCCTCATTTATTTTAACAGTGTGTACCCGCCCTGATTGATGGTTTGTAGTGAGTAGACTGTCACAGCATTTGGCTGACCCCACAGAGGAGCATTTGGATTACAGCCAAACATGTCTTTTGTTATCCTAAAGGTACAGCAGATAAACAACTGTGTTTCAGAAAGAGCAGCGAGGCAGGGGTGGCCTACCCGCGGCTCGCAAGCCGCATGCAGCTCTTTGTCCGTCAATGTGCGGCTCTTCCATCCATAAAAAAAAAAAATATATATATATATATATATATATATATATATATGTATAAAAAAATGTGTCACTCATTCCATAAGGACGTAGAATAAACATTTACAATTTTTTTTTAAATGGTCCATTTGCATGTTCTTGGTATCTGAATCTAGGGACATATATGGATCAGTGTCAGAAATAGTGTGTCTGTTCCTAGGCTTGAGTAAATTGTAATGAACCAAAAGAGAATATCAATTATATTTAAAAAACTTTTTTATCTTTGACTGTGAATAACACCATGCTAAAATTGACCAGACCTGAACAATCTAAGCAAATTAATAAAGGGAAGATGATTAAACAGAAGGTTTTGTAGATACAGTACTGAATTCTGCCATCTTTTTTATAATGTACATTTCTCCACCATTTTCATCGTATTGCAACACCGTTTTTTGCAAGACGTTCACAGAAAGGTAGAGAAACTAACTGCGTTCTGTTTTATGGCAATAACGTTCAGGTTTGTGGGAGATAATCCCAAAAAATAAGAGAAATAAAAAAGTAAATCCAGAAGTCAGATGATTGACAGGGCTGGCGTGAGCTGGGTAGGGTAGTGTTTCAAAATTCGAAAGCCCTGAGTCTCTTCCTTCAAAAGACTAAACTCACTTTTGGCTGTGCCACTTCCTCCTGTCAATATGCGCCGGTTTCCGACTCAATGCCCTGAGATTTCTATAATCTTATATTTCACTAATAACAGTTAAAATAATTGGTAAACAAACGTAATGCTGAAAATATACACTTTTACTGTATATCTCTGGCTTAAGAGGTTAACCCTGTGAGGCCCAAATTAAAAAGACATTAGCAACTTCAGAGGCCAGAGGGTGGGACATATAAACACATTTACTATCAAATAGCATTGTGAGGCTGAACAACAGGACCAATTGACTATACATGTGCTTAAAATTTTTTAAATAAACATTCTTTTTTTAAATGGCTAAAAGTGATTTTGTAATTTTGCAACTGTGGGTCTCACAGGGTACTTTTAACCCTGTGAGGCCCAAATAAAAAAGACATTAGCAACTTCAGAGGCCAGAGGGTGAGACCTATAAACACATGAAGGGTGCCGTGACTGAAAAAAAAGTTGAGAAACGCTGGTATGGTGTGGCTCTTTGTGGTACCACAGTAATTTTTGTGGCTCTTAGTCTCTGACTGGTTGGCCACCCCTGGTCTAGGGCTTAAAGCCCACAGTGGTGCAGACAGGGCACTATCAAGTTGTGAAGCCGAATATATGGTTCTAGCTATGACCATACAAGAGTGTATTTATCCAGAACAACCGCTAGAAGTGGTGGAGATAAGATTACGAGTATATTGCTTAATATGTAATAGGTAATTGGAATGTATCTTCTATAGGTTCTTGAAGATGAGGGGCGTTTTGTCAACATAATTTTAAAATGATGGACACTGTGTATATATGAAGGCTGTTGTTTATGAGGGCAACCAGGAAACCATTGTGATTGCTAGGAACCCAGTGTGTCAACATAGATGTAAACATGTCAATATAGAAAATATCATACCATCAGATCTGTCATCAGAGAAGAAAGGATGACACTGGTTTACTGTCCAACGGACAACAGGGTAGCAGACACTATGAGGAAACCTGTTCCAAATTAAAATTGAAGGGATTTGCAAGGGTCATGTTTATTGTGTAAATATTGACTGTCATACCATGTTGATGTTTTGGATTATATTATTTCCTTTGTCAAATGTTTTTCAAAGAAGTTATCCAGTATGCTAATACAAACCCTAAGTGGGAGTGTTGAAGTCAGAGGTTCTGTGTAGGATTGTTAGTAACTGTCTAACTGCATATATAACTGTTTCCACTAGTAACTGTCTAACTGCATATATAACTGTTTCCACTAGAGGGCGCTCTAGGCGGAGCCACTCAGGAACACCACCAGGTGGCGAGTATAAATAGAGATGTCTCCTCCAATTCTTTCTCTTTCCCCCAACCTCTCAGTGAGAGGAGAACTGTAGAACTGCTGCTCTGCCATGTGAATAAATAAACCACGCCAGTTAAGGCTCAAGATAGAAACTATGCCTCTTGACCACATTATTGTCGCCCTATAGCCGGATTCTGTCAACACTTTCAACCAATTCGGTAGAATGGCCCATTATATACAATAATGTCCTGGCCATGTTTTCCTAGCAATATAAATCAAAACACGTTCAATGAAGTAATGTTCAACACCTAACATCAAGGTGTACAATAGATATACTGGTGAAGGTCAGTTGGAGTAAGTAAGACTTGTTGTGGTTGAGGTTTTATCTTCCCTGGTGTGCAAATCCATATTTGTAAGCATGGTGTTTACAGAATATCTACCTTGCCGGATGAATTGCGTCTCTCCCGAGGACATTACTGTTTGAAACTAGCCACAGTTGAATGAGAACGGTAATCACAGCAATTCAGTGTAAGAATGAAAAAGAGGGAAACTGTTCAGCACCAGACACGGTATTGTGAATGAATAATGTCCTTCTCTACGATTCCTTGTTGTCTATATTGCAGTGCATCGCTTACAGCAGAAAACTAAAGACTAAAGCTCTGAGCTAGTTCCTCCTGGTGGAACACAGATAGCACGAGGCATGTGGGATTTATATATATATATATATATATATATATATATATATATATATATATATATATATATATATATATATATATATATATATATATATATATATATATATATATATATATATATATATATATATATATGATATATAATGGTATAAATGATATAAATGATATAGGGATGGGTACCGAATCAGGTACTTTTAAGGGTACCGACCGAATCACGTCGGTACTACAGAGTACCGATTTACATGAGATCCGCCGGTGCCACATTTCGGTACTGTAAAAAAAAAGAAAACGCTAAATGAAACCTATGAAGTGTGCCGCATGTTCACGTCAACGTTCACACGCACAATATACGCTTACCTAGGATTTGACTTGATTCAACAACAAAGCAGTCGGGGCAATGGCAAGCCGAAAACTGTCGCAAGTGTTGTTACACTTTACAAAGCTAGATTCAGACAACGCTCGCTGCAATATTATATATTATATATATATTAACAAATTGTTCTAAATAAATAATAATGCTAATAAATTATTTGAAGTTTGGAATTATATTTTTTTACAACTGAGGTAGGTAGATAAACATTTTAGAGGCTAAAGTACAGAAAAAAAGGTACTGTTGGGTACCGGTATCGATTCACAGGTATCGGTTCAAATGTGAAAGGTACCCAACCCTATATATAATGTATATAATATCATATATTATATTCATTATATTATATGATATATGAATATAATGTTGGGTTGTGGTGGCCATTAGGGGCCATGTGGTAGGGTATGTAGCATCGTTATTGTCAATACCTGAAGGGTCATGGGTCTTTTGAAGTCGGCAACGCTGCTAGGGGGCCGTTAGTGGCCATGCAATACATTCATAGTGTGTACAGTAGTTCCATAGTATTTAAGTATCTATAGGCATGTTAGACTTTCTTTTGGCGATGGAAGTGCGATTCCTCATTGAGCACTTCTCCTTATCATTTAGGCACACGTATCTTGTGTGTTTTCTAACATAGACATTCATGGTTCATTTGTATCCATTTCTCTTTGTGGAGATGAATAATTACGGTGGTATGTCTATTGCCTGCATCTTCCCCTTCGCACAAACAAAAATTATTGCTACAAGTCATACACAAAGGGCCGTCTCTTCATTTACAATACCCCATGAAAACATGGCCCTGGGAAGAATAACTCTTACCCATGTAATCAGTGCTGTTCAGAAGGTCAGGTAATTAACCAGACACAAAGCCGGTTGATATCACAATCAAGTGTGTGGCTATGTCCTTCTGTCTAAATGACACACATGCCCCCCACGTATCAATGAGTACAGTGGGCCACGAGGTTAACAATCATACCAACGACCCAGTCACTATTCTCCTGCGTTCCACTGTCAAACTGTCCAAACAGGAAGTCAACTACCCGATACATTTACTCATATTATTTTCCCATAACATATTGAATAAATACTATTAAATTATTTTTACCCCTATATTTTTTTGTCACTTTTATAAATTAGTTAGTTGGAAAAAGTTGTTACTGCTTCACCTCCACAACCCTCCCCATACCTGCCTCACACACCCCCTGCACTTCAGCTTGGGCACTATCTTCCCTAAGAATGGCCTGGCAAGTATCCTCTACATTACATTATTTACACATTATGCTGTCTGTCAGATGTGTGTTCGTGTTTTTGACGTTGTAGTTTCACGTATACAATTCTCTTGTTATTTTTTGACATTGTATTTTCCCGTATACAATTCTCTCGTGATTTTCCTGTGTATGATTATATCGTGAAGACTTTTTTTCTCCATGTCCTCCACAGCCCACTACCTCCAGCGACCCCCACCAGCCACTACTGCCAGCCCGCCAGGCTAAAACACCCAGGCTCACCATACCTGTTTTTCCCCCTCTACGCAGTAATAAACGCCCTACGGGGTTAAACAGTATTCTGCCTCCCGTGTTGTGCATTTGAGCCCACAAGCTACCGTGACTTAACAAAAGTAAAATCATTTAATTTGTTAATTTAATGTTAAAACAACAATGAACACAACCATAAAGGTATGGTTTCCTTACACAGAAAATACATAGAACTATAGTTTGTTTACTTTTCTGATAACTACATCACTGCATAACTCATAAATGTTCATACAAACTTCGTTTTTGGTTATTATTATTATTAGCGATAATTTTCTTACAAACTAGTTTGGCCGTGGTCCGTGGATGTCCCGATTAGGTAAACATCTTTTCCCTCTTGGGCAGAGGTGTTTAGCAGGCTGTGACGTACATGTGTAGAGACAGAGGTGTTTAGCAGGCTGTGACGTACAGGGGTAGAGACAGAGGTGTTTAGCAGGCTGTGACGTACAGGCGTAGAGACAGAGGTGTTTAGCAGGCTGTGACGTACAGGCATAAAGACAGGTGTTTAGCAGGCTGTGATGTACAGGCTTAGAGACAGAGGTGTTTAGCAGGCTGTGTGACGTACAGGTGTAGAGACAGAGGTGTTTAGCAGGCTGTGACGTACAGGTGTAGAGACAGGTGTTTAGCAGGCTGTGATGTATATGCGTAGAGACAGAGGTGTTTAGCAGGCTGTGACGTACAGGTGTAGAGACAGAGGTGTTTAGCAGGCTGTGACGTACAGGCGTAGAGACCGGTGTTTAGCAGGCTGTGATGTACAGGCGTAGAGACCGGTGTTTAGCAGGCTGTGACGTACAGGCGTAGAGACCGGTGTTTAGCAGGCTGTGATGTACAGGCGTAGAGACAGAGGTGTTTAGCAGGCTGTGACGTACAGGTGTAGAGACAGAGGTGTTTAGCAGGCTGTAATCTACAGGCGTAGAAACAGAGGTGTTTAGCAGGCTGTGATGTACAGGTGTAGAGACAGAGGTGTTTAGCAGGCTGTAATGTACAGGCGTAGAGACAGAGGTGTTTAGCAGGCTGTGACGTACAGGTGTAGAGACAGAGGTGTTTAGCAGGCTGTGACGTACAGGTGTAGAGACAGAGGTGTTTAGCAGGCTGTGACGTACAGGTGTAGAGACAGAGGTGTTTAGCAGGCTGTGACGTACAGGCGTAGAGACAGAGGTGTTTAGCAGGCTGTGATGTACAGGCGTAGAGACAGGTGTTTAGCAGGCTGTAATGTACAGGTGTAGAGACAGAGGTGTTTAGCAGGCTGTGATGTACAGGCGTAGAGACAGAGGTGTTTAGCAGGCTGTGACGTACAGGTGTAGAGACAGAGGTGTTTAGCAGGCTGTGATGTACAGGTGTAGAGACAGAGGTGTTTAGCAGGCTGTGATGTACAGGTGTAGAGACAGAGGTGTTTAGCAGGCTGTGTGACGTACAGGCGTAGAGACAGGTGTTTAGCAGGCTGTGACGTACAGGCGTAGAGACAGAGGTGTTTAGCAGGCTGTAACGTACAGGCGTAGAGACAGAGGTGTTTAGCAGGCTGTGATGTACAGGCGTAGAGACAAGTGTTTAGCAGGCTGTGATGTACAGGCGTGGAGACAGGTGTTTAGCAGGCTGTGACGTACAGGCGTAGAGACAGAGGTGTTTAGCAGGCTGTGACGTACAGGCGTAGAGACAGAGGTGTTTAGCAGGCTGTGACGTACAGTACAGGCGTAAAGACAGAGGTGTGTAGGGGTGTGCCCAATTACTCACCAAGATAACCCTCTGGAAGATTCCAGAATCAAGGCATCAGAGAGTTCAGGACTGCTGACTGCCAGACAGTTGAGATACCTTTGATTGTAATCACACAGTCCAATAAGCTTCAACCTGGGAGCAGGTACACTCCCTGTCTGTCTGTCTCTCTATCTGTTTATGTCGGTCTGTCTGTATGCCTGCCTGTGACGTATGCCTGCCTGTGACATACAGGTGTAGAGACAGGTGTTTAGCAGGCTGTGACATACAGGCGTAGAGACACGTGTTTAGTAGGCTGTTTGACGTACAGGCGTAGAGACAGAGGTGTTTATCAGGCTGTGACATACAGTACAGGTGTAGAGACAGAGGTGTTTAGCAGACTGTGACATACAGTACAGGTGTAGAGACAGAGGTGTTTATCAGGCTGTGACATACAGTACAGGTGTAGAGACAGAGGTGTTTAGCAGGCTGTGACATACAGTACAGGCGTAGAGACAGAGGTGTTTAGCAGGCTGTGTGACGTACAGGCGTAGAGACAGGTGTTTAGCAGGCTGTGACGTACAGGCGTAGAGACAGGTATTTAGCAGGCTGTGATGTACAGGTGTAGAGACAGAGGTGTTTAGCAGGCTGTGATGTACAGGCGTAGAAACAGAGGTGTTTAGCAGGCTGTGTTACGCACAGGTGTAGAGACAGGTGTTTAGCAGGCTGTAATGTACAGGCGTAGAGACAGAGGTGTTTAGCAGGCTGTGACGTACAGGTGTAGAGACAGAGGTGTTTAGCAGGCTGTGATGTACAGGTGTAGAGACAGAGGTGTTTAGCAGGCTGTGACGTACAGGCGTAGAGACCGGTGTTTAGCAGGCTGTGATGTACAGGCGTAGAGACAGAGGTGTTTAGCAGGCTGTGTGACGTACAGGCGTAGAGACAGGTGTTTAGCAGGCTGTGACGTACAGGCGTAGAGACAGAGGTGTTTAGCAGGCTGTGACGTACAGGCGTAGAGACAGAGGTGTTTAGCAGGCTGTGATGTACAGGCGTAGAGACAAGTGTTTAGCAGGCTGTGCTGTACAGGCGTAGAGACAAGTGTTTAGCAGGCTGTGATGTACAGGTGTAGAGACAAGTGTTTAGCAGGCTGTGACATACAGGTGTAGAGACAGGTGTTTAGCAGGCTGTGACATACAGGTGTAGAGACAGGTGTTTAGCAGGCTGTGGTGTACAGGCGTAGAGACAGAGGTGTTTAGCAGGCTGTGACGTACAGGCGTAGAGACAGAGGTGTTTAGCAGGCTGTGATGTACAGGTGTAGAGACAGGTGTTTAGTAGGTTGTGTGACGTACAGGCGTAGAGACAGAGGTGTTTAGCAGGCTGTGACGTACAGTACAGACGTAGAGACAGGGACATGCACAGGACTTTAGAGGGGCAGGTGCTCAAAGGCTGAAAAGGGCACCTGTGTGTGTTTTAACCGAGCGCGTGTAGCGTGCAAGCCCAATTTTTAAGGGCCCTTTTCGGGCGGGGGGGCCCCCTTTTTATGTTTTTTGGGTGGTTTTGGTGATCAAATATTGAATATTGAACTATAATAATCAGTGCAGGAGCTCACTTATCCTTGAAAGACACTTTTATCACTGACTTAAAAGGCCCATACATCTCCATAGAAGTTCAGGGGGGAGGGAATAAGTGCTTACCCTACAGACCCCACGAAGTGCTGTATATATAATCTAACCCTAACTAACCGTACTGTCATGCACTTGTCCTAATAAACTAACCTACACTGTAGCACTCAACACTTTGATGAACATTGTTGCTCAGCTTGTGCCCTTCCTGATGGCTTGTCGTACAGAACATGTAAGTCGCTTTGGATAAAAGCGTCAGCTAAATGACTAAATGTAAATGTAAATGTATATTCTGTATTGTTTAATATAAATGCATTTTTTTATTCCAATCCCGGTTTGTATTTGAGATTCCCAAATCCCATCGGACTTGACTTCTTCGTGTCCTTCAATGAGTGTAATACCAGCATTCAACTGTATGCGCCACAGCGGTTTCTATCATCATCATCATCATCACCACCCACGCTATGCATAAAATATATAGGTCCGCGGAGAGGCACGCTGAGGAGGCCGTGCAAACTGCAATGGAATATGGGGCATCTCTCTGTCTTTACCTAATATTTTTATTCTATCCTGACATTTTTCAGTTGGAAGGACAGTCTATATGCGTAACGGTAAAAAAGATTTTTTTAATATATATTTTTTTAATGGCACTTTTTTTATGAGGCTCAAAAAGGCAGGTGCTCAAGCACCCCTTGGGCTCTATGTGTGCATGTGCCTGCGTAGAGACAGAGGTGTTTACCAGGCTGTGACGTACCGTACAGGCGTAAAGACAGAGGTGTGTAGGGGTGTGCCCAATTACTCACCAAGATAACCCTCTGGAAGATTCCAGAATCAAGGCATCAGAGAGTTCAGGACTGCTGACTGCCAGTTGAGATACCTTTGATTGTAATCACACAGTCCAATAAGCTTCAACCTGGGAGCAGGTACTTATACCACATCAAATAGAAAAAGTGCAGATACGCAGAAATGTTACTATCTCTTGTACAGTACTTTCATGTTTCATAGTTTTATAGGACCTGTCTCCCTTGAACTATCTCACACACATTCATATAACCTGCCACACAGAACACAGACGCTCTGTTACCAAGTTACAGAATTCACACATAATCGTCTCCCTCCCTCCCTCCCTCCCTCCCTCCCTCCCTCCCTCCCTCCCTCCCTCCCTCCCTCCCTCCCTCCCTCCCTCCCTGGCTGTCTGTCTGTCTGGCTGTCTGGCTGTCTGTCTGTCTGGCTGTCTGGCTGTCTGTCTGTCTGTCTGGCTGTCTGTCTGTCTGTCTGTCTGTCTGGCTGTCTGTCTGTCTGTCTGTCTGTCTGTCTGTCTGTCTCCCTATCTGTCTCTGCATGCCTGTCTGTCTCTCTATCTGTTTTTGTCGGTCTGTCTGTATGCCTGCCTGTGACGTATGCCTGCCTGTGACGTACAGGTGTAGAGACAGGTGTTTAGTAGGCTGTTTAACGTACAGGCATGGAGATAGGTGTTTAGTAGGCTGTTTGACGTACAGGCGTAGAGACAGGTGTTTAGTAGGCTGTTTAACGTACAGGCATGGAGATAGGTGTTCAGTAGGCTGTTTGACGTACAGGCGTAGAGACAGGTGTTTAGTAGGCTGTTTGACATACAGGCGTAGAGACAGAGGTGTTTAGCAGGCTGTGACATACAGTACAGGCATAGAGACAGAGGTGTTTAGCAGGCTGTGACATACAGTACAGGCATAGAGACAGAGGTGTTTAGCAGGCTGTGACGTACAGTACAGTACAGGCGTAGAGACAGAGGTGTTTAGCAGGCTGTGACGTACAGTACAGGCGTAGAGACAGAGGTGTTTAGCAGGCTGTGACATACAGTACAGGCGTAGAGACAGATGTGTTTAGCAGGCTGTGACGTACAGTACAGGCGTAAAGACAGAGGTGTGTAGGGGTGTGCCCAATTACTCACCAAGATAACCCTCTGGAAGATTCCAGAATCAAGGCATCAGAGAGTTCAGGACTGCTGACTGCCAGACAGTTGAGATACCTTTGATTGTAATCACACAGTCCAATAAGCTTCAACCTGGGAGCAGGTACTTATACCACATCAAATAGAAAAAGTGCAGATACGCAGAAATGTTACTATCTCTTGTACTTTCATGTTTCATAGTTTTATAGGACCTGTCTCCCTTGAACTATCTCACACACATTCATATAACCTGCCACACACAACACACGCTCTGTTACCAAGTTACAGAATTCACACATAATCGTCTGTCTGTCTGCCTGCCTCCCTCCCTCCCTCCCTGCCTCCCTCCCTCCCTGCCTGTCTGTCTGTCTGTCTGTCTGTCTGCCTGTCTGTCTGTTTGTCTGTCTGTCTGTCTGTCTGTCTGTCTGTCTGTCTGTCTGTCTGTCTGTCTGTCTGTCTGTCCGTCCGTCCGTCCGTCCGTCCGTCCGTCTGTCTGTCTGTCTGTCTGTCTGTCTGTCTGTCTGTCTGTCCGTCCGTCCGTCCGTCCGTCTGTCCGTCCGTCTGTCTGTCTGTCTGCCTGTCTGTCTGCCTGTCTGTCTGTCTGTCTGTCTGTCTGTCTGTCCGTCTGTCTGTCTGTCTGTCTGTCTGTCTGTCTGTCTGTCTGTCTGTCTGTCTGTCCGTCTGTCCGTCTGTCTGTCTGTCTGTCTGTCTGCCTGTCTGTCCTGTTCCTGTGTGTAACTGGTCACAGAGCAGAGCAGCAGCAGACGCACAGAGACATAATTACAAAGGAGCAGGTGTGACAGATGGATTACAATGATAATTAAGTGTGGAGAGTCTATTATCCCAGCTGGAGAGCACCTGCTTTGGACTGTGGTATAAACAGAAAGTAGAGTTTAGAAAGTTCTCCTCGCATACAGATTGAGCACCTCTCCCCAAACTCCACACCCCAGTAAATAAACAGCTTCCATTCTTCCAACACATAAAGGAGACATGAGTGCCCAGCAGTTTGCTGACCTTGGTGTTGCTAACCTAACATTTGCCCCTATATGTTGAACTAACACCAACACCTCGCCTCCAAACAAACTGGTGGTCCGAGAGCGTCACAACAAATCAACCTGACATGCAATTACCTCCGGGCTCATTTCTTTCCTGAGGAAAACCCACGGCCCTTCCATTTGTGTCTGGGAATTAAAGAGGTTTCCCAGGTTAATTAATTTGACAGATGGACCCTATTGTGTCCAGTGTCAGCCCAGAAGGAACCCTATTGGCTGCTGTCCCAGAGGTCCACTTTTCTCTTTTTTCTTTTTATTGTTCTTTGATTCCCTTCCTCTCCAAAGCAACACACAGTGCCAGACAGTAATTGACTTGAAGATGAATGTCTGGTCTCCTTTGAAAGCCATATTTTACTGACTATGGGATGCATTGAAATGTCTTATAATGCACTGTGTTTGTGGTCAGACACGTTAAATGTAGGAACTCCTTCTGAGCTGCATTCACACTTCCCCTGCGACCTGCGACCTGCTACCTGCTACCTTGGCACTTCATCCTCATGGTGAGATTGAAATTAAGTCCGTGGGGTGCATGAAAGTGTGGTGCGTTCACGTGCGTGTGTGTGTGCGTGTGTGTGTGTGCGTGTGTGTGTGTGTGTGCGTGTGTGTGTGCATGTGTGTGCGTGTGTGAGCGTGAGAGGGAGAGAGGATCCAAACTGAAGTGTAATCTCAGTCTAAATCACACAGCATCCTCCGGGGAAGGACCCTCCTTCCTGGGGTTAGTCAGTGAATTAAATCACGGCGCGGGCCCCATTTTTCAAAAGTAACCTTTCCGTTGACAGTGTAAGTGGGAGTCAGGCTCCCGCGCCGTAGAGTCCGCGCCGGGTTATTAGTGCCACACGCGTATTGCGACACCAGTCTCTCAGGGTGTCATTTGTAGGGGCTGTGGCTGCACCCCCCCTCCCCCCACACACACACACACACACAGCCTGCCTGACTGTCTCACTGTGTTCATAGTGGAGGAGGCCACCTGCCTCTCTCCTCCCCTCTCCCCTCTCCTCTCCTCCTCTCTCCTCCACTCTCCTCCTCTCTCCTCCCCTCCCCTCTCCTCCCATCTCCTCCTCTCTCCTCCCCTCTCCTCCCTCTCCTCCTCTCTCCTCCCCTCTCCTCCTCTCTCCTCCACTCTCCTCCCCTCTCCTCCTCTCTCCTCCCCTCTCCTCCTCTCTCATCCCCTCTCCTCCCTTCTCCTCTCTCCTCACTCCTCCTCTCTCCTCCTCTCTCCTCCCCTCTCCTCCTCTCTCCTCCCTCTCCTCCTCTCTCCTACTCTCCCCTCCCCTCTCCTCCTCTCTCCTCCCCCTTCCTCTCTCCTCCTCTCTCCTCCCTCTCCTCCCTTCTCCTCTCTCCTCCTCTCTCCTCCCCTCTCCTCCTCTCTCCTCCCCTCTCCTCCCCTCTCCTCATCTCTCCTCCCCTCTCCTCTCTCCTCCCTCTCTCTCCTCCTCTCTCCTCTCCTCCTCTCTCCTCCCTCTCCTCCTCTCGCCTCCCCTCTCCTCCTCTCTCTTACTCTCCCCTCCCCTCTCCTCCTCTCTCCTCCTCTCTCCTCCCCTCTCCCCTCTCCTCTCTCCTCCTCTCTCCTCCCCTCTCCTCCCTTCTCCTCTCTCCTCCTCTCTCCTCCTCTCTCCTCCTCTCTCCTCCCCTCTCCTCCCCTCTCCTCCTCTCTCCTCTCTCCTCTCTCCTCCCTCCTCTCTCCTCTCCTCCTCTCTCCTCCCCTCTCCTCCTCTCGCCTCCCTCTCCTCCTCTCTCCTCCTCTCTCCTCCCTCTCCTCCTCTCTCCTCCTCTCTCCTCCTCTCTCCTACCCCTCTCCTCCTCTCTCCTCCTCTCTCCTCCCTCTTTTCTCTCCTCAGCAGTCTCTTCCCAACAGCTCCTACACACACACACACACACACACACACACACACACACACACACACACACACACACACACATCGCATGCACGCACACACGCACACACACACACACACACACACACACACACACACACACACAACACACACACACACACACACACACACACACACACACACACACACACACACACACACACACACACACACACACAGCAAACAGTTTCATTCAATGTATTTTTGCGTCATTCCATGAATCTTGGCCCCAAAGTATGACTCATCTTCATAAGGCAGCAGAACAGCAGAACAACATTATCCCACTTAGAGTTAGGAATGCAATATTTTGTCAATTGAATGGCATTTCCGTAATCAGTGCAGCCGCTCACAGAGATACATACAGTACATGGCAGAACTAGGCTTGAATTTATCTCTATCCAAGTTTATTAATTAGACATTTGTCCACCCATGCCTGCAATGTCAATAGGGCATGTTTCAATTAGAGATACACCCCCCCCTCTAATCTTTTAATTGAACAGAACTGAAATAAAATGAACATGGTCACAATATTCAGCTCTGTGCAGGCCTGGTACAGATGAAGCATTTCTCAGAAAGGCCACTGGTGTTTCTGAGTTAATGATGGGAGTTTCTTGGTCGAATCAATCTATGATTCACTGTTACCACTTTGACTACCAAAAGTAATCTGGCTAGAGCCGGTGCTTGAGTCTGTTAAAGTGCCCAGCACATATAAGATGGAGAATTCATAGTTATTCATATGAAAATGGATACAAATGAGTATGCATCAGCCATTGAGCATAATCAACACTACAAACCACAGAATAAATACAGAAGTAGTCATTTAATTGTCAACAAATTGTATTTCTTAAAAATGTGATACAGTTGACAGTAGGTTTAAGCATATCTGGATTGCAGAGACAGAGACAGAACAGAGACAGATATAGAACAGAGACAGAGAGACAGAACAGAGACAGAAACAGAGAGAGAAAGACAGAGACAGAGAGACAGCGTGAAATGAGACCTTCACCTTTTAGACATTCATTTGACTAATAGCCAACTAAGAGCTGTTACTGATACACGCCCACATTATCTTAATCTGCTCATCTATAAAAGCTAGTTTGGTGATGTTGTCCCTGAAGGTGTTGTTATGGTCCTGTGGTGCTGATTCTGAAGCCTATAGCACAGCACTTTGTTCCAGAGGGGGATGTGTCTTCTGAAGAGGGGTTGCCTGGGAGACCGTTTTGGACCCTTCCAAATGTGTGTTGTCCCCCCCCCCCCCCCCCTCTCTCTCTCTCTCTCTCTCTCTCTCTCTCTCTCTCTCTCTCTCTCTCTCTCTCTCTCTCTCTCTCTCTCTCTCTCTCTCTCTCTCTCTCTCTATATATATATATATATATATAGTATATAGATATATTCCCTCTCTTCCCTTGCTCTCCCTCCCTCCTTCCCTGATTATTCTCTCTCTCTTTCTCCCCCCCCCTCTCTCTCTCTCTCTCTCTCTCTCTCTCTCCTCTCTCTCTCTCTCTCTCTCTCTCTCTCTCTCTCTCTCATCTCTCTCTCTCTCTCTCCTCTCTCTCTCTCTCCTCTCTCTCTCTCTCTCTCTCTCTCTCTCTCTCTCTCTCCTATTATATATATCTTCATGATGTCTTCATTGCAGGGGCAGCAGTAATCAAGACAAATCATTTTAAGCAAGATATGCTTGGTGGGTGGGGTTTGAGCATATTTGCTATTTATGATATGACGTTATCTGAGCTGCATCGTGTTTCGTAATGCTATAGATAACTGTTTAATTGTTTAATGACCTTCTCACTATCAAAATGAAAAGACATGTGATAAATGGCTTATAAAGTTGCGTGTGTGCGCGCTTTGTGTGTATCCAATGGACCTCCAATTCCTGCAAACCCGCAGTAAGCTACTGCTCATCTAAATCTACACAGACTGCTTAAATGCAATCATGAGGATGGAGCAAAATAATAATAGCTGGAGATTCATAATATCCAAAGAATTATAGTCTATAGGACAGGTATCTAAGCTTGGCTCGACCATATATCAAAACCGCGTGTTCACCTGTTCACGTTTGACTGAATTGATAATCTGAGGATAATCAGGTGCATATAGTACACATTTGCCATGTAGTCGTTCGCGGCCACGTATATATTTCAGACGCTGAATGACGTCTCAAGGAACGGGCGTGAGAAGAACTCACACAGGGAATTCTCCTCGCTGTGAGTCATTCGTTTTACGCGCGGCTGATTGCAGAGACTGGAACGAGAGCGAAGCTTTATTACAGTAGTTGCATTTTGTTAATTGCGCTGTTTTAGGACGTCGTGCGTCTCAGCATAGTATTCCGTTTTTTGGGGAGATGTTTGGAGATGATAGCGACTCGTGAAAAACCCGACCAGTCTGAGGCATCCCAGTCTGCGCTCCCATGGAGGGACTTGTCCGAGCAAGAAGAATGTCACCGAGTTCTGCCGGTCCTAAAATATAAGTATACATTTTTGAC
>NC_140181.1:85480017-85521273 GCF_963971535.1 Notolepis coatsorum | reverse complement strand
CTCTGCCAGTGGGTCTTGGACTTCCTGACTGGCAGACCCCAGGTGGTGAGAGCAGGCAACTGCACCTCCTCATCCATCACCCTCAACATAGGGGCCCCCCAGGGCTGTGTTCTGAGTCCCCTCCTCTACTCCCTGTACACACACGACTGTGTGGCTCAGCGGAGTAGCAATACAATCGTCAAATTTGCTGACGACACAGTGGTGGTGGGCCTGATCTCTGCCAACGACGAGAGGGCCTACCTGGAAGAGGTCAAGGTCCTGGCGGGATGGTGCCAGGAAAACAGCCTCTCCCTGAACGTCAGCAAAACAAAGGAGATGATTGTGGACTTCAGGAGGTCGGGGGTCAAGGACTACAGCCCCCTCAGCATCGACGGGGCACCGGTTGAGAGAGTCAACAGCTTCAAGTACCTCGGAGCCCACATATCCGAGGACTTGAAATGGACCATACACATTAACAGTGTGGTGAAGAAGGCACGACAACGCCTCTACTTCCTCAGGCGCCTAAGGAAGTTCCAAGTCAGCCAGAAGATCCTTAAGAACTTCTACTCATGTACAATAGAGAGCATCTTGACCGGCAACATCACCTCCTGGTTTGGGAATAGCACTGCAAAAGACCAAAGCAGACTACAAAGAGTGACACGTTCAGCCGAACGCACAATTGGAGGGGGGCTCCCCACCCTCCAGAACATTTACAACAAGCGTTGCAAGGGGAAGGCTAAGAGAATTATTAAGGACTCGAGCCACCCGAACAACTGCCTCTTTGAACTGCTGCCGTCAGGCAAGCGACACAGGAGTCTCAAGGCGAGCACAGAAAGACTCAGAAGTAGCTTCTATCCCCAGGCCATCAGGCTGCTAAACGAACAATGAATGAACACTACACAACAACAACCACCAAACACACATAGCACACACATCCACACGCACACACTCACTTTAAACAAACACACTGTAGCACCCACTACACACACTTTATAGCACACACCCACTTTAAACAAACACACTGTAGCACCCACTCCCCACACTTTATATTTATGGATGAAGGATTGCAATACAACTCGTACACCTTACTGTAAATTGTACCTAAAATTGTACCTCATCCCATTTCTGCTTTGCACTAGATAGTACTGTACATTAGTACACTGCATAGTATTGTGTATTGTATATTATATGGTAACTCAGAACATTGTACATATGTCTATACCGAACAACTGTGACCTCATTCTTCTTCTAAATTCATGCTATATTATGTTATTATGTTATTTGATACTATCTTGTCTAGCACAGTCTCTGGAGCGTAACAGTAAGAAGCATTTTGTATGAAAGTATTCTGTACTTCTGTATGACAACTATTAAAGAACTTGAAAGAACTTGAACTTGAACATACAATCAATTCAAAACAATACACTACCTTCCATTGTTTGGGGCTCTTGTTACAGTTTTTTACGACTGCTTTGATGCATTTTGCACATCAGAGTTTCAATGTGCAAAACTCAAAATGCTAATTGCTAAACTGACTTTAAAAATGCATACTGTAAGATACTAAATGCTATGCTTACATATCAAGTGCAAAACTGTTAATACAAAGTGCAAAACTCTAAATCATATGCTCCAGTCTCAGAATACAGCCACCTAATACTACATCAATGTTCAATTGCTTATTGCTACACAGGCAGATCACTAAATCAATTCCAACAGGTGTTTGTACTAATGTCTCATTACCTTCAACAGCCTTGCCCAGGTGAGTAGCATTGCAATACAATTGATAATATCTTCACCACTACATAAAAAGCTGCTTATAAACCTGAAGAAAGGAGCAACATGGAGCAAGTTGGTGCAGCTGAGGTTGCACAATGAAGGACAGGGTCATGGACGGGGTCGTGGCCAAGGAGGCAGAAGAACATCTGTCTCAAATGAAATTATAACCACAATTGTTGACCATGTAATACAGTAAACTGAGGTCTTACTAGTGTCTCATAAAGACAAACAAGTGGTTGAGCAGATATTGAGTGCAGAACTAGAGATGGTTAGTGACTGGCTAGGCTACAACAAGCTGTCCCTCCATGTGGGGAAGACTGAGTCCATCCTATTTGGGTCAAAGGTCAGGCTCAGAAAATCACCAGGTTTTAACATTAGAATAGGAGATACTGTTCTCACCGACAAAACATCTGTGAAATATCTTGGTTGTGCCAGTCAGATACAGGAGTTGTATGGGGAAGGAGTAATTTTTGTATTCTGCAGCTGTCTGCCCAGTGACATGATAATCGTAGTCAATGCTGTTAGATTCAAGTCCAGCCTGAAGACATGGCTCAAAAGGGACTATATGGTAAATGGTAAATGGTATATGTGATGTGCAGTGGCGGCTGCTGACCACATTTTTGGTGAAGCAAACATTTTATTTTTAAAACATCCCACAATGTGTGTGTCATTGGTGGCTGGTGTGTTAAAAAATTGGGGAGGACGGGAGAGATTAAAAGTAATAAAGAAGTCCGAAATTCAAGCTTTCTTTAACTACAAGGCATTTATTCATCATATATATTTTTTTTATAATATCAAACAGAAGACTGACTACACCGAATACAGAAGCCATGTTCGCTGGATTTTGGGGAAAAACAATATCTTTGACCTGTATTGGTCCCCTTGATACCACATTGTTGGGTATGGCCTACTTGGCCATAGTGCAGGGTCTTGTGAGGTCAAACCTTTAGTGGTGGTGGTGATACTGCTGCTTGTAGAGGTGGGTGACACGTCATCTTCATGATGGGCAGGTGTTATGGTCTCACTGAAGGTGGATGTTGACGGACAGGGTTCCTGCAAGTTTCAACAGGTTACATTTAAGACCTTTTAAGACCACTTTCAATATAATCTAATATGTTGCCATACCAGCAAAGAACTATTAAGGACAATTACTAAGAAGTAATTCCATGTATTCGCTATTACCATACTGCTTACTTTGCAGCCTGTACATTTCCCCCCCAAACACATTTAAACATGATCCAGAGAAGTACAGTATGGCTAAATACACACAATTGTTAAGGGGATGCAGACCAGAGAAAGACTTTCGTCTTGTTTACATCAGGGTCCCCCATTTTCAATTCATGATGAATTGTAAGAAATGGTGCAATTAGCACCATGCAATCCATTCTTTGTGGATCTAGCCCACAGTGTTTGTACACGTATAATATTGGGAGTTGTGCCTATAATTGACTCTTTGATACCGGCTCTGACCTGGTGAACGATCATGATTGCTCTGGCCTCCAGTGGCCTCTGCTATTGGGCTCTCAGACGTGGACCGGCTGTGGCTGTCTGAGGTCTCTGGGTCAATAAATGCTGCCTTTGTGGGCTCACGTGCTGCAGACTGTGCTGTCGTCCATCTGTAGATTGTGTAGGTACACTTGAGACACCTTCTTGATGAGTTCTCACCTGCAGGCACAGTCAAACATGCATGGATACAGTTAGACAGTAGACAATAATTTTTTTAAAACATCCCCCACTGTGTGTCAGTGGTGGCTGGTTAGTTAAAAAATTGGGGAGGACGGGAGAGATACAAAAAAGAAATGTAAAAAGAAGTCAGAAATTCAAGCTTTTTTTTAACTACAAGGCATTTATTCATAATTTTTTTTTTTATAATATCAAACAGAAGACTGAGTCTGTGCTAACCGAATACAGAAGCCATGTTCGCTGTATTTTGGGGAGGAAACTATCTTTGACCTGTATAGGGAGGTGTAGTGGTTACGTCATTTTCGTTTTTTTCCTGTTCCACCCTCTGTGGAATGCAATGTATTTCCCCATTTACCATTTCTAAATAGTCTCGTTTTAGATAAATAAAGCATTAGCGTTGGCTTGGTGTACCTTTCTGTGCGTATTTATCCACAATCTATAGCTCAAGATGAAAATATTCGCAATTAATCGTAAAGGTAGCAAAATAACAACGTTTATTACAACATTGTTGGGTATGGCCTATGACACTTGGCCATAGTGCAGGGTCTTGTGAGGTCAAACCTTTAGTGGTGATGGTGATACTGCTGCTTGCAGAGGTGGGTGACACGTCATCTTCATGATGGGCAGGTGTTATGGTCTCACTGAAGGTAACGGACAGGGTTCCTGCAAGTTTCAACAGGTTACATTTAAGAATTTTTAAGACCTTTTTAAGCCCCCTTTCAATGGAATCTAATAAATATCTAAAGAACTATTAAGGAAAATGACTAAGAAGTAATTCCATATGTATTGGCCTGATAGGCTGTTACTCTGCAGCCCGGACGGGTGAATACTTTCAACAACAAATGTTTGTTTCCGCGTGCGAGTTTTGCGCTCTGATTGGCCAGGTCATGTGACATGTGCGCCAATCGTGGGACAGCAAGTTCTGCGCCTATTTCCGGGTCTAACAGCCTGCAAACTACCTGGCGTTCTATCGCCATGCTCTAAGACAAACTCTAACCTTAACCAACTTCGAAAGAGTGGCTAAGCTTAACCGTCGAAAGAAGGGCAGGTGTTCTATCGCCATGCCAGGGTATCTGCAGGTTTAGCCCAGTCAGATTTAAGGCTTTTTAAGACTTTTTAATGCCACTCAGAATTAAATTTAATACCAATTTCACGATAACAAAATGGCAAAAATCATGGGTACTCTCAGTACACTCATTCAAGGGTACTACGACTATGCCTGCACCTCATGGTACCAAAGCACCTCAAAGGCACTAAAAACAAGATTACAAACATCACAAAACAAACTGGTCAGACTACTGCTTAACCTCACTCCTAAAACCCACTTTACCCCTGCCCACATTCAAAACCGCTCTTAAAGAGCACCTACGGGAGGCTGCAATTCGAAACTGGCCACTGTAAATGTCCAACCCCCCCCCCCCCCCTCCTCCTAATGTACAGTCTCCTCCCCATCATATATAATATTTTCTGTTATGATCTCTGGGTAACAGTACTGTATATTATTTGCATATCGTATATGTCACAAATGTAACAGTACTACAGTATATACCTGTATGTCATGTATGTCCCTATGCCATAAATGTCATGATGTCATGTATGTTTTTACTGTATTTATTTCTGTATATTTTATTTCATTTTTATTCTATTTTACTCTACCTTATCCTAGGCAACTTGATTGATTTGTGTTATTATTCTAATTCGTGACCTGTCCTGTCTAAATGTTTAAATGTTGAGCGATTTGCAGTGTCAAATTTCCCACGGGATAATAAAAGTATTTCTATTCTATCTATTCTATGTTGTGTATGTCAATATGAATTGAAAATGGGGGACCCTGATGTAAACAAGACAAACGTCTTTCTCTGGTCTGCATCCCCTTATTATTGTGTGTATTGAGCTGTACTGTATTGTACACATTCTGCAATCTGTTAAATAAAGTTTTCATTCATCCAGTTGTTTTGTTTTTGTAGTTTGGTTGAATGAATACTTTATTTAACAGATTTCAGAATGGGTACAATACAGTACAGCTCAATACACACAATAATAAGGGGATGCAGACCAGAGAAAGACGTTTGTCTTGTTTACATCAGGGTCCCCCATTTTCAATTCATAGTGACATTTATGACATGCACAACATACATGACATTTATGGCATAGGGATATACATGACATACAGGTATATATTACCATTACATTTGTGACATACATGATATGCAAATATACAGTACTGTTACCCATAGATCCTAACAGAGTCAGGGAACATCGCTTGAAACACCTCTCCTAGTCCCTCATTTCCATTGTAGGACTGATGCTTTGCGACCGTATTTAGAACCCACAGTACCTCAGCTTCAAGGGTTGGCGTGGAGCCGAACGTTACCCGGACAGGTGCAGATGTAATTGGTGGTAGACCTACCTGTCCCTGAGCAGTTGATGTGTACGGTGTCGGCGTCGAAAATAAATTTGATATTGAAGTTGTCTGCAGGCGGGTTTTTGTAGAGGTAACATGCTTAGCGCTGTGCATGTGACTCGACTGTTTTTATTCCCATCGTTCCCAGTTTAAAATCCTTTTTGAAGAGTTTGCAGCGGGCCTCGTACATGTCTTTCACTGGGAGTCCAACCACGGTGCAAACAGAGGGTTTTCGAGCCAGTTCTCATTACATTTGCACTTTCCCATGTTAAATTAACGAGTGCAAATAAATACAAATCAATTAAACTAAACTAAACGTCAGCGTTATCGCTACGGCTTGAATAACGTGTTACCTATGCTCCGGTGTTCTGAAATAGCTCCCGACGGCGACACACATTAAGGACCATAAATTGGTTCCGCCCCACTGCGTACCGTTTGCGTGAAAGAAAAAAAAAAGCCTGACTTAATATCTCCCGTTAATAGTTTCCCCCCAGATTTCACAATGAAACATAAGATGACATGGCATGTTTTTAAGACCTCCGAAAGTCGGATTTAAGACATTTTAAGACAAATTAAGGCCTTAATAGTTGATAGTTGAATTTAAGACCTTTTAAGACTTTTTAAGGTCCCGCGGACACCCTGCCATGCTCTAAGTCTAAGACAAACTCTAACCTTAACCAACTCCGAAAGAGCACCTGAGCTTAACCAGTGTAGACACTTACGGTCCCACGATTGGGCGTACATGTCACATGACCAGAAATGACCTGGCCAATCAGAGACGCGGAAACAAACATTTGTTGTCTAAAGTATTCAGGCAGCCCCGACATTTCCCCCCCAAACACATTTAAACATGATAGAGAGAAGTTATCGCAACATAGAAGTAATTTCCTAATCAATACCATTTAAGACTGACTTTTTAAGGCCCAAAATTGTGATTATTAAATGTAAGACTTTAAGAACAGTTATGAATATGAGCACTTTGAAAGGGATCATGTACCTTGGCTAATGTGTCCTCCTGAGCTTGGTCAATATCCACCTGGGCTGGTATATCCTCTTGCACATTATAGGCAGGAGGTGGGGTGCCAAAATACTTCAATAATGACCCTAGGAGAGATAAGAAAATTATATAATTATAGTAAAACGCATTGCATTCATGATAGCTTAAAATGACGAACAGCTACAGTAGCTAAGTTAATAATTATGCTCAAGTCACCAACAGTGTTTATGAGCTTTTGAAAAGCAAATATATTACAAAGTGCATTTTTCACAAAATGAAACAAAAACATGATAATTGACTGTTCCTGTCCTTTACAGTTAGCTAGCTAGGATACCTAACACTGCCAGTGAAACTGCCCTGCAGAAGCTAACATCAGCTAACGAATTTGGCTAGCTAACAGTGATACTATTTTAATGGTCAATTGAAGAACAACAACAACAACAACTGAAAACTCTTAAATATGCCAAGTGTTCTAATAATTTTGGCCACCACTGAGCAAACTGCATAAATGTATTACACCTTTCACCCTAGGGTTAGGGTTAGAGTTAGGGTTTCTATAGTCTGAAAGGACTTGATGTACTTGTATAGTTAGTTACTGCATAGAGCTATAGCTTGTGATGTCTAGCAAATAGCTAGTTCCTTTGGCCAGATTAGCATGATCCTTTAGCCTGAACAGTATATCTAGCAAGCTATTACTGTAATCTAGTCTTACTACCATTATGTATTACTACCATACAAGTTATAGCTGTGTCGCTAGCTTGCAACCTAGTTTGCAAGTTAGCTTCCTGTTTAGCAAGCTAGCTCGCGCTAGCTAGTTAGCAAGTCAGCTTCCTATTTAGCAAGCTAGCTCGCGCTAGCTAGTTAGCAAGCTAGCTTGTGCTAACTATGTAGTTAGTAAGATAGCTCATGCTAGCAAGCTAGATCGCATTAGCTAGCTACCAGTTATGACTAACGTATTCGGCTGAATTCAGTATAGTCTAAACAGAAACTAGCTTAGCATGCTAATCGTTGTTTAACCAAGTCATGAACCAATCAATTCAACCAATATACTGGCCCAACATATTTCGCTTTTTTTTAATTGGCTTACCTTGTCTTAGCATTCCTTAGCAATAATGTATCTTCATATATTGGTCTCTGTGAGTACATGCTACTGCCCTCTCAGTCCAGTCTGAACTGAAAGTACCTGCTCACAGCACCTTCTCACGATAAAGCTGGGAACGAGGTTACTGCAGCCTCGACTCCCTCGAGGTGAAGCTAAGTGGGGGGATGGGCATAGCCATGATGGGGACCGGGGTGTGTGAATTGCACCTGGGTGGGGGATGGGCGAATGCGGTTAGAGCGTTGGTAAACGTGGGGTCCACAGAATTCAGTATATTTTTAAGCAGCTCTGGGCTAGGGGAAAAGTCAGGACATGTTCTTGACGACGTGTGCTTGTTTGTTTGGAGAGATAACGTACAGTTAATGTGCTCAATGGACAAACAAATTTATTTGTGTAGGTACATATTACATATTAATACATATTAATATAATAATATAATAATAATAATTTTATTTGTCTAGCACTTTTCATATAGAAATTGCAGTTCAAAGTGCTTCACAACAGTAAAAAAATACAGGCATAAACTTCTTTGCCTACATTTATAGTTGATTGGCTGCTACAGCACAACACAACCCCCTCCAATGTACAGTAAATTACCAAGTATGGTCTTGTCAATATTCCAATGTACAGTTTTGTTTGTACAGTTGTACAGTTTCTTCCCCCTCAAATGTATATACTCTCAAATGTATATAATGTAACGTACTCTCTTCTTAGAAACTGTCTATTAATCAGAGTTTCCAACGCCAGGGTCTACAATATATGACAGGCATTGTACTCTTAAACAGTACTGTACTGTATATTTGTAGATCTGGTATGTCATAAATGTCTGGATGTAACAGTACTGTCTATCTGTATGTCATGTATGTAATGTATGTTATGATGAATTGAAAATGGGGGACCCTGATGTAAACAAGACGAAAGTCTTTCTCTGGTCTGCATCCCCTTAACAATTGTGTGTATTGAGCCGTACTGTATTGTACCCATTTAGCAAGCTAGCCCGCGCTAGCTAGTTAGCAAGTCAGCTTCCTGTTTAGCAAGCTAGCTTGCGCTAGCTAGTTAGCAAGCTAGCTTGTGCTAACTATGTAGTTAGTAAGATAGCTCATGCTAGCAAGCTAGATCGCATTAGCTAGCTACCAGTTATGACTTGGACCAATGATTCTGTCAATATATGGTTTTTTTATGATAAGCTTTTGGCTTATCATACTAACTAGCAATCTAGCTAGCGAGCTAATTAGAGTGAGCTAATGCAAGCTAACTAGACAGCTAGCTTGTATGGTTTGATTGATTGATTGAACATTTTATTTAACAGATTGCAGAATGGGTACAATACAGTACGGCTCAATACACACAATTGTTAAGGGGATGCAAACCAGAGAAAGACTTGTTTACATCAGGGTCCCCCATTTTCAATTAATCAAGTTTCTTTATTAGTTGTCATACAAAAATACAGAATACTTTTATATGAAATGCTTATTTCTGTTTTGCTCCTGAGAGTGTGCTAGATAAAAATAGATAAGTATAAAATAAGTATAAAATAGAAAGTGTAAACAAAAGTGTTCAATATGCATGATATATACAATATACAATGCAGAGTAGAGAAAAGGTTACTGAGTTACAATACAATATACAGTACAATGCAGAAGTGGGATGAGGTACAACTTAGGGTAAGGTGCAATGACGTATCAGTTGTAGTGCAAATCTCTTTACCAATAAATATAAAGTGTGTTAAAGTGTCTAAAGTGGGTGCTACAGTGAGTTGTTTATTTAATTGAGTGTGTACGTGTGATGTGTGTGCTGTGAGTGTATTTGATGTTTGTTACATAGTGTTATTGTCGTTGAGCATCCTGATGGCCTGGGGATAGAAGCTCCTTCTGAGTATCTCTGTGCTTTCCCTGAGACTCTGGTATCGCTTGCCTGAGCAGTTCAAAGAGGCAGTCAAATCATAACATTTATGACATACAAGATATACAAATATACAGTACTGTTTATTTACAGACAGAGTCCCCGCCTCCACCCCACCTACTCACCCCCCCCCCCCCCCGTACCCAACCTCCTCCAATGTACAGTTTCTTCCCCTCAAATGTATATACTCTCAAATGTATATAATGTAACAGTACTCTCTCTTAGAAACTGTCTATTAATCAGAGTTTCCAATGCCAGGGTCTACAATATATGACAGGCATTGTACTCTTAAACAGTACTGTACTGTTATTTGTAGATCTGGTATGTCATAAATGTCTGGATGTAACAGTACTGTCTATCTGTTTGTCATGTATGTAATGTATGTTATGATGAATTGAAAATGGGGGACCCTGATGTAAACAAGACGGAAGTCTTTCTCTGGTCTGCATCCCTTAACAATTGTGTGTATTGAGCCGTACTGTATTGTACCCATTTAGCAAGCTAGCTCGCGCTAGCTAGTTAACAAGTCAGCTTCCTGTTTAGCAAGCTAGCTTGCGCTAGCTAGTTAGCAAGCTAGCTTGTGCTAACTATGTAGTTAGTAAGATAGCTCATGCTAGCAAGCTAGATCGCATTAGCTAGCTACCAGTTATGACTTGGACCAATGATTCTGTCAATATATGGTTTTTTTTTATGATAAGCTTTGGCTTATCATACTAACTAGCAATCTAGCTAGCGAGCTAATTAGAGTGAGCTAATGCAAGCTAACTAGACAGCTAGCTTGTATGGTTTGATTGATTGATTGAACATTTTATTTAACAGATTGCAGAATGGGTACAATACAGTACGGCTCAATACACACAATTGTTAAGGGGATGCAACCAGAGAAGACTTGTTTACATCAGGGTCCCCCATTTTCAATTAATCAAGTTTCTTTATTAGTTGTCATACAAAATACAGAATACTTTTATATGAAATGCTTCTTTCTGTTTTGCTCCTGAGGTGTGCTAGATAAAAATAGATAAGTATAAAATAAGTATAAAATAGAAAGGGGTAACAAAAGTGTTCAATATGCATGATATATACAATATACAATGCAGAGTAGAGAAAAAGTTACTGAGTTACAATACAATATACAGTACAATGCAGAAGTGGGATGAGGTACAACTTAGGGTAAGGTGCAATGACGTATCAGTTGTAGTGCAAATCTCTTTACCAATAAATATAAAGGTGTGTTAAAGTGTCTAAAGTGGGTGCTTGCTACAGTGAGTGTTTATTTAAAGTGAGTGTGTACGTGTGGATGTGTGTGCTGTGAGTGTATTTGATGGTTTGTTACATAGTGTTATTGTCGTTGAGCATCCTGATGGCTGGGGATAGAAGCTCCTTCTGAGTATCTCTGTGCTTTCCCTGGGACTCCGGTATCGCTTGCCTGAGCAGTTCAAAGAGGCAGTCAAATCATAACATTTATGACATACAAGATATACAAATATACAGTACTGTTTATTTACAGACAGAGTCCCGCCTCCCACCCCACCTACTCACCCCCCCCCACCCCACCTACCCAACCTCCTCCAATGTACAGTTTATTCCCCCTCAAATGTATATACTCTCAAATGTATATAATGTAACAGTACTCTCTTCTTAGAAACTGTCTATTAATCAGAGTTTCCAACGCCAGGGTCTACAATATATGACAGGCATTGTACTCTTAAACAGTACTGTACTGTATATTTGTAGATCTGGTATGTCATAAATGTCTGGATGTAACAGTACTGTCTATCTGTATGTCATGTATGTAATGTATGTTATGATGAATTGAAAATGGGGACCCTGATGTAAACAAGACGAAAGTCTTTCTCTGGTCTGCATCCCCTTAACAATTGTGTGTATTGAGCGTACTGTATTGTACCCATTAGCAAGCTAGCTCGCGCTAGCTAGTTAGCAGTCAGCTTCCTGTTTAGCAAGCTAGCTTGCGCTAGCTAGTTAGCAAGCTAGCTTGTGCTAACTATGTAGTTAGTAAGATAGCTCATGCTAGCAAGCTAGATCGCATTAGCTAGCTACCAGTTATGACTTGGACCAATGATTCTGTCAATATATGGTTTTTTTATGATAAGCTTTTGGCTTATCATACTAACTAGCAATCTAGCTAGTGAGCTAATTAGAGTGAGCTAATGCAAGCTAACTAGACAGCTAGCTTGTATGGTTTGATTGATGATTGAACATTTTATTTAACAGATTGCAGAATGGTACAATACAGTACGGCTCAATACACACAATTGTTAAGGGGATGCAAACCAGAGAAAGACTGTTTACATCAGGGTCCCCCAATTTCATATTAATCAAGTTTCTTTATTAGTTGTCATACAAAATACAGAATACTTTTATATGAAATGCTTCTTTCTGTTTTGCTCCTGAGAGTGTGCTAGATAAAAATAGATAAGTATAAATAAGTATAAAATAGAAAGTGTAAACAAAAGTGTTCAATATGCATGATATATACAAATACAATGCAGAGTAGAGAAAAAGTTACTGAGTTACAATACAATATACAGTACAATGCAGAAGTGGGATGAGGTACAACTTAGGGTAAGGTGCAATGACGTATCAGTGTAGTGCAAATCTCTTTACCAATAAATATAAAGTGTGTTAAAGTGTCTAAAGTGGGTGTCTTGCTACAGTGAGTTGTTTATTTAAAGTGAGTGTGTACGTGTGGATGTGTGTGCTGTGAGTGTATTTGATGGTTTGTACATAGTGTTATTGTCGTTGAGCATCCTGATGGCCTGGGGATAGAAGCTCCTTCTGAGTATCTCTGTGCTTTCCTGAGACTCCGGTATCGCTTGCCTGAGCAGTTCAAAGAGGCAGTCAAATCATAACATTTATGACATACAAGATATACAAATATTACAGTACTGTTTATTTACAGACAGAGTCCCCGTCTCCCACCCCACCTACTCACCCCCCCCCCCCCCCCCCCCCACCTACCCAACCTCCTCCCATGTACAGTTTCTTCCCCTCAAATGTATACTCTCAAATGTATATGTAACAGTACTCTCTTCTTAGAAACTGTCTATTAATCAGAGTTTCCAACGCCAGGGTCTACAATATATGACAGGCATTGTACTCTTAAACAGTACTGTATATTTGTAGATCTGGTATGTCATAAATGTCTGGATGTAACAGTACTGTCTATCTGTATGTCATGTATGTAATGTATGTTATGATGAATTGAAAATGGGGGACCCTGATGTAAACAAGACGAAAGTCTTTCTCTGGTCTGCATCCCCTTAACAATTGTGTGTATTGAGCCGTACTGTATTGTACCCATTCTGCAATCTGTTAATAAATGTACAATCAATCAATCAATCAATCAATCAATCAATCAATCAATCAATCAATCATCAATCAATCAATCAATCAATCAATCAATCAATCAAGCAATGTCTACAGCACTACACAGTGTGTAATGTGATGTCTCTACAGCACCAGTGTGTAATGTGCAATCTATTAATAACATTTTCAAGCCTTTGAATACAGTAATTAAATTTACAGTCCAATGAAATGAGGACTATTGTTTTTATAGTGGTACTATGTGCACAAATGACCAAATGTTACACACTTACACACACACACACACACACACACTGCAATACCGTGTGTAACCACAAGAGCGTTCACATGCAATACCGTGTGTAACCACAAGGGCACACACACACACAGATTCAGGAACCGGACCCCGCCAAGCAAACTCACACACCGCAATACCGTGTGTAACCACAAGGGCACACACAAAGTCTGGAAGATTTACTTCCAGGGGACCTATTTTTTTTCTCAAAAAAAATAGCACCAGGCATATCAGCAAGCTGTTTTCTATTGATTGCAATGCTCGTGCCCGTGGGGACCAGGACTCGGTCCCCACGGGAAAAATGGGTCCCCACGGCGTGAGTGATATGTCAGGTCATGGTCCCCAGCAGGATAGAAAAACAAACACACACACACACACACACACACACACACACACACACACACACACACACACACACACACACACACATACATAAAGAGTGGAGCGACACACGTGCACGCACACCCACACAGGATGAGCAGGGTGATGAGGAGGGTGATGAGAAGGGTGAGGAGGAGGGTGATGAGGAGGGTGAGGAGGAGGGTGAGGAGGAGGGTGATGAGGAGGGTGAGGAGGAGGGTGAGGAGGAGGGTGATGAGGAGGGTGATGAGGATGAGGAGGGTGAGGAGGAGGGTGATGAGGAGGGTGAGGAGGAGGGTGAGGAGGAGGGTGATGAGGATGAGGAGGGTGAGGAGGAGGGTGATGAGGAGAGGAGGGTGAGGAGGAGGGTGATGAGGAGGGAGGGAGGAGGGTGAGGAGGAGGGTGATGAGGAGGGTGAGGAGGAGGGTGATGAGGAGGGAGTGAGGATGAGGAGGGTGAGGAGGAGGGTGATGAGGAGGGTGAGGAGGAGGGTGATGAGGAGGGTGATGAGGAGGGTGATGAGGATGAGGAGGGTGATGAGGAGGGTGAGGAGGAGGGTGAGGAGGAGGGTGAGGAGGAGGGTGAGGAGGAGGGTGATGAGGATGAGGAGGGTGAGGAGGAGGGTGATGAGGAGGGTGATGAGGAGGGTGATGAGGAGGGTGAGGAGGAGGGTGATGAGGAGGGTGATGAGGATGAGGAGGGTGAGGAGGAGGGTGATGAGGGGGTGAGGAGGAGGGTGATGAGGAGGGTGAGGAGGAGGGTGATGAGGATGAGGAGGGTGAGGAGAGGGTGATGAGGAGGGTGAGGAGGAGGGTGAGGAGGAGGGTGATGAGGAGGGTGATGATGATGAGGAGGGTGATGAGGATGAGGAGGGTGAGGAGGAGGGTGATGAGGAGGGTGAGGAGGAGGGTGATGAGGTGGGTGAAGGGGGAGGGTGATGAGGAGGGTGATGAGGATGAGGAGGGTGATGAGGATGAGGAGGGTGATGAGGATGAGGAGGGTGATGAGGATGAGGAGGGTGATGAGGAGGGTGATGAGGAGGGTGATGAGGAGGGTGATGAGGAGGGTGATGAGGAGGGTGATGAGGATGAGGAGGGTGATGAGGAGGAGGAGGGTGATGAGTAGGGTGATGAGGATGAGCAGCATTGCAACGATCAACAATGATGATGATGATGAGGTTGATGACGATGAAGGGTATAATGAGGATGTTTCTGATGGTAGGCGTGGCCAAAGAGAGTGGCGTTGACACTAAAAACACATGAGGTCACAATAGATCATATCTCAGGGTAGGAGATGGGGGGTAGAATAGTAGAATACAATAAAAACAAAGTCAAGATGTTTTGGTGCCAAGGTGGGGGGGGGGGGGGGGGGGGGGGGTAAACCAGAGTGGCATTTTATTGGTGATCCATTTCTCTGGCGGTCTCTGTGTCACGGCAAGAGTGAGAGGATTTACTGGCGCCTGTCACTTTGATTGTCTCCTCGACCGCAGATAGATAGAGTAGAGCAAGACAAGTGCTGGAGAAACATTGATGAATAACCGGCTATTGATCCAGAGAGCCTCGTCCGGGATGACATCTGAGAGGTCTGACACTGCGAGGGGCTTTAGAAATCACTACGTTCTGCCATCAATCGCCGAAACCCAGAAGTCAATTGTAGTTTGAACAACCCCCCGTTTTATGAGACGGAACCGGCTTTTCCTAATTTGCAGAACGTCAATAAGGGATCGAGTTATTCCGCTAATCGATGTACCTGTCATGCCGCGCTGCAGGTTTTCCAGATGCCTCTCCGGATCCCGTGGGATTCACGTCTGAAAACAGTCATCCTGTCAACCGCTATCTTACGTCTCCTCTCGCTGCTACTGCTAGCATGCCATGCCCGTCAGGCTGAGAGGAACGCAGAGACACACCCACGCCACTGCAAATGCTTTTAGGAGGAGGAAGACAACGGCACACCATCCCAGGGGTGATACGGCCAGAAGGATATTCCTGTTAATCACGTGCCAAAGCAGTAAAAGCTCTCTTTTTTTCTTTTCTTGATGAAATCAACAGGTCTTTTTAGCAGAGCAAGCCGGGGGTTCAGGATGGTGCCGTGGTGATAATTATGTGTCCAGTTTGATACTATGGTGATGTATAACTATAGCTATGGGCAGCATCCGTAGCCTTGGGGCTCACTGTAATGACATGACTGAAGGACAAGGGATAAATCTCAATGACAGTTTATTATGTATACGGTGAGGAGAAGCACATTCAGATCCTCTAAATCTCTACAGCTAGAGGAATATACAAACAGACTCACACACACACACACACACACACACACACACACACACACACACACACACACACGTGCATGCACATGTGCATCAGCACACACAAGCACAGTACACACACGCACACGCACGTGCATGCACATGCGTACACACACACACACAGACACACACACACACACACACACACACATTTACTCCACAGGATGCTTTTAGCAGCATGGTGATTGCTTCCTCTCTTCCTCTTCTGCAGTGCGAGCGCACGGGGGGGGGGGGGGGCGTTCTCTCTTCAGTAGCATGATGCCTATCCACATTACAGTCCTCACATGGACATTCAGTCTAAACAACCCAGTGCCACCACCCTCCAGGGACAGCCAGCAGGCCATGTGAGCTGTGCACTTTCCACTTAGTTAGGTTGCCAGTAGACTGCAAAAAAGTGTCTTATGGAATATAGATATATGAGTGTGTGTGTGTGTGTGTGTGTGTGTGTGTGTGTGTGTGTGTGTGTGTGTGTGTGTGTGTGTGTGTGTGTGTGTGTGTGTGTGTGTGTGTGTGTGTGTGTGTGTGTGTGTGTGTGTGTGTGTGTGTGTGTGAGCGCGAGCGTGTACGTGCATACGAATGTATTAGATATGTGTGTGTGTGTGTGTGTGTGTGTGTGTGTGTGTGTGTGTGTGTGTGTGTGTGTGTGAGGGTGCATGCATGCATATGAACATATAAATAATAAATACTGCATGTAAGTGAATATGTGTGTATGTGTGTGTGTGTGTGTGTGTGTGTGTGTGTGTGTGTGTGTGTGTGTGTGTGTGTGTGTGTGTGTGTGTGTGTGTGTGATTACAGTATTTGGGGGGTTGAGAGCGCAGCAGAGGAGAGGGATAGGGGTGTTGAAGACGAGGGAAACAACCGCATGTTTGCAACTTGAATCCAAGGGTCTTTCATTCCCCCCTGTTCGGCTTCTTCAGCTGTAACATCTTTTGATGCGTCGAGAGGAAACTCTGACCTGACAACCAGCTCCACGGAATCTGTCTGTGCAGAGTATGGCTTCTGAAGCACTGGGGAGGAAGGCCGCGGAGGAGCGGGGGAAGAGGGGCAAGCAGGGGGCGCGTTGGGGGAGTTGGGGGGAGTGGGGGCGTCGCTGTGGCGGTGAGAATCTTCTAGAAACATCAAATGGAATGAGCAGAGAGCCAGAGCTTGACAGGAGGCGCCAAACGCAGCCTCCCGAGTGGCTCAGCGTCTCACCGTCAAATCTATCGGTGTGCCTGGCGCAGGGGGCCGTCTAATGAATTTACCATGAAGGGAAACCGCGGGAGCGGTGAGGGAGAGGTGGTTCAGCCTTGTGAAACTAGAATACGCAAACGCGTTTTCATTGATCCGACATAATAATAATCATAATAATACAGGGTATTTCTTTGAAGAAATCTGCGTCACACAGGCCCCAGGCTCTGTGGAAAGAAAAAGTCTCCCATGCTTTTGTGTCCTGAATTAAAACTCAGTCCTGAATGTTGCATTGATTACAGACCACTGGGATGAAATGTACTGGGCAAGCCTTTGAATAATGACTTGTGGTCCAGATGGGTTCATTCCAGAGTTCTTTCTTGGCAGGAATTTAACATTTTCTTTTAGCCTCAAGCCCCTTTTACACAGAGATCGTGTAAAGACTTCTGTAAAAAGACCCTCATTGTGCCACTTGTTTACACTGAACCAAGCTAAGGAAGGATAATGCCGCCACCATGCATGCTTCTAGTCGCCACGGCAACACTCCGGAAGCATAGGCGTGGTCCTGTCAAATGGATACCATGGGAAGCCGCCTCTCTCAGGCTGTGGGTCTGAAACAGGTTGGATAGAAGCCGCGTCTCTCAGGCTGTGGTTCTGAAACAGGTTGGATAGAAGCCGCGTCTCAGGCTGTGGTTCTGAAACAGGTTGGATAGAAGCCGCGTCTCAGGCTGTGGTTCTGAAACAGGTTGGATAGAAGCCGTCTCTCAGACTGTGGTTCTGAAACAGGTTGGATAGAAGCCGCCTCTCTCAGGCTGTGGTTCTGAAACAGGTTGGATAGAAGCCGCCTCTCTCAGGCTGTGGTTCTGAAACAGGTTGGATAGAAGCCGCCTCTCTCAGGCTGTGGTTCTGAAACAGGTTGGATAGAAGCAGCATCTCTCAGACTGTGGGTCTGAAACAGGTTTGATAGAAGCAGCGTCTCCCCGGGCGTCTCAGAGATTCCATTGACGGAGCCTAACAATGTTTTCGAATCGTGTATTTCCTGTTATTAGTTTATTCATTACTGGTTCATAGTCTATATATAATATATTCCATTTTATCAGCCCAGAACGGACGATGAGTGTGACCGGGTAGCCGCGGCCCACACGCCCAGAGATGACGCTTCCAGGCGGCCAGCACAGCTGCTCTGAGCTATCTCCAGCTAGCACAGAACCAGGCCAGAACCAGCCTCCGGCCCCCACCCTTCCCAACCGGAGAAATGAGGGTTGTAGATAGGTAGAGGGGCATAGAGGAAGACAAGGCTCGATGAAGAGAATGGGGTAAGTTTGAACACACACATTACATTATTATATAAATAATATGTAATTCAAAAATATTTAATTATTTATTTGATTTATTATATTTAGTTTCATTCATTCATTCATAACTTTTGAACAATAGATGCTATTTCTAATCTGTCAGCTGTTCTATATTGCCCACAATATTGTCTATATTCCATATACTATACTTTTAATCCAATTTAGTAAAGGGGTTGAAAATGCATTTTTATCTGCAAGTTCAAGTTCAACTCAAAAGATTTGCTGTACATATGAAGAATAACAATAATAATCATGATACTCATACAGATATTTTATATCATTTGAAAGAGTTGTTAGCTTCAAAATGGTACCAAATATGAGGTACTTTGAAATACCAACTAACTAATAATCCATCACAAACCCATGAAGTTCAAGTTCAGGAAGGTTCAAGATTTGGATGATTAGGTTCCAGAGGGTTAACCCCTTGTGCTATCCACATTTATATACTGTATTCATAGCTACTGCTCATACCTCATACCTACTTCATACCTACTTTCATTATACTATAAATATAGTTAATTCATAGTTAGTCTTATCCACTCATTCTATTTATAACGCTGTCTACACTGGCTATCTTATGTAGTGTAATCAGAACTCCAACTTTGAGCAGCGTTCCAGTGTTCTTTTTCAAGGAGGAGGTCGGAAAATCCCAAGTTGTGAGTTGTCTGGAACGCAGCATTAGTCTTTTCATGAAATTTTTGTATTGGTTTTAGACAGATTTTAGTAATTTATTTGACCTCAGTTTAAGTCAAATTCATGTTTTTCCGTTGTTATATAGAGCATAAAATATATCCATAAATCTCTTCTCTCTTCTTCCTGCCAACTTCCTGTTATCATGGCATCATTGTCACAGGGGAAAAAGGGTAATCGGCGAGTACCTCTCGTCAAAATTATCATTGACAAAATTAACACTGGTTTGATCCCCCCTGAAGGACCAACAGTGACCCCCCACAGACAGACAGACACCTCTTCTGGAGGGAATGAGTGAGTGCCCTATGCTGTACCACCAGCAGACTAGGGGGTAGATCTCCCCTTCCTTCTCCCTCTCTCTCTCTCTCTCTCTCTCTCTCTCTCTCTCTCTCTCTCTCTCTCTCTCTCTCTCTCTCTCTCTCTCTCTCTCTCTCTCTCTCTCCACTCATCCTCGTAAGAGGATTTGATTGGACATAATAGGGTTTCCTCTTCTCTACTTCCTTCTGCTGGCCTGATAAACTACACAGTACACACACACAGACAGACACACACACACACACACACGCGCACGCACGCACGCACACACACACACACACACACACACACACACACACACACACACACACACACACACACACACACACACACACACACACACACACACACACACACACACACACACACACACACATAAACACACACACACACACACACACACACACACACACACACACACCACACACACACACACACACACACACACACACACCACAAGCCTTCCCACCAAGTCTAAGAGGGTTGTATCCCAGTCACATTTTCTGGTCAAGCTGATAATAAGGTTGGAGAAAAACCGGTGTGACCTAAATGTGAGGAAGACGCCCTGCTGATATCCTGACTGAAGATAATATCCTGACTGGAGATAATATCCTGACTGGGAGAGTCAACAACATACTGTACTCCCCACAACTGTATGAGGAAGATCCACGGATTCTCTATACTGTACACACATACACTCACTACTCTTAAGATCCGATAGATAAGATATTCCTTTATTGATCCCCTTGGGGAAATGCAGGCACCATAGCAGCATTGGGGAGGGGCGAGGGGAGGTACAGGTATGGGTAGGGTAATAGTAGAAGACACAAGTATAGGCAATAATATTAGAGTACAGTAGAAAAGTAAAAATAACCAGTCTAACAATAACTCTGAATATAAGCATAAATGTAGTAATCAAAGGTGCAGATGAGGGTCTGTATATCAGTTATATTATACATTAAGTAAGTAAAGTATACAGCAGGGGTAGGCAACCCTAGGCACGCGTGCCCGCATAGGCACGCAGGGGCATTTTCATTGGCACAGGGGGCAGCATAATTTTTTTTTTAAATAAAAAATTATATATATATATATATATTTTTTTTACTTCGCTTTGAAATATTATAGTGAAATATTTTGCACTGTTGTCGCATTTATCTCGTTGAAATCCTCCCACAGGTTCTTTTTTGTAAGTCGACAGTTTTGCACACCCCTATGACAGCTATACAGCTGTTCCCATGGTGCTCAGCTGTCAGCAGTCAGCTGGCCTCCCGCGCCCGCGCGCAGTTCCCAGGTAATCACAGTGCTGCGGTTGCATTCTGTATGTGCCGTCTTTCATGATGGCAACCCCCGCTAAGAAAGTTAAAGCAAAGGAAATTCGGGCATTCCAGCCCTCGTGGACAGACGACTACGGGTTTGTGTGTCAGAAGGACCGTGCTGTGTGTACTTTATGTTTAGAAAATGTAGTTTGCAGAACGTCAGGTGTGAAACGCCATTTTGAGACGAAGCATCAAAAAAGTTAAGGCAGAATCGATTAAACGTGCCGTGGCCAGGTATGGAAAGCAAGCCAGCACCCTCAAAGTGTTCACAACTGCTAAAAACCACGCAACTGAAGCAAGCTATCGCATTGCTCATTGCATTGCGAAATGTGGAAAGCCATTCACTGATGGCGAGTATATCAAGGAGGCTTTTCTCTGTAGCTCAGATGTTTTGTTTGAAGGCTTGCCAAACAAAGAGACAATCAAATCAAGGATAAAAGATATCCCCATGTCAGCTTGAAGTGTCGAGCGACGCATCAACGAAATGTCAGGAAATATCAGAGAACAGCAAACAGCTGGATTAAAAGATGCTCCGGTGTGCAGCTTAAAGTGACCAACTACAGCCCCCAGATAACGGAGCTCAGTAAAGCAAAACTGTTTGTCTGCATTGCACCCCCGCCCCAACTCAGATTTAGGGTTGATACAACCATCATAATAATATTGTTAATAATAACAATAACAATAATGATGTAATAATGTAAAACATTTCATAAAAAATACCTGATTATGAGAAAAAAGATTTACGATGCATGGAATATTGTTGATATGGCACAGGCACACTAGTTACAACTATATTTCAAACTGGCACTTCATGTCAAAAAGGTTGCTCACCCCTGGTATACAGTATACACAGATGCAGTATACATAAGGTACCCTACCCTCTTATACGTTCACTTTGACTATGCTTGCACTTCATGGTACAGCAACATATCAAAACAAATGAAGACAAAGCTCCAGACCTCCCAAAACAAACTAGTGAGACTCCTGCACAACCTTCACTTTAGGACTCACCTAACGCCAGCCCACTTTAGCAGGCTGGGATGGCTTAGGGTTGAAGAAAGAGTACACCAGCTTAAAATGCTACTGGTTTTTAAAGTACTAAAAGAAACGGTCCCCAAGTACCTAGTCAATTATTTTAATAAAGTAGGAGATGTCCACAAACACGCCACAAGAGGAAGCCCCACGGACCTGGTCCCGCCGAGAGTCAGGACATGCATGGGGAAAGATGCATTTTTTTACTCTGCTACGGTAATGTGGAATGCCCTGCCAACATTTTTAAAACTCCTGAACTCCCCTCTCGGATTTAAATCCGCCCTAAAAACATGGCTCAGCAGCAACTCAAATTGGTCTTAAAATGTTCTTTTTATCTCTTTTATCATAACTTGGCTTTTATTTCTTTTATCATGAGTTGCTTTTAAGGGTTTGCGGATTTTCTTTTAACATTAGTTAACTGTATGAGTTGTCAGGTTAGGTGTTTTTATAATTTTTTTTTAGAATGTGTCCTGTCAGTGTACATGTCCATTTGTGTTTCTGTGCCTTTTTATGTTCCATGTATGGACCACAATGGAAACAAGCCTTGGCTTTATTGTGTTTTATCCATTTTTGACCTGCGTTATTGACACTGTTATTGTCTTGTCTTTAAAAAAAAAAATTTTGTCATACGATTTGTGTCAAAATAAAGTATTCAATTCAATTCAATACACACATACACACACACACACATGCACACACAGGCACTATGCGGCCCCAATCCGTATCAACGGGACGGAGGTAGAGCGTGTCTCCAGCTTCTCCAAGGACCTCCCTTGTGCCCTCAACACCTGGACCCTGGTCTAGAAAGCTCACTAGCGTCTCTTCTTCCTGACGAGCCTGAGGAAAGCCCATATGTCTCCTCGGAACTTCTACGGATGCGCCACAGAAAGCATCCTCGCTAACTGCATCACAGTCTGGTACGGCAGCGGCTCTGCCTCAGACCGGCAAGCACTGCAGAGGGTGTGAGAGTCGCCCAACGCATCACCAGGACATCACTCCCTGCAACTGAGACTGTTCAGCACAAACGGAGCCTGAGGAAGGAAACATAGCGCCGTCAAGGCTTGTGACTGCAACTTGTTCCTGTTTGCGGACAACTCAGCCCTGCTGGTCTCTGACAAGAACAAGTTACAGGTTGAAAAAACCCTCAGCTCGGAACTAGGCAAAATCTGCACATGGCTCGCTGATAACAAACTATCATTACACCAGTGTTGGGAAAGTTCACTTTCTACATGAACTAGTTCAGTTCACAGTTCACAATTTTTAAAATGAACTAGTTCAGTTCATAGTTCATAATTCAAAATTTTGAACTAAAGTTCATGGTTTCAAAAATGAAAAAATTTAGTTATTTTTAGTTCTTTTTAGAATTTTTTATTTTTTATAGAGATTTTTCACGTACAGTTACTTAGATTACAAAAACACACATTGGAACAATGGTGGGGGGGGTCCTCCAGTTCATCTCTATGCCATCATCTACACCAGTGTTTCTCAACTGGTGGGTCGCGACCCAAAAGTGGGTCGCGGGGCCATTTTGAGTGGGTCGCGGATGTGTGTGAATTTTTTTTTTTTTTTTAGCTTTTTTTCACTACCTATCTTTGTGAAAGTCGCTTTTCAGCTCTGGTCCAGCTGAAGTCAAAGCGGAGGAACAGATTGGACATTGAGCATGACCTCAGAGTTGCTTTGTCTACCATCACCCCAGACTTTGAGACTCTTGTCAGGAGCAAACATCATCCCCAGTTATCTCATTAGTTCCCTGCATGTTAAGCTAATAAGTCTGCTAAGAAGGATATATTATTTATTATTATTTTATTTCATTGTGTTTTTAGCCCTTAGTTGCACTTTTGTTGCAACCCCAGTTATCCCATTAGTTCCCCCAAACGTAGGTCTGTTATGTTAAGCTAAGAAATCTGCTAAGAAGCATATTATTTATTATTATTTTATTTCATTGGGTTTTTAGCCCTAGTTGCACTTTTATTGCAATCCCATTAGTTCCCCCAAACTTAGGTATGTTATGTTAAGCTAAGAAGTCTGCTAAGAAGCATAATTATTTATTATTATTATTTAATTTCATTGGGTTTTTAGCCCTAGTTGCACTTTTGTTGCAACCCCAGTTATCCCATTAGTTCCCCCAAACTTAGGTCTGTTATGTTAAGCTAAGAAATCTGCTAAGAAGCATATTATTTATTATTATTTTATTTCATTGGGTTTTAGCCCTAGTTGCACTTTTGTTGCCCACTCAGTTATCCCATTAGTTCCCCCAAATGTAGGTATGTTATGTTAAGCTAAGAAATCTGCTAAGAAGCATATATTATTTATTATTCTTTTATTTCATTGGGTTTTTAGCAATAGTTGCACTTTTGTTGCACTTTTTTGTGTTTATTTCATGTTTTGAAAGATTGCGTATTACTGCAATTTTTTTTTTTACATAAATCATAGTGGTTAAACATTTTGGGTCGCGACTTAATGACTAAGGAAAATGTTGGGTCCCGAGGCTAGACCAGTTGAGAACCACTGATCTACACCATAAGCAAGCAAAAACAAAACAAAAAGAAAAACAAGCAAAAAGGAAAGCAAACCAAGACAGGCACTGTACAGTATTGCACTTGCCTCGAGCCCATTCACATGTAGACATATATTTATTTTTTCCTATCCTAGGTCTGTCCATACAATGGGGCACTGGGCCTTTAGAAGGATCCGAGAAATTTCAGCAGGAAAATAGTCTAATAGTGGGGCCCACACCTCCTGAAAGGAAGCGTTGTTGCCTCTAAGCATTGCACAGTGTCTTTCATGGGGTAGCACACCGAAGATCTCTCTATACCACATTTGTAAAAATGGAGGCTTATCCTTAATCCAGTTTATCAGAATGCATTTCCAGGCTGAAATTAGAAGTTTATCAAATAGTTTGAATTGTAAAGGGTGTCACCCCCACCCCACCCAACCACCTCCAATGTACAGTCCCCACCCACCCCACCTACCCAACCTCCTCCAATGTACAGTTTCTATGTCAAATGTATATACTCTCTTTTCTGGACTCTTTTTGTATCACAAACAGTACTGTATTTGCAAATCTGGTATGTCATAAATGTATAGATGTAGCAGTACTGTCTATCTGTATGTCATATATGTCCTGATGAATTGAAAATGGGGGACCCTGATGTAAACAAGACGAAAGTCTTTCTCTGGTCTGCATCCCCTTAACAATTGTATGTATTGAGCTGTACTGTATTGTACCCATTCTGCAATCTGTTAATAAAGTGTTCAATCAATCAATCAATCAATCAAGGAAACATCTCTGGCTGTTTGCCCTCCTCCCCCCTGGATGAATCAATCAAGGAAACATCTCTGGCTGTTTGCCCTCCTCCCCCCTGGATGGCGCTACAGGAATCTCAGTTCCATTACAAGCAGACACAGGAACAGCTTCTTCCCCTCAGGTCAAACACTAGGTCAAACACCAGAGGGGATTGTGAGGTCCATTTTAGAAAGACCGCCTTCAGCAATAATGTTATATCGATAAAGGGAAGTGGACCATGGAACAGCCTTCCGGTCCCCTTAACTCTTTCAGTGCCACTCACGAGATTTCTCGGTTTTTTTATAGGTGGTTGCGTGCCACTTTTTTTTTGTGCGATCTGAAAAATTATTGCATCACCCGAGCCTACCCGAGTATAGCCGAGCTGCGCCGGTGATCACTGTGGAAAAAAGCGCCCCCTGTCGTCTCCCAGATGACATAAGTGATTTTGGAATGGACTCAATGAAAATGAATGGGGAAAAAAATCCGGTACTCCACATTTTCCAGTTCACTGATCCAGCCGGGGTTACCACAGTTCATTCTGGAGCCTCAGATCCCCGCGGATCATGGAGATCTACAGTGTCGCGTTGGATCCATACACGTATCGATTTTTTCGAATGGTGATCAGGAATTGGAATATACCAGTTGGATACCATCTGATGTCAGGTAAGGACTCTATGTTATCAGTGGTAGGATAATTGGAGTAAGTTTGATGAAGTTATAAGCTGTTTTGTGAAATGTCTTCTTTCGGTTTCACTGTAAAAGTCTGTGAGGAAATCAACGGAGCGATTATCAGTGCGCGGCCGTAATGTGCTTGCGTGCACGTATAATATTGATCATCTAGCGTTTATTTGAAAACGATTCATAAAAAGGCCGACGAATATCAACGTTGTGGAATATTCCACTAAAAGACGATTTTCATAGAATGCTCCAGAATGAGCTGTTTTTTATATCAAAACGGGGGCTTTTCTAACTGCTCTGAAACGGAAACGACGCGATAAAAAAACAATCTGCCTTCACAGCACTGACTGGAAAATAGTCTTTGATAATACGATGGGCAGATTAGACACATAGCCATAATTTAAAACATAGATTAGGCGATATTAACGTTAACATTGGCGCCGATGGTGGCATTCAAGCGGTAAAACGGAAAACCAGGCGTGGCACTGAAAGAGTTAAGGGAATGTACCACCCTGTCCACCTTTAGGGGCCAACTCAGGAAATGGCTGTTAGATAGCCAAATATGCACTCATTAGGGATGTTAGTGATGTTGTACTGACTGAATGTCATGATAGTGTGGTCATGTCAGTGATGTCAGTTTTTATGAATGAACGTTGTAAGGTCCTTTTGTGTTTGTTTTATGTTAGGACTATGGTGGAAATTAGCCCTGTGCTATTCCCGGCATATGTACGTCCTTATCATGCTGTGATGTTATGCATACACTCATGTAAATGATGTTCATTAATTTGCATTGTCCTTAATAAACAAATCTTAAATCTTAAGCTTTCACCTTGCTGAACTCTGCACCACTGGTGACAGCCCCAGTTCCAGAGACTGAATTATGTTGACTATACTCATATCCATATTTAGTAGGGATGTCCGATATTATCGGCCTAGCCATATAATCGGCCGATCTTGGCATCAAAATGTAATATCGGAAATTATCGGTATCGGTTTTCAAAAAAAAATAAAAATAATAATAATAAAACATTTTACATTTTTTTTTTTTTTTCTATTATTGCAAAACAAAATTATTAAAAGTCAGTACTCAACACACAATGCATAATGAAACTAACAATTAAGGTGGCTAAAATGACATGCAAGTACAGAAACAGAAAACAAAAAAAAGTATATAATAATATTTTACCGTATACAGTGTATATCCAACGAAATTACCAATTATACCAATGTCTTATACAGGATATACCCCTAATACCTATTATCTAAAACCCTACACACATATGCTCCAGCTCGAACCCCCCCCTCCCAGACCCCTCCTTGGATAGTACCTCCATTATCCCTCACTCCTAACCAGACAATACCATTATAAGCTAGCTTTTATTCTCTCCACCACTTCTAACCACATTGACATTTTGGATTCGTTGAGACCCAGAATTCTTGCTGTAGATATTTCTTGATAAATCACATCGAGATATGTAAGAAACCAAACCTTCCGGCACATTTTTTCCGGTTGAAACCAGCGTGATGCGATCAGTTTTTTAGCTACTGTGATACCCGATAAAACCAATCTCTTTAGCTGTGGATTTACTGCAAACTCAAAAACATCATTCAATAGTAATACAGAGGGGTGTACTGGTATATTCCAAGATACGAGTTTTGATCATTGATGGGTCACATCTTTCCAGAATGCCTTAACTGGTGGGCAGTCCCAATACATGTGCATAAATGTCCCTTCGTCTCCATTTGTACATTGGGAGCATTTTGAGTCTTGTTTAAGACCCATTCTGTTCAGTCTTATAGGAGTCAAGTATGTCCTGTGAATATAGTTAAGATTGATTTGTTGATGGTCCGGGTTCCTTGATGTAAGACGGACATTTGCCCATGCTCCTTGCCAATCAAAGTCACTTTCCAGGTCTGGTATATCCCTCCTCCAGACAGAGTCTAGTTGGAGGGTTTCATACGAGGACGTTAGTAATTGATAATAAAAACCTGATACAAAACCTCTCGATGTCTCTCTTTCATAGAAGAATTTGTGGTATCTGTGGTGTTCAACTGGTATGTCTAATGGAACACCGTGAGACCTCAAACATAGCCGTAACTGTAAGTAAAAAAGCCATGTGGACTCGGTGAGATTAAATTTTGTGCATATCTCTCTATAACTACAAAAACCCTGGTTGTTAAAAACATCCCCTAATGAGTGTATGCCTTGCTCTTCCCATATAGGGAATCTTATAGGACGTTTTTCAATTAAGAGTGCATTGTTATTGAATAAGGGAGTGTGATTGTGCCATTTTTGTGGGTTAGGATATTTATTTTGTGTTTCACGCCATATCCGGATCGCATGGGTAATTATGGGGCCAAATTTTCGCTCACAGTGCTTGATTGGTAGTTTAGTGTGTGCTATGTCCTTCAGTCTATGTGGGGCTACTATGTTTTCTTCCAATTTTCTCCAGGATACTAATGCTTGGGGATCAAACCATATTATCAATGGTCTTAATGTGTACGCCTTAAAATATTGGAAAAAATCTGGAACTGCCATGCCACCGTCTGCTTTATTTCTCTGTGCGGTGGATCTTTTTATACGTGGTGGTTTGTTATTCCAAATAAATTTGTATGTGGAGGAGTGTAATCTTTTCCAGTAACCCTCTGGAGGGGGTAACGGTAGCATTGAACTGATGAAGTTGATTCTAGGTAGTACATCCATCTTAACTATTGATACCCTTGCCTGTACTGAGTTTTTAAGTTTTGCCCACCTGTCCAGGTCGTCTTTGATTTTGTTCTGTATTTTTGTGTAATTGTGCTTCACCGTTTGTCTTATGGTGGGGAATATTTCCACACCCAAGCATCTAAAATGTTTTACCATAGGTATCTCACCTGGGAGGGTTGTATCTTTTTTTGCATGGGTGTTAAGTGGAAGGAAAGCCGACTTCGGCCAATTTATTTTAAATCCCGATAAATCACCAAAGTTCTCAATCAACTTGAGTAGATGAGGCAATGTGGTGTTGGGGCTTTGCATGAACAATATTACATTTTACATTTATTTAACCTTTATTTACACAGGCAAGCAAGTAAGAACAAATTCTTATTTTATTTATTGTGAAAAGTATGCATAATGTTGTGTTTTTGGGGGGGGGGAACCCTGCATATATCAGTATCGGTTGATATCGGTATCGGAAATTAAGAGTTGGACAATATCGGCATATCGGATATCGGTAAAAAAGCCAATATCGAACATCCCTAATATTTAGGGGTATATCCACATTTATATACTGTATTCATAGCTACTGCTCATACCTCATACCTACTTCATACCTACTTTCATTATACTATAAATATAGTTAATTCATAGTTAGTCTTATCCACTCATTCTATTTATAACGCTGTCTACACTGGCTATCTTATGTAATGTAATCAGATGTAAGGCTGGACGGTATGGTCTAAAATTTATATCACGGTATAATTTGAAGCATAGACGGTAACGGTATATATCACGGTATATTCAGTTATCTTAAAATGTCTATATAAATGCTTCTGAAGGGGTAAAACACTGGTATGGCTGCTATTACTGTACTCTTGTATTACTAGGACATATTTCACATAGTACAGAGGTATTTTAAGAATATTTATTGTGCAAAACTAAAATAGAAAAATGCTAAACCTTTTCTCAAGTTACTTCCATCTCTAAAAAACACCTTTTTCATGAAATACAATAAAATCAAGCGGCACAAAGTGAAAAAAAAAACGACTGCAGGACAGGAGGTTTCTTTCCCTCAAACACAATAAAACTCCAACATAACTTAACTTTAGTGTACATGTTTGACAACGTAGAGAGAGAGCGAGAGAGCATGATGTAATAGGTTTGAGTTTGAGGTTTGAGCGTCCTAAGTTGCCGTAGTTGATGATGTCACACCAGGATGTCATTGTCAACACACAGAGTTGGAAACGAGAGCAGCCCGATGGATAAAGCGATATAAAGAAACGAATAGCCAATAAATGTGAAGTTATCTTTGAACCTCTGTTGTCAAGCCTCGTCATTATAACCCCCCCCTTTCCTCACTAATGAAACTGGTGCCGCGGAGTCATGTTAGAACGTTAGCTTAGCGGCTAACGTTAGCCCGTTGCTGCGCTAAAGCAAGTCTCCTCTCAGCCTCCTTAGCCAAATTGAAATGCCCAAACTATATGGCAAGGTCCGTGAGCAAGTGGAGAAAAACTCACTATTAAACACTATGCAACGACCACTGCAAACGTTGAGTGAATCGTCAAGTAACGTTAACGTCATTGCTACTGCTGTGACTAGCTGCTCTAGTCTACCGGTCACAAGGTATGAAGGTATAGTCAAAATCCATACCGTAGCGCAAATTCATACTGTTTATACAGTACCATATATACCGTTTATACCGTCCACCCCTAATCAGATGTATTACCACTGTAATAGTCTATAGTGTTTATACTCACTGTTCATACTGTACAATACTGTTCATACTGTTTATAACCTAGCTGTTCTTATCTTCCATATTCTATATATATTTCATATCTACCGGTACTCATATTATTTAAACCACTGGCTAGATTGGTTATTTTTATCCATAGTGTATTCGTATTTATACTACTCTATACTGTAGCAACTCACTCACTACATACTTGATACTGTATATTAATACTGTTAATAGTGTATATACCTTTAAGCTTAGCATATACTCTGTAGCTTTATATATATTTCATATACGTGTTATATGTACATTACAATGCACTTTACTGCTCCTTTGCACCCTGGTTAGATGCTAACTACATTTCGTTGTACTCTGTACTCACCCTGTCCAGTGACAAAAGTTTAATCTAAATCTAAATCTAAATAATGTACAAATACACACACTCAGACACACGCTCACACACACACTCAGACACACGCTCCGACACACACTCATACACTCAGACACATGCTCACTCACACACACACACACACACACGCACGCACGCACGCACGCACGCGCGCACGCACGCACACACACACACACACACACACACACACACACACACACACACACACACACACACACACACACACACACACACACACACAGATAGACACACATACACAAGCATGCATGTGTGCTCACACCACAAATAGGGCAAAACCAATGTATAAACGCAATATACACAACATATCTTATTAAATGCAATTAATCCCAATGTTTACTGGCTCTGTGTATGGTAGATTCAGAGCACAGAAATAAAAACAGTTCTAGAATGTGAAACCAAATGCAAGAACAACAGGGAAGGTCAACAGTGGGAGCGTTTGTGTGTCGGGAGCGTTCCTTCTCATTGAAGAACATGTATTCTCCTATATGGTCCACAATAGCTGGATAATAAAAGGTCCCCTCCCCCAGTCCCCAGGGAACAGGCCAGATATATTAGTGTTTTCTCACTCCAGCTCTATACAGGCTTCTGACCTGACGACCTCATGTCACCTGCAATGACAACTTGTTTCACAGAGGGATATTTTATTCATCATATTAATATTGCATTAGTCACATAGACAGGTAGGGCACGCATGTGTTTGTGCCTGGGTGTGTGTATGCCTCTGTGTGTGTGTGTGTGTGTGTGTGTGTGTGTGTGTGTGTGTGTGTGTGTGTGTGTGTGTGTGTGTGTGTGTGTGTGTGTGTGTGTGTGCGTGTGTGTGTGTGTGTGTGTGTGTGTGTGTGTGTGTGTGTGTATGCATACATGCTGTACCCCCCCCCCCCCCCCCCCCATCACACTGAACATGAGTACAACAAGGCTTGTTCACAATATTTGGTTTGCAGAAGAGCCGAAGAGGGTGTCAATTTGTTCAATCACGCTGTGGATTCAAAAGCTTGTTGTATACACAGAGAGCTCAGTTTTCAGTTTGATAATTGCCTCTGGAAGCCTGAATAAATTATAATTCAAATGTATTATCTCCAAATTCACGTGTATATGGGTGGAGAGAGGAGTCTATGCGAAAGCTCTCTTTGACGCCCTCGAAATAGAAGCCAATTAGCGAGACATGCTTTGCAGGGGAAAATCAAGACCCAGAACCACTGGAATGGAACAGGATAAATCCACATTGTTTGCTCAGTATGGGCAAGGGGAGCCACACACATGCTAGTGTGCATGTATGTAAGAGCACATATGTGTGTGTGTGTGTGTGTGTGTGTGTGTGTGTGTGTGTGTGTGTGTGTGTGTGTGTGTGTGTGTGTGTGTGTGTGTGTGTGTGTGTGTGTGTGTGTGTGTGTACAGTACAGTGTATGTATGTATGTATGTATGTATGTGTGTGTGTGTGTGTGTGTGTGTGTGTGTGTGTGTGTGTAGGTGTGTGTGTGTGTGTGCGTGCATGTGTGTGTGTGTGCGTGACTGTGTACAGTACAGTGTACAGTACAGTGTATGTATGTGTGTGTGTGTGTGTGTGTGTGTGTGTGTGTGTGTGTGTGTGTGTGTGTGTGTGTGTGTGTTACGACCCTGGCTCAAAGGGACGCAACATGAGTGCAAACAGACACCAATGCCTGTGTTTAAACCAAAAGACTATTCTAACTATAATAACTAGCACAAACTAAAGATCAAACTGGTGGAAAGGGGAGAGACACTGTGTCAATAATCTCTTCTAGCAATCGGGGGACCTGCATGTGTGATCGAGGAAGTGCCTTTAAGCTGCCAGGCAGGTATCCAATCAGCAGCAATCAGCTAATTAGCAGCTACCAACTGCATGCACTGTGACACAGGAGTAATCAAGCTCATGGTACATAACAGTGTGTGTGTGTGTGTGTGTGCCTGTGTACAGTACAGGGTATGTATTAGGGGTGTAACGATACACAGAAGCCACGGTTCGGTACGTACCTCGGTTTTGGGGTCACGGTTCGGTATGAGTTCGGTACAACACGAAAACAATATTTATGATTATTATATATTTATTATAATTATTATTGTTAAATATAATTATTTTGTATTATGTTATACTTAGTTCCACCTAGGCTTGCTGCCGTAGTCAGTCAGTGATTCTGTGTTCAGGAATCAATTTGAGTAAATTAATTGCCTACTGCCCCCACCCCCCACCGGTGTATGCTTTCAGTTTCACTTCTAGACTAGATTTTACTTCGCGTGAAGCAGAGAAAGATGACTCTAGAGAAGAGATGCCATGTTACACAACAATGGCAGAGGATTTATCAATATTTTGGATTTAAACACCGCAGCAGCTCGACTGGAGAGGAGCTCAAAGGACCAGTCCAGATCAGCAAAGGTATGTTTGCGTGTTGTTGTTTTTTTTCAGCTGGAAAGTAGCGTGGAAGAAAGTTGGTCTGTGTGTGTGTGTGTGTGTGTCTTTCCATTGGTTAACATTATTAGGTGAACAAGAAAACGATGAAAATGTTCAGCCTATTGTAATGACCCTGCTGTGTTACAAACATATCATTCATGGTTGGTTTGGTTTCAGGGACACCTGTAGTAATGGGGAGGGGAGGAGGGGAGAAACACATAGACGGCCGCTATGTGTCGGCCAAAATACTGGGTCATATGCCCATATTAGGAGTTCCGGAGAAACTCCCGGCAGAGCAGAGCGCATCAGCGCAGATGTGCCAGACGCGCCCGAGACAGGTGAGCGCAATCACCACACCATCATGGAAGATAAAAAATGGAGACAGAATGAATTGAAGTAGCTGAGGTGGAACCTGTACGAACGCGAGTAAGAGAGAAGAGAAAAAGAGGAGGAAGATTGCTGTCTGTGTGACCCCATGCTGTGTTTATCTGCTTTTGGAAGGAGGACCCTGCTGTGTGCTATATCCCCTGATCGTATGAGAACCGCCTGTGCATCGCCCCCTGCTTGTCACCCCACCGGACCATGGTGGAACATGTCGAGGAGGTGAGAGAGAGAATGGCTACTATTTGGCCCATGGTTAGGGAACACATGGCGGCCGCCCAAAGAGCACAAGCACGGGTGTACAACCGAGCGCGCAACCCAGAGAGTTCGCCCCCGGTGACAGAGTGCTGGTCCTCGTCCCCACCTCCGAGTGCAAGTTCCTGGCAAAATGGAACGGACCCTATGAGGTCATGGAAAAAGTGGGCGAGGTCAACTATAGAGTGCTCTGGCAGTACCGGGTCCTTCCCTTTGGTTTACATGGGGCCCCTGCAACCGTTCAGCATCTAATGGACATCATCCTATGGCCCCATGTTAAGTATGCTGCAGCTTACCTCGATAATGTGCTGGTCATACACTCAGAGGACTGGGCGGACCACCTTGAGGAAGTCCAGCGGGTCCTGGAGTGCCTCCGTCAGGCAGGACTGACGGCCAACCCCGGCAAGCACAGTATCTGGGCTACGGGATTGGCAGAGGGCTTACAAAACCCCAGGAGAAGAAGGTTGAGGCTGTACGCAACTTCCCTGTTCCCCCAACAAAGACCCAGGTACGTTCTTTCTTGGGGTTGGCTGGGTATTACCAGAGGTTCGTGCCTAACTTCTCTTTGGTAGCGGCTCCCCTTTCAGACTTGACCAGGAAGGGCCAGCCAGTGTGTGCAGTGGACAGACGAGGCCGACCAAGCATTCCAGAGCTTGAAGCAGGCTCTGACATCGGAACCAGTCTTGCATAACCCAGACTTCAGCCAGCCCTTCATCCTCCAGACAGATGCATCAGACAGGGGAGTTGGAGCAGTTCTCTCTCAGGTCTTTGACAAGGAGGAGCACCCAATCGTCTTCATCGGCAAGAAGCTAGCCCTGGCAGAGACTCGTTATGCCATGGTGGAGAAGGAAGCCCTGGCCATCAAGTGGGCCATCCATGAACTAAGGTACTATCTGTATGGAAGAAGATTCACTCTTGTCACTGACCATGCTCCCTTACAGTGGATGGCCAAGGCGAAGGACACCAATGCCAGGGTGACTAGGTGGTTCCTCTCTGTCCAGGACTACCAGTTCCAGGTCCAGCATCGGGCAGGGGAAACACGGATAGCCTGTCGAGGATGCATGCCCTCTGGTCGGGCCTACTTCATACTTCTCCTCCTCTTTGTTCTGCTCCCCACCCTGCCTTCTTGTCCTCTCGACTCTCTTCCCCAGGTACATGTCTTGGGGGGGGGGGGGGGGGGTGTGATGAGGGATTCCCCAGGCCATGGAGCCCCACAGGAGAAAGCTGGGAGAAACTGGCAGCATGGCAATCAGCAGTGCACCCACAGCTGGTGAATCACCCACCCCAGGAACTGATCAGGCCTCGTCAGCAGCCACACAAAAGGAGGCTTCTGACAGCACATGGGGAGGTTAGTTTGACTCACCTCAACCGAGAGCTCACACATATGTCCTTTTGCCCTAGACAGAGAAGACTGACTGCTGCCCACAGCGTGACGACCGCTGGGACAACATGCCTGGACCGGCTGCCCCCCCACTTTCCCTCACGGAATACTAATACAGTGTGTGTGAGTGAGAGTGTGTGTGTGTGTGTGTGTGCGTGTGTGTGTGTGTGTGTGTGCGTGTGTGTGTGTGTGTGTGTGTGTGTGTGTGTGTGTGTGTGTGTGTGTGTGTGTGTGTGTGACTGTATAGTACAGTGTGTGTATGTATATGTGTATGTGTGTGTGTGTGTGTGTGTGTGTGTGTGTGTGTGTGTGACTGTGTACAGTACAGTGTGTGTATGTATATGTGTATATGTGTGTCTGTGTATGTATATATGTGTGTGACAGTGTACAGTACAGTGTATGTATGTATATGTGTGTGTGTGTGTGTTCATATGCATGTGTGTGTACAGTATGTGCATGAGTGTGTGTGTGTGTATGTTCATATGTGAGTGTGTGTGTGTGTGTGTGTGTGTGTATGTTCGTGTGTGTGTGTGTGTATGTTCGTGTGTGTGTGTGTGTGTGTGTGTGTGTGTGTGTGTGTGTGTGTGTGTGTGTGTGTGTGTGTGTGTGTGTGTGTGTGTGTGTTCACATGTGTGAGTATGTGTGTGTGTGTGTGTGTGTGCCTGCATGTGTGTGGTGATTTTTGTTTCCAACATATGGTGTCTAATATAAGCTGGAGGGATGAATAAGGTGCTGGAGACGTGACTAATTGACCTGGGTCGTCGCGCATGAACGGCCAAATGGAAAATGTGTTGGGAACAAGCAGACATGGTTTAACCTCTGACACTGTAGATATGGTTATGCAACACGTGGCCTGCATGTTCCTTGCGTGCCGCGCCTTCACCACTGTCGGCCGGAGAACAGATCATGCCGCATGGCTTCAATCTACCTCGAATCAATCACAGCGATGATTCTCTGCAAAGGGAGAGATAAAAAGGAGCGAGCCGTGCCTGTCAGGGATAGGAGAGGCGAGGACATCAATGCCTCACTTCGACAGCCACAGTCTGCCGGGGCTGCGTCCCTCGACGAGACAAGACACAGTTCACCTGTATCCAATACAAAGTTCCTTCCCTGATAGAAAACAACAGCCTGGCTGATGTGAATGTCAGCTTGATAAGGATCTATTTCACCGTTCCCTCAGGGGGCCAGGCGTTGAAAAAAAGGACATTAGTGCTAAGGGGTTTTCATCCGCCTTCCTCGCCAAGAATGCCCGCACGCAACCGAGGGCAGAAAGTTGAGCGTTGATTTTGTCAAAAAGATTCACAACAACAACAACACTTGCTGGTTGCGCTATTGGTAATAATTCGGGTTTTGTCCTGATCGGTTTATTTTTTTCCCCTTTGTTGTCTCATTTCCAACACAGCGTGAAAAGGGAGTGATATAAAAACATCTTAAGAGCAAATTGGCCTCACCATGGCAACAGTATTGATCACCACTCCTGGGTCCTCAGGAAAATCCATGCCCGTGTCAATTTCCCAGCATTAACAGTTCAGCAGCTAGTCGCATTCTGAATAGACCGCCGCGGTATTTAGTGTCTGGCAATAAAATCTACAATCACTATTTAGCTTTGATGCTTCATTCATCACCATGGGGTGTGTGTGTGTAATGTGTGTGTGTGTGTGTGTGTGTGTGTGTGTGTGTGTGTGTGTGTGTGTGTGTGTGTGTGTGTGTGTGCGTGCGTGCGTGCGTGTGAGGGGAGGGGGGGTAATATGGACTGTCATGGAGACCAAACCCTGGCACAGTCTAGGAGGACAGTGCAGGCTGATGTCTTCCGTCCACAAACATTAGAGGAGCAGATACAACTCTAAAGGTCATTGGATCGTCAAATCAAATAGAGAGTGGATTGTCTCGCGTCAATTTAACAATGCCGTACACAGAGCCCTGTTTCATATCCTTTCCTTTCATTAAAAAACAATTGCCTTTTCAATCACGTCTGAAACAGGTGTTCTCATTCAGCTTTTGGCAAAAATGTATTCACCATTTGATGGATTGGAGTTGGAAACATCCTGAGAAACTTGTAATTGCTCTCCATACTAATCAGACGATGCTGTGAGACTGATTAGAGTAAATGGGCTGGGAGCTGTCAGCCCCTGCCGCCTATTGATTACCTCAGATCCTCATATCTAATTCATCAATTCACCAATGTATATACGTCAATACCGTCATCATCAAAAAATCACTACCATGATGAGGTGCAGAACACGCTTAGTGACCAACCGGCGATGACATCATCTGAATATTGGGAGGGGGGGGAAGTCATTAATGAGTTCCTCCTCCTTAGATGTGTGTAGGTTTGACGGTGTGGGATCAGCACCACCCACGTGACAGCAGGGCGCAGTGGGGGAGATTAGCACAGATGCAGAGTGATGTCTGAGCAGACGCAGGAAGGAGCTTGGTGACAGCGGCCTGTCAATCCACCCCGTTCCCCCGGCCTGATTACAACACCAACGCTGCTCCCTGAGCCACAGCAGCACACACTGACTGACGACACCTACACACCTGCAGCTTGACACTTACAGACAGACCTGCTGCACCATGGGGGGGAGGGAGGGAGAGAAGAGAGAGAGAGAGAGAGAGAGAGAGAGAGGAGACGAGAGAGAGAGAGAGAAAGAGGCAGATACAGACAGAGAGAGAGAGAGAGAGAGAGAGAGAGAGAGAGAGAGGAGAGAGGAGAGAGAGAGAGAGAGAGAGAGAAGAGAGAGAGAGAGAGAGAGAGAGAGAGAGAGAGTAGGAGAGAGAGAGATGAGAGGAGAGAGAGAGAATGGTAATAAGGGAGTCATCTCACTCCCCTCCCAACCCTGGTGGCTTTTAGAAATTAACACATAGTGATGTCGTAACAGCATGACTATGAAAGAATCTTCACAGTCTGAAATAAGTAACAATGATGTGGAAGGAGGTGAATGAAACACAGCATGTTTTTCTATATGTGATGTGGAAGGAGGTCAATTAAACACACAGTATGTTTTTCTACAGTATATGTGATGTGGAAGGAGGTAAATTAAACACACAGTATGTTTTTCTACAGTATATGTGATGTGGAAGGAGGTAAATTAAACACACCGTATGTTTTTCTACAGTATATGTGATGTGGAAGGAGGTAAATTAAACACACAGTATGTTTTTCTACAGTATATGTGATGTGGAAGGAGGTAAATTAAACACACAGTATGTTTTTCTACAGTATATGTGATGTGGAAGGAGGTAAATTAAAACACACCGTATGTTTTTCTATGTGTGATGTGGAGGGAGGTAAATTAAACACACAGTATGTTTTTCTACAGTATATGTGATGTGGAGGGAGGTCAATTAAACACACAGTATGTTTTTCTATATGTGATGTGGAGGGAGGTAAATTAAACACACAGTATGTTTTCTACAGTATATGTGATGTGGAGGGAGGTAAATTAAACACACAGTATGTTTTTCTGCAGTATATGTGATGTGGAGGGAGGTAAATTAAACACACAGTATGTTTTTCTACAGTATATGTGATGTGGAGGGAGGTCAATTAAACACACAGTATGTTTTTCTATATGTGATGTGGAGGGAGGTAAATTAAACACACAGTATGTTTTTCTACAGTATATGTGATGTGGAGGGAGGTAAATTAAACACACAGTATGTTTTTCTGCAGTATATGTGATGTGGAGGGAGGTCAATTAAACACACAGTATGTTTTTCTGCAGTATATGTGATGTGGAGGGAGGTAAATTAAACACACAGTATGTTTTTCTGCAGTATATGTGATGTGGAAGGAGGTAAATTAAACACACAGTATGTTTTTCTATATGTGATGTGGAAGGAGGTCAATTAAACACACAGTATGTTTTTCTACAGTATATGTGATGTGGAAGGAGGTAAATTAAACACACAGTATGTTTTTCTACAGTATATGTGATGTGGAAGGAGGTAAATTAAACACACTGTATGTTTTTCTACAGTATATGTGATGTGGAAGGAGGTAAATTAAACACACAGTATGTTTTTCTACAGTATATGGTGATGGAGGGAGGTAAATTAAACACACAGTATGTTTTTCTACAGTATGTGATGTGGAAGGAGGTAAATTAAACACACAGTATGTTTTTCTACAGTATATGTGATGTGGAAGGAGGTAAATTAAACACACCGTATGTTTTTCTATGTGTGATGTGGAGGGAGGTAAATTAAACACACAGTATGTTTTTCTACAGTATATGTGATGTGGAAGGAGGTAAATTAAACACACAGTATGTTTTTCTATATGTGATGTGGAGGGAGGTAAATTAAACACACAGTATGTTTTTCTACAGTATATGTGATGTGGAAGGAGGTAAATTAAACACACCAGTATGTTTTTCTACAGTATATGTGATGTGGAAGGAGGTAAATTAAACACACAGTATGTTTTTCTACAGTATATGTGATGTGGAAGGAGGTAAATTAAACACACAGTATGTTTTTCTATGTGTGATGTGGAGGGAGGTAAATTAAACACACAGTATGTTTTTCTTCTGTGCGATTGGGAATATGAAAATGTGCCTCTGTTACCTTTGCATGCAAAGACGAAACCCAAGTAGCCAAGCCAAGGGCAGGTCTGTGACGAGGACCAGCAGTATGGCCAGGCTGCGGAGCCACAAAGCCCCAGAGAACAACTGGAGTGGTCTGCTAAAGATTGGATCTGATGTAACAACAAAAGAGGGTTGACGGATGTGTGTGTGTGTGTGTGTGTGTGTGTGTGTGTGTGTGTGTGTGTGTGTGTGTGTGTGTGTGTGCGTGCGTGCGTGCGTACGTGCGTGCGTGCGTGTGTGCGTGTGTGTGTGTGTGTGTTAAGGTGAAGGCTAAAAGCATGTTAAGTACTCTGATGGTCTTATAGTCGGTTAAACAGCTACTTAGGGCCTCGGTTTGTCTAATTGATCTGGAAAGACACACAAAACTGCCATTGACTGAGTTACAGCCTCTAACCACACGTCCTTAGACACCAGCATGCTGCTCTGATGTTGCTCCTTGGCGCTCACCGCTCACAATTGTCTTCTGAAGAGGAAAGCTGTTGAGTTGTTGGTATAGCTACACAAAACATGCACATGGTCGCCTATTTTCAAGTAATTGCATATTTTGTTACAAAACATGTATTGTTAATAATTCATTTGCTGTATTGAACTTTGCTGGGTTTCTGATTCTATACTGCAGCACCAGAAGAGGGCCTATAGCTGCTGTCTGTGGACTGTGCCAACTCCTATCAATGGTGACGACGGGCACTTAAGCCAAAAGGCCGCTTTAAAGCTAATTTCGAAATTAGTCATTGCAAATCCCTTTTTATTAATTTTCAGCACCGAATTCAGTCGCTAAGTGTGCGGGGAGTGAAGTCAACTCGTTCCAAAAGAGATTCCCTGCGAACTATATAAAGACAATAACTCAACAGCAAAGGCACGCAGTTCACAAACAATCCGTGGAGATGTTTGCTGTCAAACAAAACGACGATCGTGTAATCAAAGGCAATTACATGATGATACAGGCCTGCTGGTCTTACATAAGGGCTGTGTGCATGGGTGTGACTGATTGTGTCCGCCTGTCAATGCCCCGTCAACCGTGCATTTACAATCCACCGTGACTGAGGAGGAGGGAGAGCGACCAGTGGGAGCTGTTCTTTCAGCACCATATGCACCAGGAAGCGCAACAGCCCACTCAGCTGTCTCTCAAACGCTCCTCTCCACCGTGAAACTGGCAGGACACTTGAGAAATGCAAATCAAATGCACTCTTCATTAGACATGAAAGAAATATATAAAGAAATGTCAACAAATAGCCTACAGTGGGTTAGCCTATATGTGACAACCGTTATCAATCGAATTATATGCAACACAAAACTACTAGACATTGAGAGACTTACCTGAAAGAGGCGCAGGATGTTGGCGACCATAATCGATACTGAACTCGCCGAGGCCCCGATGACTCCCACCACTTTTTTCGGGCTTGACAAACACAGGCG
>NC_140181.1:85422970-85479817 GCF_963971535.1 Notolepis coatsorum | reverse complement strand
GTGTTTTAATTGACCTCCCTCCACATCACATATACTGTAGAAAAACATACTGTGTGTTTTATATTTACCCTCCTTCCACATCACATATACTGTAGAAAACATACTGTGTGTTTAATTTACCTCCTTCCACATCACATATACTGCAGAAAAACATACTGTGTGTTTTATTTACCTCCCTCCACATCACATATAGAAAAAACATACTGTGTGTTTAATTGACCTCCCTCCACATCACATATACTGTAGAAAAACATACTTGTGTTTAATTTACCTCCCTCCACATCACACATAGAAAACATACGGTGTGTTTAATTTCTCCTTCCACATCACATATACTGTAGAAAAACAACTGTGTGTTTAATTTACCTCCCTCCACATCACATATAGAAAACATACTGTGTGTTTAATTTACCTCCTTCCACATCACATATACTGTAGAAAAACATACTGTGTGTTTAATTGACCTCCTTCCACATCACATATAGAAAAACATGCTGTGTTTCATTCACCTCCTTCCACATCATTGTTACTTATTTCAGACTGTGAAGATTCTTTCATAGTCATGCTGTTACGACATCACTATGTGTTAATTTCTAAAAGCCACCAGGGTTGGGAGGTGAGTGAGATGACTCCTTATTACCATTCTCTCTCTCTCTCTCTCTCTCTCTCTCTCTCTCTCTCTCTCTCTCTCTGTCTGTATCTGCCTCTTTCTCTCTCTCTCTCTCTCTCTCTCTCTCTCTCTCTCTCTCTCTCTCTCTCTGTCTGTCTCCCTCTCTCTCCCTCTCCTCTCTCTCTCTCTCTCTCTCTCTCTCTCTCTCTCTCTCTCTCTCTCTCTCTCTCTCTCTCTCTCTCTCTCTCTCTCTCTCTCTCTCTCTCTCTCTCTCTCTCTCTCTCTCTCTCTCTCTCTCTCTCTCTCTCTTCTCCCTCCCTCCCCCCATGGTGCAGCAGGTCTGTCTGTAAGTGTCAAGCTGCAGGTGTGTAGGTGTCGTCAGTCAGTGTGTGCTGCTGTGGCTCAGGGAGCAGCGTTGGTGTTGTAATCAGGCCGGGGAACGGGGTGGATTGACAGGCCGCTGTCACCAAGTCCTTCCTGCGTCTGCTCAGACATCACTCTGCATCTGTGCTACTCTCCCCCACACGCCCTGCTGTCACGTGGGTGGTGCTGATCCCACACCGTCAAACCTACACCAATCTAAGGAGGAGGACTCATTAATGACTTCCCCCCCTCCCAATATTCAGATGATGTCATCGCCGGTTGGTCACTAAGCGTGTTCTGCACCTCATCATGGTAGTGATTTTTGATGATGACGGTATTGACGTATATACATTGGTGAATTGATGAATTAGATATGAGGATCTGAGGTAATCATAGGCGGCAGGGCTGACAGCTCCCAGCCCATTTACTCTATCAGTCTCACAGCATCGTCTGATTAGTATGGAGAGCAATACAAGTTTCTCAGGATGTTTCCAACTCCAATCCATCAAATGGTGATACATTTTGCCAAAAGCTGAATGAGAACACCTGTTTCAGACGTGATTGAAAAGGCAATTGTTTTTTAATGAAAGGAAAGGATATGAAACAGGGCTCTGTGTACGGCATTGTTAAATTGACGCGAGACAATCCACTCTATTTGATTTGACGATCCAATGACCTTTAGAGTTGTATCTGTTCCTCTAATGTTTTGTGGACGGAAGACATCAGCCTGCACTGTCCTCCTAGACTGTGCCAGGGTTTGTCTCCATGACAGTCCATATTACCCCCCTCCCCTCCACGCACGCACGCACGCACGCACACGCACGCACACGCACGCACGCACGCACGCACGCAGCACGCACACACACACACACACACACACACACACACACACACACACACACACACACACACACACACACACACACACACACACACACACACACACATACACACACACACCCCATGGTGATGAATGAAGCATCACAGAAGCTAAATAGTGATTGTAGATTTTATTGCCAGACACTAAATACCGCGGCGGTCTATTCAGAATGCGACTAGCTGCTGAACTGTTAATGCTGGGAATTGACACGGGCATGGATTTTCCTGAGGACCCAGGAGTGGTGATCAATACTGTTGCCATGGTGAGGCCAATTTGCTCTTAAGATGTTTTTATATCATCCTTTTCACGCTGTGTTGGAAATGAGACAACAAGGGGAAAAAATAAACGATCAGACAAACCGAATATTACCAATAGCGCACCAGCAAGTGTTGTTTGTTGTTGTGAATCTTTTTGACAAAATCTAACGCTCAACTTCTGCCCTCGGTTGCGTGCGGGCATTCTTGGCGAGGAAGGCGGATGAAAACCCCTTAGCACTAATGTCCTTTTTTTCAACGCCTGGCCCCCTGAGGGAACGGTGAAATAGATCCTTATCAAGCTGACATTCACATCAGCCAGGCTGTTGTTTTCTATCAGGGAAGGACTTTGTATTGGATACAGGTGAACTGTGTCTTGTCTCGTCGAGGGACGCAGCCCGGCAGACTGTGGCTGTCGAAGTGAGGCATTGATGTCCTCGCCTCTCCTATCCCTGACAGGCACGGCTCGCTCCTTTTATCTCTCCCTTTGCAGAGAATCATCGCTGTGATTGATTCGAGGTAATGAAGCCATGCTGCATGATCCTGTTCTCCGGCCGACAGTGGTGAAGGCGCGGCACGCAAGGAACATGCAGGCCACGTGTTGCATAACCATATCTACAGTGTCAGAGGTTAAACCATGTCTGCTTGTTCCCAACACATTTTCCATTTGTCCGTTCATGCGCGACGACCCAGGTCAATTAGTCACGTCTCCAGCACCTTATTCATCCCTCCAGCTTATATTAGACACCATATGTTGGAACAAAATCACACACACATGCAGGCACACACACACACACACTACTCACACATGTGAACACACACACACACACACACACACACACACACACACACACACACACACACACACACACACACACACACACACACACACACACACACACACACACACACAGTCACACACACACACACACGAACATACACACACACACACACACACACACACACACACACATATGAACATACACACACACACACACTCATACACACATATGAACATACTGTACACACACATGCATATGAACACACACACACACATATACATACATACACTGTATGTACACTGTCACACACATATATACATACACAGACACACATATACACATATACATACACACACTGTACTGTACACAGTCACCACACACACACACACACACACACACACACACACACACACACACACACACACACACACACACACACACATACACATATACATACACACACTGTACTATACAGTCACACACACACACACACACACACACACACACACACACACACACACACACACACACACACACACACACACACACACACACACACACACACACACATGCACACACACACACACACACACACACTCTCACTCACACACACTGTATTAGTATTCCGTGAGGGAAAGTGGGGGGGCAGCCGGTCCAGGCATGTTGTCCCAGCGGTCGTCACGCTGTGGGCAGCAGTCAGTCTTCTCGTCTAGGGCAAAAGGACATATGTGTGAGCTCTCGGTTGAGGTGAGTCAAACTACCCTCCCCATGTGCTGTCAGAAGCCTCCTTTTGTGTGGCTGCTGACGAGGCCTGATCAGTTCTGGGGTGGGTGATTCACCAGCTGTGGGTGCACTGCTGATTGCCATGCTGCCAGTTTCTCCAGCTTTCTCCTGTGGGGCTCCATGGCCTGGGGAATCCTCATCACACCCCCCCCCCCCCCCCCAAGACATGTACCTGGGGAAGAGAGTCGAGAGGACAAGAAGGCAGGGTGGGGAGCAGAACAAAGAGGAGGAGAAGTATGAAGTAGGCCCGACCAGAGGGCATGCATCCTCGACAGGCTATCCGTGTTTCCCCTGCCCGATGCTGGACCTGGAACTGGTAGTCCTGGACAGAGAGGAACCACCTAGTCACCCTGGCATTGGTGTCCTTCGCCTTGGCCATCCACTGTAAGGGAGCATGGTCAGTGACAAGAGTGAATCTTCTTCCATACAGATAGTACCTTAGTTCATGGATGGCCCACTTGATGGCCAGGGCTTCCTTCTCCACCATGGCATAACGAGTCTCTGCCAGGGCTAGCTTCTTGCCGATGAAGACGATTGGGTGCTCCTCCTTGTCAAAGACCTGAGAGAGAACTGCTCCAACTCCCCTGTCTGATGCATCTGTCTGGAGGATGAAGGGCTGGCTGAAGTCTGGGTTATGCAAGACTGGTTCCGATGTCAGAGCCTGCTTCAAGCTCTGGAATGCTTGGTCGGCCTCGTCTGTCCACTGCACACACTGGCTGGCCCTTCCTGGTCAAGTCTGAAAGGGGAGCCGCTACCAAAGAGAAGTTAGGCACGAACCTCTGGTAATACCCAGCCAACCCCAAGAAAGAACATACCTGGGTCTTTGTTGGGGGAACAGGGAAGTTGCGTACAGCCTCAACCTTCTTCTCCTGGGGTTTTGTAAGCCCTCTGCCAATCCCGTAGCCCAGATACTGTGCTTGCCGGGGTTGGCCGTCAGTCCTGCCTGACGGAGGCACTCCAGGACCCGCTGGACTTCCTCAAGGTGGTCCGCCCAGTCCTCTGAGTGTATGACCAGCACATTATCGAGGTAAGCTGCAGCATACTTAACATGGGGCCATAGGATGATGTCCATTAGATGCTGAACGGTTGCAGGGGCCCCATGTAAACCAAAGGGAAGGACCCGGTACTGCCAGAGCACTCTATAGTTGACCTCGCCCACTTTTTCCATGACCTCATAGGGTCCGTTCCATTTTGCCAGGAACTTGCACTCGGAGGTGCGGACGAGGACCAGCACTCTGTCACCGGGGGCGAACTCTCTGGGTTGCGCGCTCGGTTGTACACCCGTGCTTGTGCTCTTTGGGCGGCCGCCATGTGTTCCCTAACCATGGGCCAAATAGTAGCCATTCTCTCTCTCACCTCCTCGACATGTTCCACCATGGTCCGGTGGGGTGACAAGCAGGGGGCGATGCACAGGCGGTTCTCATACGATCAGGGGATATAGCACACAGCAGGGTCCTCCTTCCAAAAGCAGATAAACACAGCATGGGGTCACACAGACAGCAATCTTCCTCCTCTTTTTCTCTTCTCTCTTACTCGCGTTCGTACAGGTTCCACCTCAGCTACTTCAATTCATTCTGTCTCCATTTTTTATCTTCCATGATGGTGTGGTGATTGCGCTCACCTGTCTCGGGCGCGTCTGGCACATCTGCGCTGATGCGCTCTGCTCTGCCGGGAGTTTCTCCGGAACTCCTAATATGGGCATATGACCCAGTATTTTGGCCGACACATAGCGGCCGTCTATGTGTTTCTCCCCTCCTCCCCTCCCCATTACTACAGGTGTCCCTGAAACCAAACCAACCATGAATGATATGTTTGTAACACAGCAGGGTCATTACAATAGGCTGAACATTTTCATCGTTTTCTTGTTCACCTAATAATGTTAACCAATGGAAAGACACACACACACACACACACAGACCAACTTTCTTCCACGCTACTTTCCAGCTGAAAAAAAACAACAACACGCAAACATACTTTTGCTGATCTGGACTGGTCCTTTGAGCTCCTCTCCAGTCGAGCTGCTGCGGTGTTTAAATCCAAAATATTGATAAATCCTCTGCCATTGTTGTGTAACATGGCATCTCTTCTCTAGAGTCATCTTTCTCTGCTTCACGCGAAGTAAAATCTAGTCTAGAAGTGAAACTGAAAGCATACACCGGTGGGGGGTGGGGGCAGTAGGCAATTAATTTACTCAAATTGATTCCTGAACACAGAATCACTGACTGACTACGGCAGCAAGCCTAGGTGGAACTAAGTATAACATAATACAAAATAATTATATTTAATAATAATAATTATAATAAATATATAATAATCATAAATATTGTTTTCGTGTTGTACCGAACTCATACCGAACCGTGACCCCAAAACCGAGGTACGTACCGAACCGTGGCTTCTGTGTATCGTTACACCCCTAATACATACCCTGTACTGTACACAGGCACACACACACACACACACACACACACTGTTATGTACCATGAGCTTGATTACTCCTGTGTCACTGTGCATGCAGTTGGTAGCTGCTAATTAGCTGATTGCTGCTGATTGGATACCTGCCTGGCAGCTTAAAGGCACTTCCTCGATCACACATGCAGGTCCCCCGATTGCTAGAAGAGATTATTGACACAGTGTCTCTCCCCTTTCCACCAGTTTGATCTTTAGTTTGTGCTAGTTATTATAGTTAGAATAGTCTTTTGGTTTAAACACAGGCATTGGTGTCTGTTTGCACTCATGTTGCGTCCCTTTGAGCCAGGGTCGTAACACACACACACACACACACACACACACACACACACACACACACACACACACACACACACACACACACACACACACACACACACACACACACACACACACACACACACACACACACACACACACACACACACACACACACACACACACACACATACATACATACACTGTACTGTACACAGTCACGCACACACACACACATGCACGCACACACACACACACCTACACACACACACACACACACACACACATACATACATACATACATACACTGTACTGTACACACACACACACACACACACACACACACACACACACACACACACACACACACACACACACACACACACACACACACACACACACACACACACACACACACACACACACACAGACATATGATATGTGCTCTTACATACATGCACATTAGCATGTGTGTGGCTCCCCTTGCCCATACTGAGAAAACAATGTGGATTTATCCTGTTCCATTCCAGTGGTTCTGGGTCTTGATTTTCCCCTGCAAAGCATGTCTCGCTAATTGGCTTCTATTTCGAGGGCGTCAAAGAGAGCTTTCGCATAGACTCCTCTCTCCACCCATATACACGTGAATTTGGAGATAATACATTTGAATTATAATTTATTCAGGCTTCCAGAGGCAATTATCAAACTGAAAACTGAGCTCTCTGTGTATACAACAAGCTTTTGAATCCACAGCGTGATTGAACAAATTGACACCCTCTTCGGCTCTTCTGCAAACCAAATATTGTGAACAAGCCTTGTTGTACTCATGTTCAGTGTGATGGGGGGGGGGGGGGGGTACAGCATATATGCATACACACACACACACGCACGCACACACACACACACACGCACGCACGCACGCACGCACGCACGCACGCACGCAGGCACGCACGCACGCACACACACACACACACACACACACACACACACACACACACACACACACACACACACACACACACACACACACACACACACACACACACACACACACACACACACAGAGGCATACACACACCCAGGCACAAACACATGCGTGCCCTGTCTATGTGACTAATGCAATATTAATATGCTGAATAAAATATCCCTCTGTGAAACAAGTTGTCATTGCGGGTGACATGAGGTCGTCAGGTCAGAAGCCTGTATAGAGCTGGAGTGAGAAAACACTAATATATCTGGCCTGTTCCCTGGGGACTGGGGGAGGGGACCTTTTATTATCCAGCTATTGTGGACCATATAGGAGAATACATGTTCTTCAATGAGAAGGAACGCTCCCGACACACAAACGCTCCCACTGTTGACCTTCCCTGTTGTTCTTGCATTTGGTTTCACATTCTAGAACTGTTTTTATTTCTGTGCTCTGAATCTACCATACACAGAGCCAGTAAACATTGGGATTAATTGCATTTAATAAGATATGTTGTGTATATTGCGTTTATACATTGGTTTTGCCCTATTTGTGGTGTGAGCACACATGCATGCTTGTGTATGTGTGTCTATCTGTGTGTGTGTGTGTGTGTGTGTGTGTGTGTGTGTGTGTGTGTGTGTGTGTGTGTGTGTGTGTGTGTGTGTGTGTGTGTGTGTGTGTGTGTGTGTGTGTGTGTGTGTGTGTGTGTGTGTGTGTGTGTGTGTGCGTGTGTGCGTGCGTGCGTGCGTGCGTGCGTGCGTGTGTGTGTGTGTGTGTGTGAGTGAGCATGTGTCTGAGTGTATGAGTGTGTGTCGGAGCGTGTGTCTGAGTGTGTGTGTGAGCGTGTGTCTGAGTGTGTGTGTGAGCGTGTGTCTGAGTGTGTGTATTTGTACATTATTTAGATTTAGATTTAGATTAAACTTTTGTCACTGGACAGGGTGAGTACAGAGTACAACGAAATGTAGTTAGCATCTAACCAGGGTGCAAAGGAGCAGTAAAGTGCATTGTAATGTACATATAACACGTATATGAAATATATATAAAGCTACAGAGTATATGCTAAGCTTAAAGGTATATACACTATTAACAGTATTAATATACAGTATCAAGTATGTAGTGAGTGAGTTGCTACAGTATAGAGTAGTATAAATACGAATACACTATGGATAATAATAACCAATCTAGCCAGTGGTTTAAATAATATGAGTACCGGTAGATGTGAAATATATATAGAATATGGAAGATAAGAACAGCTAGGTTATAAACAGTATGAACAGTATTGTACAGTATGAACAGTGAGTATAAACACTATAGACTATTACAGTGGTAATACATCTGATTAGGGGTGGACGGTATAAACGGTATATATGGTACTGTATAAACAGTATGAATTTGCGCTACGGTATGGATTTTGACTATACCTTCATACCTTGTGACCGGTAGACTAGAGCAGCTAGTCACAGCAGTAGCAATGACGTTAACGTTACTTGACGATTCACTCAACGTTTGCAGTGGTCGTTGCATAGTGTTTAATAGTGAGTTTTTCTCCACTTGCTCACGGACCTTGCCATATAGTTTGGGCATTTCAATTTGGCTAAGGAGGCTGAGAGGAGACTTGCTTTAGCGCAGCAACGGGCTAACGTTAGCCGCTAAGCTAACGTTCTAACATGACTCCGCGGCACCAGTTTCATTAGTGAGGAAAGGGGGGGGTTATAATGACGAGGCTTGACAACAGAGGTTCAAAGATAACTTCACATTTATTGGCTATTCGTTTCTTTATATCGCTTTATCCATCGGGCTGCTCTCGTTTCCAACTCTGTGTGTTGACAATGACATCCTGGTGTGACATCATCAACTACGGCAACTTAGGACGCTCAAACCTCAAACTCAAACCTATTACATCATGCTCTCTCGCTCTCTCTCTACGTTGTCAAACATGTACACTAAAGTTAAGTTATGTTGGAGTTTTATTGTGTTTGAGGGAAAGAAACCTCCTGTCCTGCAGTAGTTTTTATTTTCACTTTGTGCCGCTTGATTTTATTGTATTTCATGAAAAAGGTGTTTTTTAGAGATGGAAGTAACTTGAGAAAAGGTTTAGCATTTTTCTATTTTAGTTTTGCACAATAAATATTCTTAAAATACCTCTGTACTATGTGAAATATGTCCTAGTAATACAAGAGTACAGTAATAGCAGCCATACCAGTGTTTTACCCCTTCAGAAGCATTTATATAGACATTTTAAGATAAATGAATATACCGTGATATATACCGTTACCGTCTATGCTTCAAATTATACCGTGATATACATTTTAGACCATACCGTCCAGCCTTACATCTGATTACATTACATAAGATAGCCAGTGTAGACAGCGTTATAAATAGAATGAGTGGATAAGACTAACTATGAATTAACTATATTTATAGTATAATGAAAGTAGGTATGAAGTAGGTATGAGGTATGAGCAGTAGCTATGAATACAGTATATAAATGTGGATATACCCCTAAATATTAGGGATGTTCGATATTGGCTTTTTTACCGATATCCGATATACCGATATTGTCCAACTCTTAATTTCCGATACCGATATCAACCGATACTGATATATGCACGGTTCCCCCCCCCCAAAAACACAACATTATGCATACTTTTCACAATAAATAAAATAAGAATTTGTTCTTACTTGCTTGCCTGTGTAAATAAAGGTTAAATAAATGTAAAATGTAATATTGTTCATGCAAAGCCCCAACACCACATTGCCTCATCTATTCAAGTTGATTGAGAACTTTGGTGATTTATCGGGATTTAAAATAAATTGGCCGAAGTCGGCTTTCCTTCCACTTAACACCCATGCAAAAAAAGATACAACCCTCCCAGGTGAGATACCTATGGTAAAACATTTGAGATGCTTGGGTGTGGAAATATTCCCCACCATAAGACAAACGGTGAAGCACAATTACACAAAAATACAGAACAAAATCAAAGACGACCTGGACAGGTGGGCAAAACTTAGAAACTCAGTACAGGCAAGGGTATCAATAGTTAAGATGGATGTACTACCTAGAATCAACTTCATCAGTTCAATGCTACCGTTACCCCCTCCAGAGGGTTACTGGAAAAGATTACACTCCTCCACATACAAATTTATTTGGAATAACAAACCACCACGTATAAAAAGATCCACCGCACAGAGAAATAAAGCAGACGGTGGCATGGCAGTTCCAGATTTTTTCCAATCTTTTAAGGCGTACACATTAAGACCATTGACAATATGGTTTGATCCCCAAGCATTAGTATCCTGGAGAAAATTGGAAGAAAACATAGTAGCCCCACATAGACTGAAGGACATAGCACACACTAAACTACCAATCAAGCACTGTGAGCGGAAATTTGGCCCCATAATTACCCATGCGATCCGGATATGGCGTGAAACACAAAAAAAATATCCTAACCCACAAAAATGGCACAATCACACTCCCTTATTGTTATGGTTTGACACCGACCCCAAACGCAACGACACAAGAGAGTAGGATTCAGAGTTGCCAAATACGAGGGCTTGTTTATTTGGTACTAGGAATAAGAGAAACAGGGAAAGCAAGTCAAACAAGACAGGTACAATGATCAAGGGGCAAAGTTCTGCTGCTCTGCAGCTTCTCCCGTGAGGGTTGTCTTGGGAAGCAGGTGTTGACTTCTGAACCGCTCTGCAGAATCCTCTCGGTGGGTTCTCAGATGTTGTTGCGAGACCGAGAGAGGGAGAGAGGGAACGAGTCAGTGACAGAGCAGTCTTTAACGAGCAGGAGAACAGGGTGTACAATTCTTCGTGTTAACAACACAGTGAGCACAGTTCCAAACACAGCCCAAGTGAATCTCTTCGTGTTAACAACACAGAGAGCATAATTCCAAAAACAGCCCAAGTGAAAATCTTCGTGTTAACAACACAGTGAGCAAAATCCAAACACAGTCCCAGTGAATATCTTCATGTAAACACACAGTGAATATCTTCATGTGAACACACAGTGAATATCTTCATGTAAACACACAGTCCTATTGTGAAATAATGTCTTCGGTGTGAGCAAACACACAGTGGATATCTTCATGTAAACACACAGTCCAATTGTGAAATAATATCTTCGGTGTGAGCTAGCACACAGAGGGAGATGGTAGATCCCAAAATATCATTCCATAAAGGAACAAGCAAAAATAGATAATGGCTGGGTGAGTGACTGTTTGACAAAAAGGTGGTAGTCTTCAGTGTAAGTTTACACACGAAAAACGGAATAGGTCAAGAACAGTCAAATAGATAACTCACCCAGACGAGATGCGTAATTGGAACTGGAACAACAGTGGAGGCGAGCGCGCGCCACGGGAGCAGGTATCCAAGCGAAGGCTTCTAGGAATTCCTGGAGAACAGCACAGAGAAAAAGGCAGCAGCAGCAGCAACGGGGAAAAACATCCAGAGACAAATCAAGGCGACAAAACAAGACGATCCAACAACTTAGGGTGGGGAGAAACGGGGTATAAATAATGAGGGATCGATTGATTGAAAAGCGTGGGGAAGTGAGAGAACCAATCAGCGACATCTCTGATGACGTCAACGGGGAGAAAGCAGTGACAGCTGGGGAATGTGATTGAAAAGCGTGGGGAAGTGAGAGAACCAATCAGCGACGTCTCTGATGACGTCAACGGGGAGAAACGTGTGAACGAGGGGATAGAACCAATTGACAGAAAATGAATGAAAACATAGCGAGGGTGGTTAAAGGAACAGAACGAGTGAGAGCGCAAGGACAGAAACCTCACAGTACCCCCCCCTCCACGGGAGCCACCCGGCGACCAGGCCGACCCGGCTCGTCAGGATGGGCCCGATGGAAGTCGGTGATCAAGCCGGGATCCACGATGAGCTGCCGGGAGACCCAGCTACGCTCCTCAGGGCCGTAACCCTCCCAGTCCACCAGGTATTGGAACCCCCGGCCCCGCCGACGAACGCCCATCAACCGGCGGACCTGCCACTGGGGGTGACCATCCACAAGCACAGGAGGCGGCGGATCAGGAGCCGGAGGCATAAGGGGACAGAGGGAGACGGGCTTGACCCGGGAGACATGGAACACGGGGTGGATGTGCATGGATGCAGGAAGCTTCAGGCGCAGGGCCGCCGGACTGAGTACTTTCAGGACCTCGAAAGGCCCGACGAAGCAGGGGTTGAGCTTCTTGGCCGAGGACCGTAGCGGGAGGTCCTTCGCGGAGAGCCACACCCTCTGCCCAGGGCGGTAAGTCGGCGCGGGAACCCGGCGCCGGTCGGCACCACGACAGGCGCGCTCAGATGTTCGGAGCAGCGCGGTCCTGGTGATCTCCCAAACTCGACGGCAGCGGTCGAGGTGGACCTGCACGGAGGGAACTGCCACTTCCGTCTCCTGTGCGGGAAAAAGAGGGGGCTGGTAGCCCAGGGAGGCCTCAAAAGGGGAGAGGCCGGTGGCGGAACTGACCATTGAGTTGATGGAGTACTCAACCCAGGGTAGGAAACGGCTCCAGGACGCCGGCCTCTCGGCTGCCACACACCGAAGAGCAGACTCCACGCTCTGGTTCATCCTCTCCGTCTGCCCGTTTGTCTGGGGATGATAGCCAGAGGAGAGACTGACCGTTGCCCCCAATCCTTTGCAGAAAGCCCGCCATACCTGGGAGGTGAACTGGGGCCCCCGGTCAGAGACGATGTCCTGGGGAAAACCGTGAAGGCGGAACACGTGGTGCGTCAGGAGGTCCGCCGTCTCGGCTGCTGAGGGAAGCTTGGAGAGGGCCACGAGGTGGACCCCCTTGCTGAATCGATCCACCACGGTCAGAAGGCAGGTGTTCCCCTGGGAGGAGGGTAGACCAGTGACGAAGTCGAGCGCCACATGTGACCACGGACGGCTTGGAACGGGAAGAGGCTGCAAGAGCCCGGAGGGTGCCTGGTGAGAGGCCTTGCTGCGGGCACAGACCGCGCAGGCCAATACGAACTCCTTGACGTCGTTCCGCATGGTGGGCCACCAGAAACGACGAGCCAGGAAGGAGAACGTGCGATGGACGCCTGGGTGGCAGGCGAACCGGCTAGTATGGCCCCACAGCAGTACCTGGGACCGGACAGAGTCGGGGACGAAGAGACGGCTCCTAGGGACGTTGCTTGGAGCACGTTGGAAGCGAAGGGCACGCCTCACCACACCCTCGATGCCCAAGGTGATGGCTCCAACCACTCGGGCCTCCGGGATGATGGGAGATGGGACCTCAGAGGGTGGAGCCCCCTTGGAGTGCATCCGGGACAGAGAGTCGGCCTTCGTGTTGCGGGAACCGGGGCGGAAGGTCAGCGAGAAGTCGAACCGGCTGAGGAAACTGGCCCATCTCGCCTGCCGACCGTTGAGGCGCCTGGAAGCGCGGATGAACGTTAGGTTCTTGTGGTCCGTCCAGATGGTAAAAGGCTCCTCGGCACCCTCAAGCCAATGACGCCACTCCTCCAGCGCAGCCACGACCGCCAGTAGCTCCCGATTGCCGGTGTCGTAGTTCCTCTCGGCGGGGAGGAAGCGACGCGAGTAGAAGGCGCAAGGATGTACCTTCTGGTCGGAAGGAGAACGTTGGGATAGGACAGCGCCCAGACCAGAATCCGAGGCGTCCACCTCCACGATGAACTGTCTCTTGGGGTCAGGGTGGAGCAGGATAGGGGCGGAAGTGAACCTTCTCTTGAGGGAGCGGAACGCAGCGCATGCCGCTGGGGACCAGTCGAACGGCAGAGCGGGGGAGGTCAGCTTGGTAAGAGGCTCCGCCACTTGACTGTAGTTCCGGATGAACCTTCGGTAGAAGTTGGCGAACCCGAGGAAACTCTGTAACTCCTTCCGAGTGGTGGGTTCCGGCCAATCCTCCACAGCCTGGATCTTGCGAGGATCCGCTCGGGTCAAGCCCTTCTCAACGATGAAGCCCAGGTACTCGACGGAGTTGGAGTGGAAACGGCACTTCTCCGCCTTGACGAAGAGCCGATTGTGGAGGAGGCGCTCCAGCACCCGACGGACATGCAGGATGTGTTCCTCGAGGGTCCTGGAAAAGATAAGAATGTCGTCCAGGTACACCACCACGAACACCTCCAGCATGTCACGGAGGACATCGTTCATGAGTGCCTGGAATACCGCCGGGGCGTTGGTGAGGCCGAATGGCATCACAAGGTACTCATAGTGGCCCCTGGGGGTCTTGAAGGCGGTCTTCCATTCATCGCCCTCACGAATACGGACAAGATGGTAGGCACTTCGGAGATCCAGCTTGGTGAAGAACGAGGCCTGGGTCAGTGGCTCGAAGGTGGAGCTCATGAGAGGTAGGGGGTATTTGTTCTTGATGGTGATCTCGTTGAGCTGACGATAGTCGATGCAGGGCCGCAGGTCCCCATCCTTCTTACCAACAAAGAAGAACCCGGCTGCCACCGGGGAGGAGGAAGGCCGAATGAGTCCTGCTTCCAATGACTCAGAGATGTAGTGATCCATCGCCTTCTTCTCCGGGACAGTCAGACTGTAGAGGCGGCTGCCGGGAAGGGGAGCCCCTTGGCGGAGGTCGATGGCGCAGTCATAGGGGCGGTGAGGTGGAAGGGCCTGAGCCCTGGTCTTACTGAATACCTCCATGAGGTCGTGGTACTCGGGAGGAATGGACGAGGGGTCCGGGGGCAACTCACCAGCCGGTCTCCGGGGCGGGGGACAGGACGCCGCCTGCAGACAGCGGGCGTGACAGGAGGAGCTCCAGCCCCTGATGGTACCGGAGGACCAGGCGATGTGGGGCTCGTGCAGCGCGAGCCAGGGCCTACCCAGGACCACCGGGACAAGGGGGGATTGGGTAATGAGGAACTGGATTCTCTCGACGTGGTTCCCAGCGATGGTCAGCACGACTGGGCCGGTGCGTTGAGAGATGTCGGCCAGGCGGTGTTGGTCCAACGAAAAGATCTCCAAGGGCCTCACAAGGGCCTCAAGAGGTATGTTGGCTTGGGTGGCAAACTCGAAGTCGAGGAAGTTCTCGTCTGCCCCAGAGTCGATGAGGGCCTCCACCGTGGCACGTTGGTCCCCCCAGGCCAGGGTGACGCTCATCAGATGGTCAGGTGGTGCGCGGCGCTGGGACTGGGAAAAACGGCTCACCAGGATCTCCCGGGGTCTTGGTGAGCCCGATCTTTTGGCCGGGTAGGGCAGTCGGCGATACGGTGTCCCGCACCTCCGCAGTAGAGGCAGAGACCGGACCTGAGCCTTGCCTGACGCTCCGCCTGGCTCAGATGAGAGCGTCCCAGCTGCATGGGTTCCTCTTCGCGCACCGGACGGGGAAGCCTGTTACCATCAGTAGTGTTGGGGACGGGGCGTCCAGGAGTCCGGGGTGCTTCGGGAGGTGACAGTCGGGTCCTCTCGCGCCTTCTCTCCAGGAGGCGTCCGTCAATACGGATGACAAGGCTAAACAGCTCCTCGAGGGAGTCGGGCACCTCCCTGGTAGCGAGCTGGTCCCGGACTGCGTCACTGAGCCCCCTTATGAAGGTTAGGCGAAGAGCAGGTTCGTTCCATCCACTCTCCACCGCCGCCAGTCGAAACTCTATGACATAGTCCGTCACCCTGCCGCTCCCTTGTCGGAAGGTCCCCAACCGGGCTCCAGGGTCCAGACCTCGGGCTGGATGGTGGAACACTCTGCGGAGCTCCGCCACGAAGTCTGGGTAGGAGAACAAAAAATCTGCTTCCATTGCCCAGGAGGAAGTGACCCACTGGGCAGCATGGCCTGAAAGTAGGTTGGTTATAAAAGCCACTCGGGACCCATGAGCAGAAAAACGGCTTGGTTGATGACGGAAAACCAACTCACATTGCATGATGAATGTGGCACACTCCTCGGGATTACCGTCGAACAGCCGTGGGACGGAGAGATGGGGTTCCCGAGGTGCGAGATCTGCTGGGGCTGCGGGGAATGTTCCTGAAGGGTGTGAGAGATGAAAAGTATTAACGGCGTCGCCCAGCGAGTTAAGCTGAGCGAGAATCTCGGACTGTTGTCCCGCCATAGCGGCCATAGAACCCTGCATAGGCAAGACCTGGTCCCTGAGGTCTTGCACCGCAGCCGCAGCCCGCTCTAATTGGAGACCGTGATCCCTGGTCAACTCGACTTGAATAGCAAGTGCGGTTCTGACCCTCTCTGTGTCGGCTGGGGTCGTCATATTGTTGGTTGGATCGTAATGTTATGGTTTGACACCGACCCCAAACGCAACGACACAAGAGAGTAGGATTCAGAGTTGCCAAATACGAGGGCTTGTTTATTTGGTACTAGGAATAAGAGAAACAGGGAAAGCAAGTCAAACAAGACAGGTACAATGATCAAGGGGCAAAGTTCTGCTGCTCTGCAGCTTCTCCCGTGAGGGTTGTCTTGGGAAGCAGGTGTTGACTTCTGAACCGCTCTGCAGAATCCTCTCGGTGGGTTCTCAGATGTTGTTGCGAGACCGAGAGAGGGAGAGAGGGAACGAGTCAGTGACAGAGCAGTCTTTAACAAGCAGGAGAACAGGGTGTACAATTCTTCGTGTTAACAACACAGTGAGCACAGTTCCAAACACAGCCCAAGTGAATCTCTTCGTGTTAACAACACAGAGAGCATAATTCCAAAAACAGCCCAAGTGAAAATCTTCGTGTTAACAACACAGTGAGCAAAATCCAAACACAGTCCCAGTGAATATCTTCATGTAAACACACAGTGAATATCTTCATGTGAACACACAGTGAATATCTTCATGTAAACACACAGTCCTATTGTGAAATAATGTCTTCGGTGTGAGCAAACACACAGTGGATATCTTCATGTAAACACACAGTCCAATTGTGAAATAATATCTTCGGTGTGAGCTAGCACACAGAGGGAGATGGTAGATCCCAAAATATCATTCCATAAAGGAACAAGCAAAAATAGATAATGGCTGGGTGAGTGACTGTTTGACAAAAAGGTGGTAGTCTTCAGTGTAAGTTTACACACGAAAAACGGAATAGGTCAAGAACAGTCAAATAGATAACTCACCCAGACGAGATGCGTAATTGGAACTGGAACAACAGTGGAGGCGAGCGCGCGCCACGGGAGCAGGTATCCAAGCGAAGGCTTCTAGGAATTCCTGGAGAACAGCACAGAGAAAAAGGCAGCAGCAGCAGCAACGGGGAAAAACATCCAGAGACAAATCAAGGTGACAAAACAAGACGATCCAACAACTTAGGGTGGGGAGAAACGGGGTATAAATAATGAGGGATCGATTGATTGAAAAGCGTGGGGAAGTGAGAGAACCAATCAGTGACGTCTCTGATGACGTCAACGGGGAGAAAGCAGTGACAGCTGGGGAATGTGATTGAAAAGCGTGGGGAAGTGAGAGAACCAATCAGCGACGTCTCTGATGACGTCAACGGGGAGAAACGTGTGAACGAGGGGATAGAACCAATTGACAGAAAATGAATGAAAACATAGCGAGGGTGGTTAAAGGAACAGAACGAGTGAGAGCGCAAGGACAGAAACCTCACACTTATTCAATAACAATGCACTCTTAATTGAAAAACGTCCTATAAGATTCCCTATATGGGAAGAGCAAGGCATACACTCATTAGGGGATGTTTTTAACAACCAGGGTTTTTGTAGTTATAGAGAGATATGCACAAAATTTAATCTCACCGAGTCCACATGGCTTTTTTACTTACAGTTACGGCTATGTTTGAGGTCTCACGGTGTTCCATTAGACATACCAGTTGAACACCGCAGATACCACAAATTCTTCTATGAAAGAGAGACATCGAGAGGTTTTGTATCAGGTTTTTATTATCAATTACTAACGTCCTCGTATGAAACCCTCCAACTAGACTCTGTCTGGAGGAGGGATATACCAGACCTGGAAAGTGACTTTGATTGGCAAGGAGCATGGGCAAATGTCCGTCTTACATCAAGGAACCCGGACCATCAACAAATCAATCTTAACTATATTCACAGGACATACTTGACTCCTATAAGACTGAACAGAATGGGTCTTAAACAAGACTCAAAATGCTCCCAATGTACAAATGGAGACGAAGGGACATTTATGCACATGTATTGGGACTGCCCACCAGTTAAGGGGACCCTGATGGAAACAAGACAAACGTCTTTCTCAGGTCTGCATCCCCTTAACAATTGTATGTATTGAGCCGTACTGTATTGTACCCATTCTGCAATCTGTTAAATAAAGTTTTCATTCATTCATTCATAAGGCATTCTGGAAAGATGTGACCCATCAATTATCAAAACTCGTATCTTGGAATATACCAGTACACCCCTCTGTATTACTATTGAATGATGTTTTTGAGTTTGCAGTAAATCCACAGCTAAAGAGATTGGTTTTATCGGGTATCACAGTAGCTAAAAAACTGATCGCATCACGCTGGTTTCAACCGGAAAAAATGTGCCGGAAGGTTTGGTTTCTTACATATCTCGATGTGATTTATCAAGAAATATCTACAGCAAGAATTCTGGGTCTCAACGAATCCAAAATGTCAATGTGGTTAGAAGTGGTGGAGAGAATAAAAGCTAGCTTATAATGGTATTGTCTGGTTAGGAGTGAGGGATAATGGAGGTACTATCCAAGGAGGGGTCCGGGAGGGGGGGTTCGAGCTGGAGCATGTGTGTAGGGTTTTAGATAATAGGTATTAGGGGTATATCCTGTATAAGACATTGGTATAATTGGTAATTTCATTGGATATACACTGTATACGGTAAAATATTATTATATACTTTTTTTTGTTTTCTGTTTCTGTACTTGCATGTCATTTTAGCCACCTTAATTGTTAGTTTCATTATGCATTGTGTGTTGAGTACTGACTTTTAATAATTTTGTTTTGCAATAATAATAAAAAAAAAAAAAAAAAAAATGTAAAATGTTTTATTATTATTATTATTTTAATTTGTTTGAAAACCGATACAGATAATTTCCGATATTACATTTTGATGCCAAGATCGGCCGATTATATGGCTAGGCCGATAATATCGGACATCCCTACTAAATATGGATATGAGTATAGTCAACATAATTCAGTCTCTGGAACTGGGGCTGTCACCAGTGGTGCAGAGTTCAGCAAGGTGAAAGCTTAAGATTTAAGATTTGTTTATTAAGGACAATGCAAATTAATGAACATCATTTACATGAGTGTATGCATAACATCACAGCATGATAAGGACTTACATATGCCGGGAATAGCACAGGGCTAATTTCCACCATAGTCCTAACATAAAACAAACACAAAAGGACCTTACAACGTTCATTCATAAAAACTGACATCACTGACATGACCACACTATCATGACATTCAGTCAGTACAACATCACTAACATCCCTAATGAGTGCATATTTGGCTATCTAACAGCCATTTCCTGAGTTGGCCCCTAAAGGTGGACAGGGTGGTACATTCCCTTAAGGGGACCGGAAGGCTGTTCCGTGGTCCACTTCCCTTTATCGATATAACATTATTGCTGAAGGCGGTCTTTCTAAAATGGACCTCACAATCCCCTCTGGTGTTTGACCTAGTGTTTGACCTGAGGGGAAGAAGCTGTTCCTGTGTCTGCTTGTAATGGAACTGAGATTCCTGTAGCGCCATCCAGGGGGGAGGAGGGCAAACAGCCAGAGATGTTTCCTTGATTGATTGATTGATTGAACACTTTATTAACAGATTGCAGAATGGGTACAATACAGTACAGCTCAACACATACAATTGTTAAGGGGATGCAGACCAGAGAAAGACTTTCGTCTTGTTTACATCAGGGTCCCCCATTTTCAATTCATCAGGACATATATGACATACAGATAGACAGTACTGCTACATCTATACATTTATGACATACCAGATGTGCAAATACAGTACTGTTTGTGATAGAAAAAGAGTCCAGAAAAGAGAGTATATACATTTGACATAAAAACTGTACATTGGAGGAGGTTGGGTAGGTGGGGTGTGGGGGGGGGGGGGGGGGGGGGGGTTGGGTGGGTGGGTGGGGGGGGGGGACTGTACATTGGAGGTGGTTGGGTGGGGGGGGGGGGGGGTTGGGTAGGAGGGGTGGGTGGGGGGGACACACTGTACAAGCAAAACTGTACATTGGAATATTGACAAAACCATACTTGGTAATTTACTGTACATTGGAGGGGGTTGGATTAGGACATTTACAGGGGCCAGTTTCGAATGGCAGCCTCCCGTAGGTGTTCTTTGAGAGTGGTTTTGAAAGTGGGTAGTGATTCACATTCCTTTACAGCTTTGGGTAGGGCGTTCCACATTGATGTGGCATAATTGCGAAACGTCGCCGAATCTGGGTTGCACATGATTTGTGGAGCTCCCTCTGGTGTTGTGATCGTGGTATTCACTGACCTTTGGGAAGTATTTTGACATGTACATGGTGTTAGATCCTGATCAATCTGGCCAGTATCACGTCTTCGTCTGTTTGGCTCTCCATCCAATAGACCTATCTCAAACCCTGCCCCTTTTCTTGATCCTCCAATCACAGCTGTCGCTTACCTCGGACTTCCTCGTACAAACTTTGGGTTTTGAGACAGGTCCATTCCCCTGCGTTGTGTCATTTTAATGGTCCTGACGTCTCCGACACTGGCTGATAAAATCCTTATCTCTCCCCGTTAGTACAATCCGCAAACCATAATAATTCTCCACCTCCGTAAGAATTCGACACTTCGACAACGTGAAATACCTTACAAGGAGAAGCGTGGTTTATTTGATAAACAGAAACCTCAGCTCAGATGTTAACAGATTGTATTGTCCTTGAAGAGTCTATTCTAATAGACAGGAAAAGATTTGCCTCTAGGATGGAACCCAGGTAGGTAATTTCATCTTTCCTTGTGACAATATTGTCACCCACTGTAACTGAGAAGCCGTTGGTCTTGTTGAGTTTGTTATTTGAACCGAAAAGAATGGACTCTGTTTTGCCCATGTGTAATGCAGTGATGTACCTGAACGCGTTCAATGAACGATCGTTCATGAACGCGTTCGTATTTTGGGCGAACGTGAACTGAACGTACTGTATATCCGCTAAATGAACGTAATTGAGAACGCGTTCATTCTCAGCGCTGTGTAACGGAGTTCAAAAGTGCGTTCATTCTCAGCACTCTGTTATAACGGCGTTCAAAGATGTGCCAGATTTCATATGCATTTCAGCCGAAAACCCAGTTAAAACACACTGTAAACAGGCTTAAAAATTATGTGGAAAACCAACCGATCTGGCAACGTGCCTGTCACCTCCTGCTACGTCATCAGACTCATCACAACAACAGTGGACCAGCTGAATCTGCGTGCAGAAGCCGAGAGCTGCGCAGCAGCAGGTCGAGAGCAGCACTCGCTCATAGAACTCTACCTCTAGACGTCGGCGTTTGAGGATTTTAAAGAGTTTAACGTTAAAGTCAGTACTGACTCAGACGGAAACAATCTAACGTTTGTCTGTAAACTTTGTCCACCCGGTTTGAAGAACCAAGTCCGTACATCGATGCGACGATGTCGACAGCAACATTGAGAATATGCAAACGTCCTGTTTTAGTTTTCATAATAAAGACAATTCAAGCAAAGTTGTTCCTCATGTTTTTGAAAATATACTGTAGAGATGAAAGCTGCAGCTGCTACTAGTGTGGACTGAATGTGCGGCGGCAAAGCGTTATGGAAATGCCAGTATTCCGATTGCTGTCTGTGGTTCAATATCTTTTACAAATAATAGCTCGCAGCAACGTATTGAAAAAATAACTAACAAAATGGGCCGTTCAATATCTCCTTTATGTTCGAAATGTCAAACAGACCTGGGTACCTACAGTCAGGGGGCGAAACTAGAGAGCGCCACCCACCATTTGCGCTCAGTTTATACGTTTGGCGCCTCCCACTATGACGTCTGCCCGCCGTGTGGCGGCCAATCAAATGGTCATGTGAAAACCGAAAATCATGATCCAATTCTGAGCGGAGTTCTCACTCGCTGTCTGAGCACAGACAGTCAGACACGCAGCGCACCGCCCACTGCTGCTGCTACCCCTCCCCACCTGTTTCTGTATGCCTGCATCATGTAAACAGAGGCTATTGCCTCCGACAGTCACCGCGCACTGCTGCTGCTGCTACCCCTCCCCACCTGTTTCTGTATGCCTGCATGTAAACAGAGGCTATTGCCTCTGACAGTCACCGCGCACTGCTGCTGCTGCTACCCCTCCCCACCTGTTTCTGTATGCTGCATGTAAACACACAGTCACCGTGACTGACGTTAGTCTAGTCAGAGAGACCTCCGTGAGCTGATGTTAGCTACTGTTACAAAATGACCCCGTCAACTATTCACTTTTAGTTTAATACATGAGGCATTGTGTAACGTTATCCAGCTGGCTAGCTACTCATAGCTCCCGACATCAACAACTGCAGCAAGTGTCCAGTTACATCGCATCAGCATGCGGGCTGCTGACTAGGGACTAGGTGCAGCGCAGGAGAATCCTTTCATGCTGAATGTAAGAGTTTAGGGTCCAGCTGTAGCGGCGGAGAATTGCTGGAGCTGGAGGCCACTCGAGTATACACACAGACAGTGGAGCTGTTTGCAGACAGCGAGGTGGCGATGTCTTGCAGATAATACAACTACAAGTATGATTATATAATATATATATTTTATAAAAAAAATAAAATGTTTATATAAAATAATAATACTTTTTTTTTTATCAAAAAAAAGTTGGCAGGTAAGAAATCTGCTTGGCGGGTAGATTCTTCCCATCTACCCGCCACTGGCCGGTGAGTCAAAAAGTTAATTTCGCTCCCTGCCTACAGTCTATCACTACTTTTGGGAATCTAAGTGTTTATCCAGGTTCTGGGGCCAAGTGATTGATTGATTGAACACTTTATTAACATATTGCAGAATGGGTACAGTACAGCTCAGTCATATATGTTATGATGAATTGAAAACGGGGGACCCTGATGTAAACAAGACGAAAGTCTTTCTCTGGTCTGCATCCCCTTAACAATTGTATGTATTGAGCTGTACTGTATCAGGGTCCCCCATTTTCAATTCATCAGGACATATATGACATACATGACATACAGATAGACAGTACTGCTACATCTATACATTTATGACATACCAGATTTGCAAATACAGTACTGTTTGTGATACAAAAAGAGTCCAGAAAAGAGAGTATATACATTTGACATAGAAACTGTACATTGGAGGAGGTTGGGTAGGTGGGGTGGGTGGGGACTGTACATTGGAGGTGGTTGGGTGGGGTGGGGTTGACACCCTTTACAATTCAAACTATTTGATAAACTTCTAATTTCAGCCTGGAAATGCATTCTGATAAACTGGATTAAGGATAAGCCTCCATTTTTACAAATGTGGTATAGAGAGATCTTCGGTGTGCTACCCCATGAAAGACACTGTGCAATGCTTAGAGGCAACAACGCTTCCTTTCAGGAGGTGTGGGCCCCACTATTAGACTATTTTCCTGCTGAAATTTCTCGGATCCTTCTAAAGGCCCAGTGCCCCATTGTATGGACAGACCTAGGATAAGAAAAAATTAATATATGTCTACATGTGAATGGGCTCGAGGCAAGTGCAATACTGTACAGTGCCTGTCTTGGTTTGCTTTCCTTTTTGCTTGTTTTTCTTTTTGTTTTGTTTTTGCTTGCTTATGGTGTAGATCAGTGGTTCTCAACTGGTCTAGCCTCGGGACCCAACATTTTCCTTAGTCATTAAGTCGCGACCCAAAATGTTTAACCACTATGATTTATGTAAAAAAAAAAATTGCAGTAATACGCAATCTTTCAAAACATGAAATAAACACAAAAAAGTGCAACAAAAGTGCAACTATTGCTAAAAACCCAATGAAATAAAAGAATAATAAATAATATATGCTTCTTAGCAGATTTCTTAGCTTAACATAACATACCTACATTTGGGGGAACTAATGGGATAACTGAGTGGGCAACAAAAGTGCAACTAGGGCTAAAACCCAATGAAATAAAATAATAATAAATAATATGCTTCTTAGCAGATTTCTTAGCTTAACATAACAGACCTAAGTTTGGGGGAACTAATGGGATAACTGGGGTTGCAACAAAAGTGCAACTAGGGCTAAAAACCCAATGAAATTAAATAATAATAATAAATAATTATGCTTCTTAGCAGACTTCTTAGCTTAACATAACAGACCTAAGTTTGGGGGAACTAATGGGATTGCAATAAAAGTGCAACTAGGGCTAAAAACCCAATGAAATAAAATAATAATAAATAATATGCTTCTTAGCAGATTTCTTAGCTTAACATAACAGACCTACGTTTGGGGGAACTAATGGGATAACTGGGGTTGCAACAAAAGTGCAACTAAGGGCTAAAAACACAATGAAATAAAATAATAATAAATAATATATCCTTCTTAGCAGACTTCTTAGCTTAACATGCAGGGAACTAATGGGATAACTGGGGATGATGTTTGCTCCTGACAAGAGTCTCAAAGTCTGGGGTGATGGTAGACAAAGCAACTCTGAGGTCATGCTCAATGTCCAATCTGTTCCTCCGCTTTGTCTTCAGCTGGACCAGAGCTGAAAAGCGACTTTCACAAAGATAGGTAGTGAAAAAAAAAAGTGAAAAAAAGCTTAAAAAAAAAAAAAAAAAATCACACACATCCGCGACCCACTCAAAATGGCCCCGCGACCCACTTTTGGGTCGCGACCCACCAGTTGAGAAACACTGGTGTAGATGATGGCATAGAGATGAACTGGAGGACCCCCCCCCCCCACCCTTGTCCCAATGTGTGTTTTTGTAATCTAAGTAACTGTACGTGAAAAATCTCTATAAAAAATAAAAAATTCAAAAAAGAACTAAAAAGAACTAAATTTGTTCATTTTTGAAACCATGAACTTTAGTTCAAAATTTTGAATTATGAACTATGAACTGAACTAGTTCATTTTAAAAATTGTGAACTGTGAACTGAACTAGTTCATGTAGAAAGTGAACTTTCCCAACACTGGTGTAATGATAGTTTGTTATCAGCGAGCCATGTGCAGATTTTGCCTAGTTCCGAGCTGAGGGTTTTTTCAACCTGTAACTTGTTCTTGTCAGAGACCAGCAGGGCTGAGTTGTCCGCAAACAGGAACAAGTTGCAGTCACAAGCCTTGACGGCGCTATGTTTCCTTCCTCAGGCTCCGTTTGTGCTGAACAGTCTCAGTTAGGGTGACCAGATGCAAAAAGTCCAAAAGTGGGACAACAGTAAGATTTTGGTGGGACAAAGTGGGACAACAGTAAGATTTTGGTGGGACAAAGTGGGACAGATAGATAATGTAATTTTTTTTATTAGAATAACTGCCATGGTCTTCACTGAATAGATTTAAATCAAAGGTTAAAGGTTAAATCAAAATAAATACAAATTAAATACCACCTAACATCTGTTTTAAATATTCAAATGTCATCACTTGACAGGAATGTCTTGTGTTTGATATTCCCTGTTAACACAGAACTAGGGAAAACAGTGTAGTATAATACAAAAATAATAATACAAATAAATTGTGTTTCTATATTAGAATAACTGTCATGGTCTTCACCGAATAGATTTAAATCAAAGGTTAAAGGTTACCACAGTCGGCTGACCTGTATGAATGGGAGTGTTGTACTGTGTGATAGACACTTGTTATCTCAGCTGCAGTGACCTTGTCCGTCTGGCTATCATTGTTTGGTTTAAAAAGAAACGTATGTTTCTTTTTGGTGAGCCACTTTCAAGTGAGACTCATGTCCACTGTGGCGCTTCAAGTCGTATTCTCCTCCAACTGTGGCGCTTCAAGTCGTATTCTCCTCCATGCGCAATTGAAAATGAACTATGACACAAAACACAGAAAGCCTGCTGCGGATTGCCTGCCATCTGCCTCACCCAGTCATGTGTCGTTTGCCAGTCTTGGTTGTAACTGCAGGTCCGTTTCTTTTTACTGCTTTCCATCTTGAACTAGTTTGCTTGTAATGTTGTTGTGTTTTTTTTGACCAATCAGATTTGCGATATGAGGTAGCGTCACAACTCAGTCTCAGTCACGTCACAAGCAGGCAAGCAGCGCGCTAAAGTACTATAACCAATCAGAGCAATGTGTGTGGACAAGAGGCGGGTTGCTACGTTTACTGTCTGTAGGGAGGGGCTTTTAGACACATGTTTTTTTTGGCTTCGAAAAGAGGGACATTCTCTCAATATGAGGGACGCGGGACATTTGGTCAAATGGTGGGACAGTACAACCAAAAGGGGGACACCTGGTCACCCTAGTCTCAGTTGCAGGGAGTGATGTCCTGGTGATGCGTTGGGCGACTCTCACACCCTCTGCAGTGCTTGCCGGTCTGAGGCAGAGCCGCTGCCGTACCAGACTGTGATGCAGTTAGCGAGGATGCTTTCTGTGGCGCATCCGTAGAAGTTCCGAGGAGACATATGGGCTTTCCTCAGGCTCGTCAGGAAGAAGAGACGCTAGTGAGCTTTCTAGACCAGGGTCCAGGTGTTGAGGGCACAAGGGAGGTCCTTGGAGAAGCTGGAGACACGCTCTACCTCCGTCCCGTTGATACGGATTGGGGCCGCATAGTGCCTGTGTGTGCATGTGTGTGTGTGTGTATGTGTGTATGTGAACGTATAAGAGGGTAGGGTACCTTATGTATACTGCATCTGTGTATACTGTATACCAGGGGTGAGCAACCTTTTTGACATGAAGTGCCAGTTTGAAATATAGTTGTAACTAGTGTGCCTGTGCCATATCAACAATATTCCATGCATCGTAAATATTTTTTCTCATAATCAGGTATTTTTTATGAAATGTTTTACATTATTACATCATTATTGTTATTGTTATTATTAACAATATTATTATGATGGTTGTATCAACCCTAAATCTGAGTTGGGGCGGGGGTGCAATGCAGACAAACAGTTTTGCTTTACTGAGCTCCGTTATCTGGGGGCTGTAGTTGGTCACTTTAAGCTGCACACCGGAGCATCTTTTAATCCAGCTGTTTGCTGTTCTCTGATATTTCCTGACATTTCGTTGATGCGTCGCTCGACACTTCAAGCTGACATGGGGATATCTTTTATCCTTGATTTGATTGTCTCTTTGTTTGGCAAGCCTTCAAACAAAACATCTGAGCTACAGAGAAAAGCCTCCTTGATATACTCGCCATCAGTGAATGGCTTTCCACATTTCGCAATGCAATGAGCAATGCGATAGCTTGCTTCAGTTGCGTGGTTTTTAGCAGTCGTGAACACTTTGAGGGTGCTGGCTTGCTTTCCATACCTGGCCACGGCACGTTTAATCGATTCTGCCTTAACTTTTTTGATGCTTCGTCTCAAAATGGCGTTTCACACCTGACGTTCTGCAAACTACATTTTCTAAACATAAAGTACACACAGCACGGTCCTTCTGACACACAAACCCGTAGTCGTCTGTCCACGAGGGCTGGAATGCCCGAATTTCCTTTGCTTTAACTTTCTTAGCGGGGGTTGCCATCATGAAAGACGGCACATACAGAATGCAACCGCAGCACTGTGATTACCTGGGAACTGCGCGCGGGCGCGGGAGGCCAGCTGACTGCTGACAGCTGAGCACCATGGGAACAGCTGTATAGCTGTCATAGGGGTGTGCAAAACTGTCGACTTACAAAAAAGAACCTGTGGGAGGATTTCAACAAGATAAATGCGACAACAGTGCAAAATATTTCACTATAATATTTCAAAGCGAAGTAAAAAAAAATATATATATATATATATATATAATTTTTTATTTAAAAAAAAATTATGCTGCCCCCTGTGCCAATGAAAATGCCCCTGCGTGCCTATGCGGGCACGCGTGCCTAGGGTTGCCTACCCCTGCTGTATACTTTACTTACTTAATGTATAATATAACTGATATACAGACCCTCATCTGCACCTTTGATTACTACATTTATGCTTATATTCAGAGTTATTGTTAGACTGGTTATTTTTACTTTTCTACTGTACTCTAATATTATTGCCTATACTTGTGTCTTCTACTATTACCCTACCCATACCTGTACCTCCCCTCGCCCCTCCCCAATGCTGCTATGGTGCCTGCATTTCCCCAAGGGGATCAATAAAGGAATATCTTATCTATCGGATCTTAAGAGTAGTGAGTGTATGTGTGTACAGTATAGAGAATCCGTGGATCTTCCTCATACAGTTGTGGGGAGTACAGTACTGTATGTTGTTGACTCTCCCAGTCAGGATATTATCTCCAGTCAGGATATTATCTCCAGTCAGGATATCAGCAGGGCGTCTTCCTCACATTTAGGTCACACCGGTTTTTCTCCAACCTTATTATCAGCTTGACCAGAAAATGTGACTGGGATACAACCCTCTTAGACTTGGTGGGAAGGCTTGTGGTGTGTGTGCGTGTGTGTGTGTGTGTGTGTGTGTGTGTGTGTGTGTGTGTGTGTGTGTGTGTGTGTGTGTGTGTGTGTGTGTGTGTGTGTGTGTGTGTGTGTGTGTGTGTGTGTGTGTGTGTGTGTGTGTGTGTGTGTGTGTGTGTGTGTGTGTGTGTGTGTGTGTGTGTGTGTGTGTGTGTGTGTGTGTGTGTGTGTGTGTGTGTGTGTGTGTGTGTGTGTGTGTGTGTGTGTGTGTGTGTGTGTGTGCGTGCGTGCGTGCGTGCGTGCGTGCGTGCGTGCATGCGCGCGTGTGTGTGTGTCTGTCTGTGTGTGTGTACTGTGTAGTTTATCAGGCCAGCAGAAGGAAGTAGAGAAGAGGAAACCCTATTATGTCCAATCAAATCCTCTTACGAGGATGAGTGGGGAGAGAGAGAGAGAGAGAGAGAGAGAGAGAGAGAGAGAGAGAGAGAGAGAGAGAGAGAGAGAGAGAGAGAGAGAGAGAGAGAGGGAGAAGGAAGGGGAGATCTACCCCCTAGTCTGCTGGTGGTACAGCATAGGGCACTCACTCATTCCCTCCAGAAGAGGTGTCTGTCTGTCTGTGGGGGGTCACTGTTGGTCCTTCAGGGGGGATCAAACCAGTGTTAATTTTGTCAATGATAATTTTGACGAGAGGTACTCGCCGATTACCCTTTTTCCCCTGTGACAATGATGCCATGATAACAGGAAGTTGGCAGGAAGAAGAGAGAAGAGATTTATGGATATATTTTATGCTCTATATAACAACGGAAAAACATGAATTTGACTTAAACTGAGGTCAAATAAATTACTAAAATCTGTCTAAAACCAATAAAAAAATTTCATGAAAAGACTAATGCTGCGTTCCAGACAACTCACAACTTGGGATTTTCCGACCTCCTCCTTGAAAAAGAACACTGGAACGCTGCTCAAAGTTGGAGTTCTGATTACACTACATAAGATAGCCAGTGTAGACAGCGTTATAAATAGAATGAGTGGATAAGACTAACTATGAATTAACTATATTTATAGTATAATGAAAGTAGGTATGAAGTAGGTATGAGGTATGAGCAGTAGCTATGAATACAGTATATAAATGTGGATAGCACAAGGGGTTAACCCTCTGGAACCTAATCATCCAAATCTTGAACCTTCCTGAACTTGAACTTCATGGGTTTGTGATGGATTATTAGTTAGTTGGTATTTCAAAGTACCTCATATTTGGTACCATTTTGAAGCTAACAACTAGGGCTTTCAAATGATATAAAATATCTGTATGATTATCATGATTATTATTGTTATTCTTCATATGTACAGCAAATCGTTTGAGTTGAACTTGAACTTGCAGATAAAAATGCATTTTCAACCCCTTTACTAAATTGGATTAAAAGTATAGTATATGGAATATAGACAATATTGTGGGCAATATAGAACAGCTGACAGATTAGAAATAGCATCTATTGTTCAAAAGTTATGAATGAATGAATGAAACTAAATATAATAAATCAAATAAATAATTAAATATTTTTGAATTACATATTATTTATATAATAATGTAATGTGTGTGTTCAAACTTACCCCATTCTCTTCATCGAGCCTTGTCTTCCTCTATGCCCCTCTACCTATCTACAACCCTCATTTCTCCGGTTGGGAAGGGTGGGGGCCGGAGGCTGGTTCTGGCCTGGTTCTGTGCTAGCTGGAGATAGCTCAGAGCAGCTGTGCTGGCCGCCTGGAAGCGTCATCTCTGGGCGTGTGGGCCGCGGCTACCCGGTCACACTCATCGTCCGTTCTGGGCTGATAAAATGGAATATATTATATATAGACTATGAACCAGTAATGAATAAACTAATAACAGGAAATACACGATTCGAAAACATTGTTAGGCTCCGTCAATGGAATCTCGGAGACGCCCGGGGAGACGCTGCTTCTATCAAACCTGTTTCAGAACCACAGCCTGAGATGCTGCTTCTATCCAACCTGTTTCAGAACCACAGCCTGAGAGATGCTGCTTCTATCCAACCTGTTTCAGAACCACAGCCTGAGAGAGGCGGCTTCTATCAAACCTGTTTCAGAACCACAGCCTGAGATGCTGCTTCTATCAAACCTGTTTCAGAACCACAGCCTGAGATGCTGCTTCTATCAAACCTGTTTCAGAACCACAGCCTGAGATGCTGCTTCTATCAAACCTGTTTCAGACCCACAGTCTGAGAGATGCGGCTTCTATCAAACCTGTTTCAGAACCACAGCCTGAGAGACGCGGCTTCTATCCAACCTGTTTCAGAACCACAGCCTGAGAGAGGCGGCTTCTATCCAACCTGTTTCAGAACCACAGCCTGAGAGAGGCGGCTTCTATCCAACCTGTTTCAGAACCACAGCCTGAGAGAGGCGGCTTCTATCCAACCTGTTTCAGACCCACAGTCTGAGAGATGCTGCTTCTATCCAACCTGTTTCAGAACCACAGCCTGAGAGACGCGGCTTCTATCCAACCTGTTTCAGAACCACAGCCTGAGACGCGGCTTCTATCCAACCTGTTTCAGACCCACAGCCTGAGAGAGGCGGCTTCTATCCAACCTGTTTCAGAACCACAGCCTGAGAGAGGCGGCTTCTATCCATGGTATCCATTTGACAGGACCACGCCTATGCTTCCGGAGTGTTGCCGTGGCGACTAGAAGCATGCATGGTGGTGGCATTATCCTTCCTTAGCTTGGTTCAGTGTAAACAAGTGGCACAATGAGGGTCTTTTTACAGAAGTCTTTACACGATCTCTGTGTAAAAGGGGCTTGAGGCTAAAAGAAAATGTTAAATTCCTGCCAAGAAAGAACTCTGGAATGAACCCATCTGGACCACAAGTCATTATTCAAAGGCTTGCCCAGTACATTTCATCCCAGTGGTCTGTAATCAATGCAACATTCAGAACTGAGTTTTAATTCAGGACACAAAAGCATGGGAGACTTTTTCTTTCCACAGAGCCTGGGGCCTGTGTGACGCAGATTTCTTCAAAGAAATACCCTGTATTATTATGATTATTATTATGTCGGATCAATGAAAACGCGTTTGCGTATTCTAGTTTCACAAGGCTGAACCACCTCTCCCTCACCGCTCCCGCGGTTTCCCTTCATGGTAAATTCATTAGACGGCCCCCTGCGCCAGGCACACCGATAGATTTGACGGTGAGACGCTGAGCCACTCGGGAGGCTGCGTTTGGCGCCTCCTGTCAAGCTCTGGCTCTCTGCTCATTCCATTTGATGTTTCTAGAAGATTCTCACCGCCACAGCGACGCCCCCACTCCCCCCAACTCCCCCCAACGCGCCCCCTGCTTGCCCCTCTTCCCCCGCTCCTCCGCGGCCTTCCTCCCCAGTGCTTCAGAAGCCATACTCTGCACAGACAGATTCCGTGGAGCTGGTTGTCAGGTCAGAGTTTCCTCTCGACGCATCAAAAGATGTTACAGCTGAAGAAGCCGAACAGGGGGGAATGAAAGACCCTTGGATTCAAGTTGCAAACATGCGGTTGTTTCCCTCGTCTTCAACACCCCTATCCCTCTCCTCTGCTGCGCTCTCAACCCCCCAAATACTGTAATCACACACACACACACACACACACACACACACACACACACACACACACACACACACACACACACACACACACACACACACACACACACACACACACACACACATACACACATATTCACTTACATGCAGTATTTATATGTTCATATGCATGCATGCACCCTCACACACACACACACACACACACACACACACACACACACACACACACACACACACACACACACACACACACACACACACACACACACACACACATCTAATACATTCGTATGCACGTACACGCTCGCGCTCACACACACACACACACACACACACACACACACACACACACACACACACACACACACACACACACACACACACACACACACACACACACACACACACACACACACACACACACACACACACACACACACACACACACACACACACACACACTCATATATCTATATTCCATAAGACACTTTTTTGCAGTCTACTGGCAACCTAACTAAGTGGAAAGTGCACAGCTCACATGGCCTGCTGGCTGTCCCTGGAGGGTGGTGGCACTGGGTTGTTTAGACTGAATGTCCATGTGAGGACTGTAATGTGGATAGGCATCATGCTACTGAAGAGAGAACGCCCCCCCCCCCCCCCCCGTGCGCTCGCACTGCAGAAGAGGAAGAGAGGAAGCAATCACCATGCTGCTAAAAGCATCCTGTGGAGTAAATGTATGTGTGTGTGTGTGTGTGTGTGTGTGTGTCTGTGTGTGTGTGTGTACGCATGTGCATGCACGTGCGTGTGCGTGTGTGTACTGTGCTTGTGTGTGCTAATGCACATGTGCATGCACGTGTGTGTGTGTGTGTGTGTGTGTGTGTGTGTGTGTGTGTGTGTGTGTGTGTGTGTGTGTGTGTGTGTGTGTGTGTGTGTGTGTGTGTGAGTCTGTTTGTATATTCCTCTAGCTGTAGAGATTTAGAGGATCTGAATGTGCTTCACATGTGCTTCACATAATACATAATAAACTGTCATTGAGATTTATCCCTTGTCCTTCAGTCATGTCATTACAGTGAGCCCCAAGGCTACGGAAGGAATCCTGCTGCCCATAGCTATAGTTATACATCACCATAGTATCAAACTGGACAGTGTGTGTCTTGACTAAGGACACATAATTATCACCACGGCACCATCCTGAACCCCCGGCTTGCTCTGCTAAAAAGACCTGTTGATTTCATCAAGAAAAGAAAAAAAGAGAGCTTTTACTGCTTTGGCACGTGATTAACAGGAATATCCTTCTGGCCGTATCACCCCTGGGATGGTGTGCCGTTGTCTTCCTCCTCCTAAAAGCATTTGCAGTGGCGTGGGTGTGTCTCTGCGTTCCTCTCAGCCTGACGGGCATGGTATGCTAGCAGTAGCAGCGAGAGGAGACGTAAGATAGCGGTTGACAGGATGACTGTTTTCAGGCGTGAATCCCACGGGATCCGGAGAGGCATCTGGAAAACCTGCAGCGCGGCATGACAGGTACATCGATTAGCGGAATAACTCGATCCCTTATTGACGTTCTGCAAATTAGGAAAAGCCGGTTCCGTCTCATAAAACGGGGGGTTGTTCAAACTACAATTGACTTCTGGGTTTCGGCGATTGATGGCAGAACGTAGTGATTTCTAAAAGCCCCTCGCAGTGTCAGACCTCTCAGATGTCATCCCGGACGAGGCTCTCTGGATCAATAGCCGGTTATTCATCAATGGTTTCTCCAGCACTTGTCTTGCTCTACTCTATCTATCTGCGGTCGAGGAGGACAATCAAAGTGACAGGCGCCAGTAAATCCTCTCACTCTTGCCGTGACACAGAGACCGCCAGAGAAATGGATCACCAATAAAATGCCACTCTGGTTTACCCCCCCCCCCCCCCCCCACCTTTGGCACCAAAACATCTTGACTTTGTTTTATTGTATTCTACTATTCTACCCCCCATCTCCTACCCTGAGATTATGATCTATTGTGACCTCATGTGTTTTTAGTGTCAACGCCACTCTCTTTGGCCACGCCTACCATCAGAAACATCCTCATTATACCCTTCATCTTCATCAACCTCATCACTCATTTGATCGTTGCAATGCTGCACTCATCCTCATCACCCTCATCACCCTCATCCCACATCCACCCTCCTCTCCTCACCCCTCCACTCACCCTCCTCACCTCCTCATCACCCTCCTCATCACCCTCCCATCACCCTCATCACCCTCCTCCCACCCATCCTCATCACCCTCCTCATCCTCATCACCTCCTCATCCCACTCCTCATCCTCATCACCCTCCTCCTCACCCTCACCTCACCCCCTCCTCACCCTCCTCCTCACCCTCCCTCCCCCTCATCACCCTCCTCCTCACACCTCCCTCCTCATCACCCCCTCCCTCACCCTCCTCATCACCCTCCTCACCCTCCCTCACCTCCTCCTCACCCTCCTCATCCCTCTCACCTCACCTCATCACCCTCCTCATCCCCACCCTCCTCCTCCCTCCTCATCACCCTCCTCTCACCTCCCTCCCTCATCACCCTCCTCATCCTCATCACCCTCACCCTCACCCCCTCATCACCCCTCCACCCCCTCATCACCCTCCTCCTCACCACCCTCTCCTCTCCTCATCATCACCCTCCTCCTCACCTCTTCATCACCCTCCTCCTCACCCTCCTCCTCACCCTCCTCATCACCCTCCTCCTCATCACCCTCCTCATCACCCTCCTCCTCACCCTCCTCCTCACCCTCCTCATCACCCTCCTCCTCACCCTCCTCCTCACCTCCTCATCACCCTCCTCCTCACCCTCCTCATCCTCATCACCCTCCTCATCACCCTCCTCCTCACCCTCCTCATCACCCTCCTCCTCACCCTCCTCCTCACCCTCCTCATCACCCTCCTCTCCTCCCTCTCCTCACTCATCACCCTCCTCCTCACCCTCCTCATCCTCATCACCCTCCTCCTCACCCTCCTCCTCACCCTCCTCATCACCCTCCTCCTCACCCTCCTCATCCTCATCACCCTCCTCATCACCCTCCTCCTCACCCTCCTCCTCACCCTCCTCATCACCCTCCTCTCACCCTCCTCCTCACCCTCCTCATCACCCTCCTCCTCACCCTCCTCATCCTCATCACCATCCTCATCACCCTCCTCCTCACCCTCCTCCTCACCCTCCTCATCACACTCCTCCTCACCCTCCTCATCCTCATCACCCTCCTCATCACCCTCCTCCTCACCCTTCTCATCACCCTCCTCATCACCCTGCTCATCCTGTGTGGGTGTGCGTGCACGTGTGTCGCTCCACTCTTTATGTATGTGTGCATGCCTGTGTCTGTGTGTGTGTGTGTGTGTGTGTGTGTGTGTGTGTGTGTGTGTGTGTGTGTGTGTGTGTGTGTGTGTGTGTGTGTGTGTGTGTGTGTGTGTGTGTGTGTGTGTGTGCGTGTGCGTGTGTGTGTGTGTGTATTTGTGTGTGTGTGTATTTGTGCTGTTGGCAGGAAGGCAGCTGAATAGAGTTCACTCAGCCAAGGCTTAAGTACTTTATTAGAAGTAACATGAAAAGTGTCATTATCCTGAGGAGCTTTTCCACAACACTTTCTTGTCAGTTTGATACCAGAAACTGATTTTTCTTCTTTCTATGGGCTGTTCTAGCCGTGTGTAACAGCAATCAATCCGTAGGTAGATTCTCAGCCTGCTGCATCTGGTTTGATTCTCAGATCGTGTCTGATAGGCCATCAAACATTTCCACTATCCTATAGGCCTATGTTCAGTTCAGCTCTGAAACAATTATGGTACTTGCAAATTAGATGCAACAGCCAAATAAATTAACAATAAATGAAACAACGACCACAAAGGATTGAAATGCAATTCCCTGATTGATAATAGCCAGTGTTCACAGTAGCTGGTTTACTTCAAAGCCTGTATGTCATTTGCAGTCAGTGGTGTGTTTCATGCTCCAGTGATTCATAGGTTTATTTATTTAAATACTATGTAATTTATTTATGTGATGTTTCCCGTCATGACATTTTGATCAGAGAGCCTAGATTATGTGGTACAGTGGAACCACAGTAATCCCAAACCTTTGGATATTGTTCAGTCCAGGGAAATAATAGGACAACTGAAATACTGTAGATGAAATAGCCAAAAGCATGTTTAAAAAGTTGAAGGCAATTTGTACCATTGTACCATATCAACCAATTCCAACAATTTCACATATCAATCACAGTTCGATTTCACATCACGATTCATTGTCGCATCATGTTTTAATCACTGAGTCGGTCTGAAAGGTTCTGCTACTCTATTTATTTCTGAAGAGCATCAGAATATGATGCTGTGTTTGTGTATAATTTGCAGGTGTTGCTAATGAGATAGTGTAATCTGCATGACTTTGAGCTTGAGGTTCAAGACAGCACCTGCAGGAAGCACAGCCTGTCGAGCTGATAATAAGTGACTATTCAAACTCCAGTAATCCCAAACCTTTTGGATACTTTTTTACAACAAAGCTTTATTGAAATAAAAGCCACGTGTCGACGCATACTTGACTTTAACTAAATATGTGTATATATTTCAGTTTTTACGTACAATTTACAAAACACAAAAGAGTTCTGAGTGTTTCTACTGTACCTAGAAAGGCCAGAGACAGTGGCGGACTTAGGCAAGGGCAACATAGGCAGCCGCCCAGGGCAGCATCATGCTGAGGTGAAATCTTTTATTTTTAAAATGTTTTATTATTATAATTTCTCTCCCCATGTGGTGACATTTGCGCGACCGGCTTTCTACAGTATCACTCATTGCACGTCACGTCAGGTCAATTAACGTTGTCAGTTTGTGACTGAGCTAGGCAGGCAACTGCCTGGGAAGGTCCTGTTTGTAGATAGAGATAGATAGATAGATACTTTATTAATCCCCTTGGGGAAATTCAGGGTATCTCACAGCCCACACAGTATACAGACATTGACAGTTCACATTCAGTTTCCCGTTATGTCGGCATCATGAATTCAAAATAAGCCCAAGCGGTGCAAGGGGAAGGCTAAGAGAATTATTAAGGACTCGAGCCACCCGAACAACTGCCTCTTTGAACTGCTGCGGTCAGGCAAGCGATACCGGAGTCTTAAGGCGAGCACAGAAAGACTCAGAAGAAGCTTCTATCCCCAGGCCATCAGGCTGCTAAACGAACAATACTCACTATGCAACAACCATCAAATGCACACAGCACACACACCCACACGCACACACTCACTCAAACAAACAACACACTGCAGCACCCACTCTCCACACTTTAGATCACACAAACACACTTACACTTTATATTTATTGATAAAGGATTTGCACTACAACTCGTACACCTACTGTGAATTGTACCTAAATTGCACCTCGTCCCATTTCTCCATTTCTGCCTTGCACTATATAGTATTGTATATTAGTACACTGCACAGTATTGTATATTGTATGGTAACTACGTCTATTCTGCATCGAACATTGTACATATGTCTAAACTGAACACTGTGACCTAATTTTTTTTTACTTCTAATTTTACTATGTTATTTTATTTCATACTTATCTTGTCTTGCACAGTCTCTGGAGCGCAACAGTAAGAAGCATTTTGTATAAAAGTATTCTGTACTTCTGTATGACAACTATTAAAGAAACTTGAAACTTGAAACTTGAACTTGAAACATGATAAAATTCAATTAAATCATATCTAGCAATATCAATAAGAGCATGGCGAGATAAAAGCAGGTGTGTAAAACAAGTGTGTAAAAACAGGTGTATAAAAACAGGTGTATAAAACCGGTGTATAAAAACAGGTGTAAAAACAGGTGTAAAACAGGTGTAAAAACAGGTGTGTGGGGAACAGGTCAGAGGTCAAGGTCCCCCGCACTATATTGCGCTGTTGTACAGTCTGATGGCAGTGGGGACAAAGGACCTCCTATGCCGCTCAGTCTTCGAGTGCAGAGAGATTAGCCGTCCGCTGCGACTGCTGCTCTGCCCCACCAGGGTGTGGTGGAGAGGGTGGTTGGTATTGTCCATAATGGCCAGCAGTTTGCTCTGCGTGCGGCTCTCCACCACGGTCCCCAGTGGGTCCAGTCTCCTCCCCACCACTGAGCCAGCCTTTTTCACCAGCTTATCCAGCCGCCTGGCATCCCTGGCCGTGGTATTACCACCCCAGCAGACAGCGGCATAGAGGAGCACACTTGCCACCACTGCCCATAGAACATGTACAACATTTCCCCACACACAAGACCTGAGCCTCCTAAGGAAGAACAGCCGCCTCTGTCCTTTTTTGTAGAGCGCTTCCGCAGTTGCAGCCCAGGCCAGCTTATCGTCCAGGTGCACGCCTAAATATTTATAGGTCTGCACCGTCGCTATGTTGTTTCCCCGTATGCGGACCGGTTGCAGAGGTGGTATCGCCCTGCGAAAGTCCAGTATTATGTCCTTGGTTTTCGTTGCGTTCAGGAGAAGGCCGTTCCATTCACTCCAGTCACTGAAGGCTCCCACCAGGTCCCTGTACTCTCCCTCCTGTCCCTTCCTCACACACGCCATAATCGCGTCGTCCGAGTATTTTTGGACATGGCAAGACTCCGTGACTGAGCTAGGCAGGCAACTGCCTGGGAAGGTCCTGTTTGTGACTGAGCTTGGCAGGCAACTGCCTGGGAAGGTCCTGTTTGTGTAGTATCTATATAATGTAGTGTTAATTATGCGATAGTTTAAGGGTGAAACTTGTTGGTCGATGAACAAAGGGGGGGGGGGGGGGGGGCATGGCCATAGAGATCATTCTGAGGTTTTAGATGGTGTGTCATCAGTGTTTGTGTTATTGATTAACAATCATTTCTGGATTTTTTTTTTAGAAAAGTTAAAACCCAGCCTTGCTAAAACTAAGGGAGAAAGGACACTTTCTAGCCTAAAACATAAAATAGCTGCATGTTAGCTATTAGTTAATTAACTGAACCATCTAATAATAATTGTTAGGGATGTCCCGATCGCCTTTTTTTGCTCCTGATCCGATCCCGATCATGTGATTTTGAGTATCTGTCGATACCGATCTTTCCCGATCCGATCTTTCACATTAGTAACCAGTTTGATGCATTTTTGGCCAAAACAGGCGAAGCAAGACAAGCCCCTCTGTTCCCTTGAAATAGCCCCAGTCGAGCGCGGCGGCTCGCATTACATTCACCATACGAGAAATATGCAAAGTTTCAATCTGTTGCAGTGTTAGCACTTGGTTGGCTAGCAGCTAGCAGTGTTAGCACTCGGATGGCTAGCAGAGCCACTTAGCCAGTTAGCTCCCACTAGCAATCCTAGCACTAGTAGAATACGGCGATTCCACTCAGAAAAACAGTCAACATTAGCGTTTGCACTTTCCTTGAGTTGACTGCGTCCTCCTGATGTACCACGTCGTGTGTATCCCTCCGTCTCGGTCCCACCTTGACGTTGAATCAATATCCCATGCGGGCACTTCTCTATGCGTTCCATCCGTCTGTCCTTTGGCGGCGCGCGTCCGGTACAACGTTGAACGCACGCGGAACGTGTGCGTATTGGACTGGCTTCGGTTTAAATTTTTAAATGCTTCCAAACTTCTGACATTTTGTCTAGCTGCTCAGGTGTTAGGAGTTATCAGGTGGACCTGCCGGTGTTTTGGGAGCGACGCGTTGTGAGGTCTCCTATTTTCGGCCCACGTCACTGACTGTCGTGCGACGGTGTAAATCAAAGGAAATGCATTTGTTTTGGCAAATTCTTCTGCTCTGTGTGACAATAAATAAATGAATGATGATATGTAATTTAAAACCAAAACGAAGGCCTCAGTATGAGTTTAAGATGTGAACATGGTCATGTTTGTTGAATAAAATAAAACTTTTAGATATATTTTTTTACTGCAGATTTTTTTCCCCCGATCCCGATCCTCTGAAAATCACGTGATCGGATCGGGACATCCATAATAATTGTAATAAACGTTGTTAGGAATCCAGGTAAGAATGTTGAGTTCAAGTATGGCATGGAAGAATGGAGACGGAGAGGGTGATGCTCTTCTCGAATATGTGTTATTTTTATTATCAGAAACACTTTGAGCGATAACAATACTGTACCAGGTAAAGCAGGTAGTAGTAATAATGAAGGATACTTAGAAGGACAACTTAAATAACAAGAAAGAACAGGGCGGTGAGAGATCCGACTTCTCGACCTAAAGCAAAGAATTTAAATCATGATAACGGGCGAGATATCCGACTTCTGCCCGTGGACGGCTGTTCCCAGTAACACTGCTGAAGAACCGACAGGGAGAGAGGGGCAAAGTATTACTATAAAGGCCTCAGTACAGCCAGCAGACCCAATCAGCACCAGTGACACAAACACAGGCAGGTGACAACAATCAAGGTAATTACTGAGACAGCAGCACGTGATGACAATCAAGATAATACAGAGACAGAGTGAGAATTCCAAGATGGCGGCAGGGCCTCCAATCCTGAATAGGGAGAGAAGCCCAGACGTTACAAAACGTTATTACTTATTTGTATAGCACCTTTAGCACCTCATACAAGAATGGCAGCTTAACGTGCTTCACAGCAGTAAAAAAAAGACAGGCATACAATGAGCACAAAATTGGCAGATCAAGAGCAAAGCATGCAGTCATAAAATTACAAGTATAAAATAAGCATAACATTTGCATAAAATAGACAGCAGCAAAATAGACCAAATCAATATCAATAGAACATGCCTTATATTACGGTTTGATTATCAATGATACACAACAAAGTGCTTCAGAAAATAGACAGTAATAAAAGAGTAAAATATAATTGACAGAGTAAAATAGAATAGACAGAGTAAAATAGAATAGACAGCGTAAAATAGAATAGACAGAGTAAAATAATGCAATAGTGCAGTGCAATAAAATAGCTCTCATCTAGAGTACAACAATCACAGTCCAAGCAAGTCAAGTCCAAGCAGCAGATTGTATTAAAAGGCTAAGGTGAAGAGGTACGTTTTTAACACTTTGATCGCCATGGGTTAAATTAATAATTTACCATCCCTAGCCAGCTCTATTTTTTGAATGAATGAATGCATTTTTATTCACACACACACACGATACATTTTACATGCGAGTATCCTCATGTGATAACATGTCGCAAATTGTGTGCATGTGCCAGGTCTCCCAAGAAGCTATTTAAAGCTTTTGGAGGGAGCCTGAACACAGATACAAACAGAATATGAACAAACAAAACAATAACAAATAAACAAAAACAAACAAACAAAAACAAACAAACAAAAACAAAACAAAAAAAATACAACGTGGGTAGGTTTACACACCTACCTACTAACTGACATATAACAGAGATACATAATACAGAACATTTTATTCATAAATTATCATTTTAATTAGAGATATGATTTTAGCAGTTCCTCTTTCAATGATTTTTTAAAGGTTTTAAAGGTATTAGTCATTTTTAGATTTTCATCAAGCTTGTTCCAGATCTGTGGACCCCTGCATGCTATGCTTAGGCTAGCACAATTTAGCCTTCTCCTCTTGCCAGATATAAGATGCTTGTTTCTTGTGTTGTGGATGTGCAGTGGTTGGCAGACTGGGACAAGCTCAGACAGTCTGTGATTCATGTTGTTGACAACTTGATACATAATTGATGCGTTTTGATGAATGTTAAATTCAGCGAGCCTCAGGAGACCAAAGCGATGGAAAAGAGGCTATGGAGAAGTTCCCCTTCTTTGCAGGGCTATAACTTTTTAAATTCTATTGCTAAATTGACATTATTATGGCCCATTCAATGTCCTATATCCATTGTTCAGGGTGTAGCAACGATATACTTTTTCATTCACATATTCATACTAAAATATGGTCTAAAGTATAAGTATGTTTTTATCGTTTTCTGCAGCTTTCTCCAGAACTTGATTTATAGCTCCAAATGCATTATATTGATGATGAAATACAGTTTGATAGCAATTGGCGCGAGATAAAAAATTTCAACTGGACGTGGTTCTAGAAGTTACTACGTATCATCTGATATTGACCGGATGGGCGAGGGGGCGTTTATAATTCCGTGGGCAACGTTATACCATTCATCTAGTGTGGGTCATATGATCATCAGATCAGTTAGTATAGAAGACGTTAGAAAATAACGTTGAAACTCACCGTATCTTCCTCGCGCCGTTGGACGATCAGTTTGGAGTAGACAGTTTTCGATTATGGGATGTTGATCCTGATGAACCATTTCCAGGTTGTATAATACTATATACGTCCAAATAACGCTGTTTATTGAGTTAGGGCGAGCGATTGATTATCCAGTGTGTTGAGATAGAGTCCTGCTAATGATCGCGAGTGCCCGGACGATTTATGGATGAGCACTTCCTGTTTGACGAGTCACTTCCTGTTGGCGATCTGCCGATTGGCCACCAGATGGCGCTCTTGAACCGCTAGAGAGTTGAGTGGAGATCAGCAGTATATCTCAGGACCCCGGAGGAGAAATATGATTTCGATCACAGATTTTTGAAATATTGACATCAAAGACGAGTTACGGCGTCTTCGGCAGAATGAGCATGGCTAGGAATGACGTCTAAACACGTCATCGGCTATTAAAGTGTTAACTTACTTTTGAAAATATTTAGAGATCTAGCCTAATGTCCATAGGTAGAGTGTTCCATAGCTTTATCCAGCCTCTCTAATGAGATAAGATAAGATGATCCTTTATTAATCCCCTTGGGGAAATGCAGGTGTCAAAGCAGCATGGGGGGGGGGGGTACAGGGGGGGGGATACAGAGCTTCACAGTCCTACTGTATACAGTCCAGTATCTATATATACTATAGATACAATATGGCGCAGCGGACATTGCGCTCGTCACCAACACAAGAGACACCGGGTTCGAATCCGGCTGTCGGCGTTGCCTCCGGCTTGGGCCGGCTGTCATACTAACTCAATTAGCAGAGTTAGTGGGTGGGAAGTCGATGGGTGGTAATCTGGACGTTGTGGACAGCGACTCCTACAGGTCGGTTGGGGACGCCTGCACAGCAAAGTCAGGAAAACGGCGGGGGCAGTGTGAGCCTCCTACACGTTACTCCTCGCCAAATGAGAGTCCGCGCTGGCAGGTGAAAAGATGTGACAGGCTGCCTCCACATGTATCGGAGAGGACATGTGATGCAGGGCTTCTATCCTCCCTACACCCGGCCAGTGGGGGGCATATGCAAGCAACGATCAGGACAGGACAGGGAGAATTGGCACGAGAGGTAAATTGGGATGGGGAGAAAAATCACAGAAAAAAGGTGGAGAAAAAGTAGATAAAAAAAAGAAAGTACAAAATCCAAGATAGTACAATGAGTGCACGTGGATATGAGTCTCGAGTTCTCACGTCCAGAGTTCTGACAACGATAGTTCTCCTAGCAGCAGAGCCGGCCGTCCGAGCCCTTGGTTGTAGTAGAGCCTGGTGGCTGCCGGTATAAAGGACCGGCCCAGGTGGTTTGTGGTGTGTCGGGGGGGGATGAGTCTTTGGCTGAACGTGGTCTTCATTCTGGCTAGCTCCTCATATAGGGGGTGGGAGGGGTTCTCCAGGATGGCTTCTAAATTTGTCCTCATCCTCCTCTCAGCCACCACCTCTAGATTAGCCAGCTCACCAGCCACTACCCACTACGCCTTCTTCACAAGCTTGTTCAGCTTGCTGGAGTCCCTCGAGCTGATGTTGCCCCCCCAGTATACCACAGCAAAAAAGAGGACGCTGTCTACAACCGACTGGTAGACTGGTAGATAGCAGCAGTCGGTTGTCTCCTCAGGAAGAACAGCCTGCTTTGTCCCTTCCTGTAGAGGGCCTCAGTGTTGTCCGACCAGTCCAGTTTTTTGTTCAAGTGTACTCCAAGGAACTTGTAGGACTCCACCATCTTTACCTCCTCCCCTCCGAGGATTATGGGAGAAGGGGGACCCTTCCTGCCTCTCCGGTAGTCCACCACCAGCTCCTTTGTCTTGCTGACATTGAGTTGGAGGTGGAGGTGGTCCACCAATGTCTATAGGTAGGGTGTTCCATAGCTTTATCTAGCCTCTCTAATGTCCTATGTAGGGTGTTCCATAGCTTTATCTAGCCTCTCTAATGTCCATATGTAGGGTGTTCCATAGCTTTATCTAGCCTCTCTAATGTCCATATGTAGGGTGTTCCATAGCTTTATCTAGCCTCTCTAATGTCCATATGTAGCATCCTGAAAATATGGATATTATTCAGAAGTGCTGACTTGCCTTTTATCTCCCCTTTGTGCACAAAGACATGTTGACTAGTTTCCATTGATATTCTCACAAACAATGACGCGGGCTCCTCCTTCTTCTACCGGCTGAAATATGGATTATAAACGGCATTACTGGATCCATATCTACCATCCTTTTCCCTGTGTGACTAGTTGGCGGTACCAGCAGGGGGCGGTGGCAGGCAGAGAGTGTCCGAGAGAGATGGGAAGGAAATAAATGGAGGCGGAAGAGGGGAGACGAGCCTCTTGGAGTCGGGACGTTGTTGTGAACAGACGTGTCTCGGGGAGCCCCGTTGTGAAGCACGGGCGGACCAACTGAACTTGAGCATGTGACGGGTTATCCTATGAAAGTAAACGTAGTGGAGCATTGCATGCTTTCCCTACTGAATACCCTAGCGATACATAATAATAATAATAATTTATAATAATTTAGGACCTGCTCCGAGGTCATCAATTGGCACACATGCGATGCATGCATGCAATTCGTATCTGCGATTAACCCATCCCGTCGTCCTTCCCCCCCAAGGGCAGCCGGGAGCAGACAGGCGTCAACGTGAGCCGCGCCAGGGGACCAATCCAAGTGCTCCTGTCCGTCTTCATCAAGGACGCCACAGCGTTAGCGATCTTGTTGTTGTGCATGTTTTTCCATTGGGTTTATCTTATCGGGGGGGGAAACCCTTGCGAGCACGGGGAGAACATGCAAACTCCACACAGAAAGGCCTGGGAGATACCCCACCTGGGTAACTGGCATCATGGAAACCTGGTCCCCAAGCGGGAATCGAACCCTGGACCTTCTTGCTGTGAGGCGACAGTGTTAACCACTACACCACCGTGCCGCAACGAGTTATCCTAGAAGAAATGCGGTATCGCCCTGAGGGGTTTAAGTTAAAGTTATTCCCTCTAGCGAGGTGCCCCGCCAGCGTGGCGTGAAGAGGACCGGTGTTTAGAGGCACCCTGCGTTATCATATATCCCGGCTAGCAGGAGGGCTGTTTGGGGACCCAGAGTGTAGCTGCAGTGTTAGTGAGGGCAAGTTTAGGTATGCGTGTCGACCCAGCACCAGCTGTCTACAACCAGTCTGCTCCGGCTGTCTACAACCAGATCTGCACCAGGCTGTCTTCAGAGCACGGGAGTTCGTCCCGACCAACAGAGGTCGCCATCACCCAGCACACGCTCTCAGCCCAGCACTGCCCCTCTGCTCCAGCCCCGCCTGCTAGCGCCCACGCCGAGAGCGTTCGACGCCATCTTGCTATCCGGACGACGGTGGCGCGGCGAGGCCGCCATCTTGGTAGAGTACATTAGGGCTTCGGTGCCCAGGATTCTATTGCACGTTACACAGTGTGGTGCGGCCTGCGGGCGAAGCTAACGTTGCTAACTACAGTTCCTAGGGGTACCCCATCAACAATATATGCCGGCATTAGCATAGGACTTTTGTTAGGTATTTGTGGGCCCACATTTTTTATTTCCTTTGAGTGTGATAATGTGTTTGGTTCTTTAATAATATTTTCCCATCTAATTAACCCTTTCCCTGTGGGGAGGTTACAGACCTGGTGCATCATAAGTAAAGCCCAGAGAGGTATTATTTTCACCATATAATTAAAGCCTGTTAGAGGTATTATACATGGTACTGACCCAGACGTGGGCGATGAGTCAAATGCATTAAAGTATATTATTCCTGGCACTAACACAGAGGTGTGTGTAGAATATAGTTAGACATAAGGTATTGAGTTACAAATTGGGTAATAGTAAGATTCCATTCTATTCGACCCAGTGCTTTTAACTCTTTGTAACTGACCAGTATAATTAGTATTAAAGAATTAGATGGGAGTTCTGTATGCGTGTCCATTCATGAGCCGTTTAACAACTCTTTTGGTGTGGGTAACGTTAATACAATTAACCCCTTCCTATTCCACCTTTCCCTTGTTATTGTAAGGTTTCTAGTGTCACTGAGGGAGGGTACTGTTTGCGGGGGGAACCAGGGTATTTATTTACAATTCAGTCACTAGGTGTGGGAGGGTTTGAAGGAGTAATTGGGGGAAGTGGGAGCGTGTTGGGGAGTACTGCGACCGCCCTGCTGCAGGGGAGGAAGACCAGAGTACCAGACCAGGTTGGTAAATCCCGGGCCCCATCCACTCACACTACCAGCCTCCAGTTGAAGCTCCAGACTCAAAGACGGAGGTGCAGTCAGACAGAGCTCTACTGTGTCTCGCTACCCAGTGATTGTGCCCACCCGTTCCCACGAAGCAGGGATAATCCACCCTGCTACACATAGGTAGGGTGTTCCATAGCTTTATCTAGCCTCCCTAATCTCCATAGGTAGGGTGTTCCATAGCTTTGGTGCTTGTTTTACACTGTCTGAACCATACGTCTTTCCCATATACTCCGCTTTAGGATAATAGGCTCAGTACTGCTCTACAAAGGCAGCAGTAACTGCAAAAGTTGTAAAACTGAGAAAAGCTTATCTCCTCTCCCACCAACAGATAATTGGTATTGGTACTGAATATAGTATATAATTTGCCAATTATATTATAGCCTATATCTACCTACACTATCTTTGGTGGGACAGGGGAGGACAGGTAGAACAGGGGACAAACTGTCACTCCTATGCAGAGTTTTGAACGACGTTTTTTGCAGGCTGTGTGACATACAGGCGTAGAGGCAGCTCTGCGTAGGAGTGTGCTATCATCCGAAAGATATGTTTTGGTACAGAAATAAATAGTAGATCATATACTATAATATGTACTATAGTAGCCTATAATAACATCTTGTTACAATTGTTTTACGAATCCGTAAATTTTTAGGACTTGATAGCAAATCCTTCTCTTTTTCTTTTACGCCGAGCATGTTGTTCTGAATTAATGAATACACTATGAATACAACTCATTAGAATTGTAGTTGTCTTGATGCTTCTTATAACCTATCCTAACATAACAAGTACATTTTTAGATTTGTATTTATTATGGAAAGTATTATGCCAGTAATATCTGAGCAGTCAGAATGACTGTTACTTTTAGTAGTTATGGAATTCCGGTCATTCCGTTATGTTCACAATATTATTGACCTATCTCAAACTCTCCCTCTCTTCTTTTTTTTGTGATCAAATTTTTCTTTATTTTTCTTTTTCCAATTGAAACAAGACACAACACAATACAGTAACAATAATAATAATAAACAAGACATCACAGGACAGTAACATCAATAATAATAACTATAATGACAAGCCAATTAAATTAAATCTAATTAAATGCAATCAAATTCAATTCAATTAAATCAAATAGTTGTAATATCAAATAAATATATATATATAAAAAAATATATATATACATATATATACAGTATACAACCATACCCAGGTGAAGCTCAGCATACCAGAACACCACAGGAGTGTTCACCCACCCCTGCTATCCAACCCAAAAAACAGGACCCCCATATATCCCAAGCCCCCACCCACCCTAGCCACGGCTCGCTGGCCCATGAGAACCCCAAGTCCAGCATCCCAGGGAACCAGAGCACCACGCCTCAATGACACTCCAATTCCCAGAGACCCCGAACCCGGGGCCCCCACTGCCTAGAGCCAAGATCATCAAAACCACAGCAACCGAGGGCCCAAAAAACCCCACCCCACAATTTCGTATTTCCAATTCTTCCCTCCCCTGTCTTGAACGTTGCTAGACTATGCCTCCCACTGGTCGGCTGTAGTGAGGATAGAAGCCTTGCATCACGTGTCCCCTCCGGTACACGAGGAGGCAGCCTGTCGCATCTTTTCACCGCAGCAGCTCGAACTCTCAGTGGCGAGGAGTAACGCGTGGGAGGCTCACGCTGCCCCCGATACTTCCTGTTTCCGTCACCCAACCGACCTGTAGGAGTCGCTGTCCACAACGTCCAATCCCCACCCACCGGCTTTCCCACCCTCTAACACTGCCAATTGTGTTAGTATGACGGCCGGCCAAGCCGGTAGCAACGCCGAGAGCTGGGCTCGATACCAGCATCTCCTGCGTTAGTGGCGAGTGCCTTGCCCACTGCGCCACTCAGCCGCCCCTATAATAAAGGAATATCTTATCTTATCTTAACATACGAGACCCCCCCCCCCTCCCAAGCCGAACCACCGAAATGATGGCCTCCCCCCCGATACTCCTCCCCATCAAACCCCACCAGCCCAAATGATGGATACATATTATTACATACTATAAAGTGAAACATCCCGAGTCCCCATCCGCCCAGTCCCGACAGCCACGGTCCCCACCCCATGAGGACCCCGAATCAAGCATCCCAGCGAATCAGAACATCATGCCTCTTTAACACTCCGATTCCCAGAGACCCCGAACCAGGGGCCCCCACCAGCCCGAGACCGCGACTACCAAACCCACAACATCAATGAATTGAAAATGGGGGACCCTGATGTAAACAAGATGAAAGTCTTTCTCTGGTCTGCATCCCCTTAACAATTGTGTGTATTGAGCTGTACTGTATTGTACCCATTCTACAATCTGTTAATACAATTTTCAATCAATCAAGGGCCCAAAACATCCACCTTGTATAGAAATAAAATAGAAATAGAAATTATTATAAAAATACAATTATATTGCTAAAGACATTTCTAAAAGACATTTATTCCCCCACTCCCACCCCCCCCCCCACCCCAGGACCCCTCAGGACTAACCATCCCGATCTCGCTCTGCTGCTAGATCATTGACTTCACTCTCTCAGCTGCCGATGCCCACAAATTAATGTTAGATTCTTTAACTCCAATTACCCGAGCTGTGGAGATCTCCAAATAAATGACATCTAAGAATGTTAAAGCCCAATAAATTATTGTAAGTTTGTCGGGTTGTCTATACATTTGTGTATAGTCATAGCTATACATTTTTTGGCTGCTGTAAATCCCGCTAAATTTTTTCTTTTTTGCTGTATAGGAGCCTGCAGCTGGGAGATATCATTCAGGAGTAGTGTTGCTGTGGATAGTGGTATTGTCAAGGCACATGTGTCTGAAAGCTTAGTATATGGTTCTCCAAAATCAAGCGACCGGTGGACATTCCCAGAACATGTGTAGGTACGTGCCAGTAGCCCCCAGGGCGCACAGGGTGCACCGGGAGTCAGCCACCAGACCCATCATACTTAGTTTCCTAGGGGTGATATATGTTCTATGAATATAGTTAAAGTGTACTTGTTGGTGATTGGGGTTACGGGAGGCCAGTGTAATATTGGTCCAGACATCACCCCAATCAAACTTAGGGTCCCGTTCTGGAATGACTTCCCGCCAAACTGTACATTGGAGGGGGTTGGGTTTGGACATATACAGGGGCCAGTTTCGAATTGCAGCCTCCCGTAGGCACATTGGAAATGCACAGATCTTTGCAGCTGCCATTGTGACAGATGTGTCACAGCTTCTGTGCACTCACCCGGAGATTCCCTGGACCTCTCCCTCGTGCTTCCTGGACTCCAGCCTTCCTACCGCCTGCCCGCTGAGGAAGATTCCGACCAGGATCAAAGCCAGCGTGCCATGGTTCCCAGTGCCAGACCGTGGCCACCTATATGGTAGGCTACAGTCTAGTTCTCTTGTCTATTCTATTAAGCTTCTTTATTGTTTTGTATTTTGTGCTGCCTTACATTCACTACAACCCCACGCTTACCAGTGTTTGCTTTTGCTCCTCAGTGATTCACCTGGACCTGTCACAACACCGTGTGACCCCTCTCAAGCCTCACGTTCCCCCAGACGTTCCCTGGACCTTGCACACACACATGCACAGACACTGGACTCTTGCACACACTCTTGTGTGTGTGACTCTTGCACACACCTACGCATATTGGTCATACGCAACATCATTCCCACACATAGTCTTTGCACCATATACTTAGTTCCACACTCCATTACAGTTAAATACGCCTATACGGGCTAAAGAGTTATGATAATAATAAGAAATTTAATTTGGGCGGCTGAGTGGCGAGTGGGCAAGGCGCTCGCCACTAACGCAGGAGATGCTGGTATCGAGCCCAGCTCTCGGCGTTGCTACCGGCTTGGCCGGCCGTCATACTAACACAATTGGCAGTGTTAGAGGGTGGGAAAGCCGGTGGGTGGGGATTGGACGTTGTGGACAGCGACTCCTACAGGTCGGTTGGGTGACGCCGGTGCGGCGGAAACAGGAAGTATCGGGGGCAGCGTGAGCCTCCCACGCGTTACTCCTCGCCACTGAGAGTTCGAGCTGTTGCGGTGAAAAGATGCGACAGGCTGCCTCCTCGTGTACCGGAGGGGACACGTGATGCAAGGCTTCTATCCTCACTACAGCCGACCAGTGGGAGGCATAGTCTAGCAACGTTCAAGACAGGGGAGGGAAGAATTGGAAACACGAAATTGGGATGGGAGAAAAATAGAAAATGGGGAGAAAAAGTGGATAAAAAAAACATAATAAATGTAATTTATTGAAGTTCCTATGTCTCTGTGCCGCCTCCCTCCCCCATAACTTTACGAGATAATTTGTTCTTATAGTAACGAATGATCCTAATAAAATGTCTATTCGATTCATGCATGTCTGACTGTTAAACAAGAAAAAAATTATGTACATATGTTGTTAGAATGGTACAAATATTCATCTGGTGACATTCTTTATAGCATTAACATATTCATTGACCCAGAAAATGTATAGTTTGACACCAAAATTGATCTTCTATGTTCAACATTCTAACAACAAACCCTAACCCAACATTAACATTTTTGGCAGTTGTTAGAATGTTCGACACATGGCGGCCGGGTAGCACAGCGGACTAAGCGTCTGTCTACCACCGCAGAGACACTGGTATCGAATCCGGCTGTCAGCGGTGCCTCCGACTTGGCCGGTCGTCATACTGGCACAATTGGCAGTGTCAGCGGGAGGGAAGCCGGTGGGTGGTAATCTGGTTGTTGTAAACAGCGACTCCTACAGGTCGGTCAGGGTGCCTGCACAGTGAGGGAGGGAAATGGTGAAGGTGACCTCCCAAGCGTTACACTTCACCAATGAGAGTCCTCACTGCCAGGTGAGAAGAGGCTACTGGCTGTCTCCTATGTATCGGAGGAAGCATGTGATAGACTTCAGGGCTCCCTAGACTGACCAGTGGGGGACACATGCGCGCAACAACCAGGAAGGGGAGGGGGGAATTGGCATAACGACTAAAATTGGGATGGAAGGAAAATACAGAAAAACAGGAGGAGAAAAAGTGGATAAAAAAATATATAATGTTCGACACATTTGTACCACATGCACAAACCTGCTTGATTATTGCCCCAAATACCATGCAAGTTGGACAGAGTGGGTATGTCTGGAAAGAAGAGGCTTGTGGGTACCTAGAAAACCAATGTTCCCTCTGATATATTCATGTGAACGGCCAAGGGACCTTTTGGAAGATGAGCATGGCAGTTTTATCTAGGCTAAAATCTTCCCTTCCCAACAGTTGGGCTTAATGAAAATGGTACCAATGGAAAGCTTAGCTTCTCTAGTTTACAGGGATACCAATACCTTTGTGCGTGCTAGGACCAAGATATTGGCAGAACCTTGATTTTACATGGCGGCCATCTTGAAATCCATCATGATGACGTGGCCCTTACCCCAAAATAAAAGCTATGATGATGGGGAACACGTGGAAAAAATTTTGTGCTTTTATCCGGCGCGTCCACATAATTTTGCTAAGCCACCAGACTAATAAGACATAATAAGATTATCCTTTATTGATCCCCTTGGGGAAATCCGGGTGTCAAAGCAGCATGGGGGGTGTTGTGAAGGGCCAGATTAAAGCTGAGAATCTACATTTATTGTTTTATATACATTGTATATTATTTATATATACACGGTATATCCCTTTAAGCCTGCGTTCGAATCATAGTAATATTCGCTTTCCTTATTGGATAACGCCATCGGCGCCAGACCGCAAGCCCCCAAAGTCTGGTTCAAAGGCGAGTCCGGGCATGTCGTAACATGCCCGGAGACAGCGTATTGATTCGAGACGAGAACTGAGGTTCGGCACTAGATAGCCAATTAAGTATATATATACTGCGGCAGGTGCGAACAGCAGCAGTTCGGTAACAGTGAAGTGAGAAGCAGTGCGTCTAACAGAGCGTTGAGAACCATGTGCGAATTGAATAGTAAAAGTGTCAGATTTAATGCAGTAACGTCAAGTTCGACTTAGCTTAATGTGAAGTAAATAGTCGTTAATTTATTGTGTATCGTGCCAACAACAGTTCGTTCGTGTGTAGCATTACCCAGCAGTTCGTTCGTTTAGCTAGTGGACCTTAGCCAGTGCGCGTGGACTAAATACATTGGTACCAGCACACGAGGAGGCCTAGTCGGAGAACCTACTGGACATGTGCACAGGAGAACCGACGGCGGCGATTGCAGAACTAGTATTGGTTGGATTATATTGATTGTGGAACGTATTACCCGGAGAAGAGCATCGTTAATCTCCACTGTCGTTTGGATTTAACCCCGTGAGGATCTACATTCGGGCTGGCCTCATGGACCGAGGCTAGCTGGCTATCATCATTGCTATTGGGCAATTGGATTACAGTTATTGCTTTTGATGCTGAGCTTTGGATTACAAGGACTGGCTTCTGTACGTGAATCCCCTTCTTCTTCAATTGATCAGACTGAGTATCCGAACATTCCTCTCTCCTCCAGAACTTACAACTCTGGGAGGAACCCATTGTCTCCAAGCGGTACCAGCGTTGCCCTCTATAATTGCCATTCTACGCCAGGCGGCGTTAGCCTAGTACCCCATCGTAGGAATTATTCTATTCCCATTGATTTATGCTACTGACTGACTTTATGCCTATTCTTCACCATACAAGCGCGACCCTAATTCTCATATCTGTAACCAATTACTGCATAATAATAAATACCCTCAAATGATATTTCTTTGTCAGTGCCGTGTTATTATGAGTGTCTACCATATATTAGATGTACTGTCTGGCCAGTAATTAAAGTACATACCTAGCAGTGGTTTAATCTATCACAATCTTTAATACAGTCAGGGTTTTGTAACCCCTCAGTTACAGGGGGATGCATAGCTTCACAGTCCTATATACACTATAGGTACACTTAAAGTATAGATACAAATACAATATAATATACAACCTGTTAGCCATTGTAGCTTGCATATCATAATTGCTAGGCTAACGAGCAAGCTCAATAGCTCAGCCCACTATAACCCGCTAGCTTAAAAGTCGAACCTGGAATGAACATAGCATAACTAGCTTAGTGCAGTACAGTTTGCTAGCCTCACACACGTGGTCCATTTAGCTTGATTGAACAGTAGGATGGTCATATCATGCTTGTTAGTCATGAAGGAACCCAATTGACCTAACTTAGCTTCAGTATAGTGTCTTTTATCCATCAATCATGAACCATTGTAATTTGTTAACTTAATGAATGAATATAGTTGTCTGTTAGCCAATGTAGCCAGTCTGTTATAACTTGTTAGCTTAATAAAGGAACATATCTCATTTAGCTTAATTGACTGGCTTAGCTTAACCTAGCATAGTTTAATTGGATGAGCTTAGCACCGCAAAAATTAAAGTCTCATGAGCGTGGCCAACTTAGCTTGGCCTAACTGTAGACATGTCCGACAACCATGTTGTTAGCAAGCATCTTCAGTAGATTCTGGGTTCTCTCACCCGTCCCTCAGGAAGCCCTCTGCTTCGGCGACCGACCCAAGTTTCCTTCTCGTCCCCTGTTTGGTTACAATGGTTAGCTTGGCTGGGAAGAGTAGAGTCGGCCTGTAGCCCAGTTGCCACAGCTCAGACATGGCTTCCTTGTATTCTTTGTGTTGAGCCACGATCTCCGGTGGGTAGTCTTCATAAAAAGCGATGTGATGGCCTTTGTATAACAGCTTGCCCTTTCTAGCCCGGGCCTCATGGATGATCAGCTCCTTTAGCTGAAATGTATGGATCTGTATAATTATAGTTCTCGGCCTCTGTCCTTTCACTGGTTTATACATGAGAGTGCAGTGCAACCCTATCACATTCAGGGGGGCTAGTTAGCAACTCTTTACCCAGGACTTCTTGCAGCATGAAAAAAGCGTGATGGTTGGGGTCCTTCAATGTCCTCCGGTAGACCGATAATTAGGGATGCTTGATATTGGCTTTTTTACCGATACCGATATACCGATATTGTGCAACTCTTAATTTCCGATACCGATATCAACCGATATCAACCGATACCGATATATGCAGGGTTCCCCCCCCCCCCCAAAAAACGGAATAATTTCAGGTAATTAACATTACATATCTCTTGTTGTGGAATTAACACAACATTATGCATACTTTTGACAATAAATAAAATCAGAATTTGTTCTTACTTGCTTGCCTGGGTAAATAACGGTTATAGAAATGTAAAAAAATAAAAAAAAATAAAAAAATTAAACCGATACCGATATTGTCCGATATCACATTTGAATGCCGATATCGGCCGATAATATCGGACATCCCTACCGATAATTCTTATGTTATTCCGTCTTTCACGAGATTGTACCTCGGTGAGCCTAGCTTGGATCTTAGCTAGCTTGGCTAGTTTGATAGCTTGGTCCAACGAGATGCTGCAAACATTGCTCTTGCTGGCTAGCCTCGCCCGTGAGCGAGATAATCTCTCTGGTATTGTCTATGGTTTTTGTGTGGAGCATTTCTACCTTTTTGTCGAAGGTCTCTATGGCTGCTCTTATCTCGGCTGATACTGCTTTGCGGTAGGTTTCAAAGAAGCATCTCGAGAAGCTCAGCGAGGACCATTTTGATAGCCGCCAGGCTAGAGCCACTCAGCGTAGTGTTTGAAGGTGTATCTTGTCGGCTTTTGTGGACGACGCACCTTGTTTGTTTGTCTGCCATGTCTTGTCATAAAAAGTATTAAAATGTGGAAATGATTAGTTAAAAGAAACCAGTGAGGGCATTAAAAATGAAAATTTGTAAAAGCTAGGGGAGCAGGTGTGAATGTACGTCTTCACTCCATGACACCGGAATCCCCTCAACCACTCTCCCTCTCTTCTTGATCCTCCAATCACAACTGTTGCCCACCCCAAAGCAACAGCTGTGATTCGAGGATCAAGAGAAGGGGGCATGGCTTGAGATAGGTCAATTAACACATGCCGGGAAGTAGAGAAATGCCTCCAAGCTACTTTGGCGGGAAAGATGCACCTTAAAAGCCGGCGGTAAGTAAAGAAGACTTCCACTGTCGCCGGGGAAAATGGGGCCCCCCGTTTCTGTTCCAGCTAGTTAACTTCTCTCAGAGTAATTGTCTGATTTGGTGTCTGTTACGCATCTCTGACTCCAGCACTGAATGCTGCATCTACGTGGATAAAAGCGTCAGCTATGCCGCTGCCAGTGGAAGGTGTGTGTGTGTGTGTGTAGAGTCACAAAAACACATTCCACATAAATCTTCTGGGTCCATTAGTCAAGTTACTTGCTCTGAGGAATCAGGGTCTCAGTGAGAACGTGCCACACTGTTTACCCTGGGGGGCCATGTCCCAAACGGAACACTGGCCCTGAGTCATCCTGCCTCATCATAAAGGGAGCTGGCAGGACATTCACCATGACACCATGACAGGGAAGAAAAAAACATTATTCATTGTTCTTTGGGCTGGCTGCGTGACAGGGTCTGGAAGAGCAGATCAGCTGCATCAGTCATTATGCAGTCAACCAGCGGGGCAGAACAGGACGAAGAGCGCCAGGGATGGGAGCCGTGGCTGAACACAGGCCATCTCTCATCAGGGTTAAAGTGTGAGAGGGACGACACCAGGGGGGGGGGGGGGGGGGGGGGGGGGGGGCGAGAGACTTTTACAAGCTTTCAAGCCAGTTATTGGACTGGGAGAATGTGACCGCAGAGCAGAGGAGTGTATCATTAAACCTTTTAAACTGAATTGGCTGAGGTGGATTGATTATTTTATTATGAGGGACAGTGCGTACATCTAAATTATTGCAGCCTATTTGCCGCAGTATCAGAGCATCGGGTCTGTGTATATTAAAGTATAGATGTGAGCATTAATCTCCCCATCCAGACGTCCAGCACACGACTGGCAGCCGAGCGAAGTAGATGCGGTATCGGAGTTAGCCAGTCAAAATACAGCCGGGAAAGAAACTTTTATGGTAAACTGTGGCAGCAGCATATTTTTCCTCGCACATTGTTCCGCGTTCTTTTCTGACAGACTGGTCCATAAGGTGTGTTTGTGCAAAATGTGCAGGTGTTGCTGATCAGATAGTGTAATCTCCATGACTTTGGGCGAGGTTCAAGACGGCACCTGCAGGAAGCACAGCCTGTCGAGCTGATGATAAGTGACTATTCAAACTCTCTGACTGACTATTAAAACTCTTTATGTGATGTTTTCCGTTATG
>NC_140181.1:85405470-85420470 GCF_963971535.1 Notolepis coatsorum | reverse complement strand
AAAAACGGAAAAAGAAGGGGGAAAAAAGATAATAATAATTAAAAGAAAAGTTGGATTTACTAGTAAACAGTCTGCAGTATGGTTAAATGCAGTGTACGGTTAGTAGATGTAAACAGTCTGCAGTTCAATTAAGTACTGTCAGTAGACAGACAATGACAGTAAACCGTGTGCAGTACCAGCAGTCACAGAATACAGCTAATGATAGCAATACGTCCAAAAGCAGATTGTAAAATAAGATAAGATAATCCTTTATTGATCCCCTAAAAAGTACAAACACAAGATAGTCCAGTGGTGAGAGTCCAGTGATATGAGTCTCTAGTGCAAAGAATCAAGATAGTCGGTACGGTGATGTGAGTCTCTAGTTCTCAAGTCCCGAGTTGTAACAGTGTAGCTCTGGCAGCACCGTCTGATCCTGATGGCTACCGGTATAAAAGACCGGCCCAGACGGTTTGTGGTGTGTCGGGGGGGATGAGTCTTAGGCTGAATGTGCTCTTCATTCTGGCTGCGTGTAGCCTTTTTACAACGCATCCGCGTTTCCGGCGCTCTGATTGGCCAGGCCATGTGACATGTGCGCCCAATAGCGTTTTGCCCATTTCCGCGTCGAACAGCCTGCAAACTACCTGGCGTTCTATCGCCATGCTCTAAGACAAACTCTAACCTTAACCAACTTCGAAATTAGTGCCTAAGCTTAACGATAGGTTATGTATATAACCTAGTTATATGAGTACTGGCTGAGCGTCCCGCTCTTAAGCCCTATCGAGATACCCCTTATCTCATGTACCTATTGTACTCCAGCGGGACGCTCACTCAGTTATATATTCGTACTTGGCTTATCGCGTCCCGCTCTTAAGCCCTATCGAGATATGGGTTAGAGCGGACGCGAGGCCCGACAGATGTACCACCTGAGGACCCGTAAGCCCACATGAAGGGGTTTGGGGAGCCCTGTCACCCCATCCTTCCTAATGAAGGGGGGGCGCAGTCAACTCCACCTGAGTGCGAGCAAGAGGGAACTAAAACCCCTTGAACACACAGCACAGGCGGAACCAAGTGTGACCTAACACACTGTGGCCCATACCCACACACTCCTGCTACCCTACCAAAGGACGGGAAGCAGGAAAGGCCACAGACCCCAGAACCGCCTGGGAGACAGAACCCCCGGTCATGTCCATGAGGTAAAACCTTACAAAGGGGCCCGGGGAGGACCATGAAGCTGCAGCACAGATGTCCTCCACCGAGGCCCTACCCAGGAGAGCGGCAGAGGCAGCCACCCCACGAGTGGAGTGCGCCCTGATGCCCCCAGGGGGATCCTGCCCAGCCAATGTGTAGCAGAGGGCAATGCCCTCGCACAACCAATGGGACAGGCGCTGTTTCGACAGTGCCTTACCGGCACGAGAACCACCGTAACAGACAAAAAGCTGATCGGTAACCCTGAGGTCCTGAGTACGGCTGAGGTAAATTCCTAAAGCACGGACCGGACATGACAGGTGAAGGCCCGCATCTAACTCACTAGCGTGAGGAGGAGGACGAAACGCCTGAACCACAATATCCCGGGAGCGGAAGGAACTCCGGATATTCTTAGGCATGAAAGCAGGATTAGGTCGCAGAGTGGCACCGCAATCGGCCCGAAAAGACAGGCACTCTGGACGTACCGAGAGAGCACAGAGCTCACCCACGCGTTTAGCGGAAGTGACAGCCAGCAGGAACGCGGTCTTGAAAGACAGCCGTTCCAACGGCGACCGAAGGGTCCATCCTCTCTAGACTCACCCTCCCACCAGCCACACCAACAGTCGTTGGCCCTTTAACATCGGGTACTGGAACAGTGACCCGTTGTGCTGTGAGAGGGCCGTCGCCGATCAAGGAATGACCCAAGGAGGAGCGACCAGAAGCTGGATCAAAACCGGGAACCACACTGCCGTGCCCCGGTCCGGCGCGACCAGGATCACGTCCTGCTCTCCCTCCGTATCCGCTCCAACAGCTGACTCAACAGCTGTACAGGAGGAAAGGCGTACAGAAGACCGGGCGGCCATGGAAAGGTCGAGAAGGCATCCACCCCCAAGGGGGGATGATCTGCTCGACTGAGCGAGAACCACAAGGGGCACTTGTGAGAGCGTCGGCACGCAAACAGATCTACCGAGGCCTCCCCGAACCGATCCCAGATCTGTCTGACTATGTCGGGGCGGAGTTCCCACTTGTCATAATGAGGACCACCCCGAGACATCATATCCGCTCCCATATTCTCTGTACCAGGAATGTGGAGCGCCCTCAGACTGCGCAGCCTGCGGGATGCCCATAGCCAAAGTTCGACCGCCGCCCGGAGCAGGCGGATGGAATGAGTCCCACCCTGCCTGTTGATATACGCCGCTGCCGTCATACTGTCTGTCCTGACCAAAACGTGTTCGCCTACCACCAGGTGGTCGAACCGTTTGAGGACCAGGAGGATTGCCTTCAATTCCAACACATTGATATGCGGGGTAGATGGGCCAGCATGAACCTCCGTCTAGCTGCCCCCACTGCGTGGGTCCGACACGTCCCTCCCCAACCCGTGAGAGAGGCGTCGATGAAGACCGTGATGTGTGAGCGCCTGCTGCCCATGGGGACCCCAATGGTGAGGATACCCAGCCTCCTCCAGTGGGCGAGATCTCCCCATATTGACAAAGGAACCGTCAACCGTTTCCATTTGTCCCTCACCGGATCTATTCTCATAGAGAGAAACCACCTCTGTATCCTCCTCATGAAGAGGAGGCCAAGAGGAACCACCGTGTGAGCAGATGCCATCATGCCGAGCAGACGCATCACTTGCAGCGCCGTGACCGTCCCTCCCAGACGGAAACCCCCGAGCGCGTGACGGATAGACACCTGGCGCTGCTCCGAGAGGGTTGCAATCATGGGCCTTGACCTCAACGTCAAGCCCAAGTACTCCACCTGTTGACTGGGAAGAGGCGTACTCTTCTTCCAATTCACAGCAAAACCCAGGCTGGTGAGGAATTCCACCACCAGCCTGGTATGAGACCTGGCAACCTCCTCCGAACGACTGAGGAGTAGAATGTCGTCGAGATAGAATAGAACTCGTATCCCCGGACGACGTAAAGGCTCCAGCGCAGTCGCCACGCACTTGGTGAATGTGCGGGAAGCCAGAGAATAACCGAAAGGCATCCTCTGGTACTCGTACGCTACGCCCTGAAACAGGAACCGTAGGAACTTCCTGTGAGGAGGGAAAATCGGGACGTGAAAATACGCATCCTTCAGGTCTATGGAGGTGAACCAGTCTCCCCTTCTGACAGCAAGCAGAAGGAGTTTGACGGTCAACATTCTGAACGGTCTCGCTACAATCAACTGATTGAACGCGGATAGATCCAGTATAGGTCTGACCCCCCTGTTTTCTTGGGTACCAGAAAATAACGGGAGTAGACGCCTGACATCGCGTCATCTCTCGGAACCACAACGACGGCCTGCTTCGCCAACAGAGATTGGATCTCATCGGCCAGGGCTGTCACTGCGTCTGACCCTGACAATAGGGTCGGCACCAAACCTGAGAACGGAGGGTGGGGTTGTGCGAACTGCAACACAAGCCCCTGCCTCAACGTTCTCTCCATCCACCCCACAAGACGGCATTCTTGTCGCCATATGTGAAAATAATCCCACAGCGCACCCGCCGTCAACTGACGCTGGGCCGCAAGGAACAGTAGATAGTTGGCCCGGTCCCTCCCGCTGTGCGACGCACCCAAGGGGGGACCCCGACAGAAAGGGCCGGTTTGATACGGGAGAAGCTGTCATCAAACTGGTTGACACACACCCCCCCCCTGAACACCCCTCTAGCTCATGCTGAGGAGTTGTTCCGCAGCTAGACACGCAAGGCATGAGGACCCCATGGGCCCCTACACGCCGAAGCCCTGCAGTGATATTGCTACCACCCAAATCACGCTCGCCTCTTCTTTGCAGACCACTGCCGCTGTGACGGGAGTGGGAGGCATCAGCCCAATACCCCGCCTGGCGAAGGCGAGGCCGGGGTAACCCTTGCTGTGCATTCAACAGAAGAGGCCTCGAGTCCCCCTGCTGCCCACTGTAGTTAGTGGCAGCTGTAACACCAGGCTCATCCAACACACAACGTGTGGTGCAGGAACCACGCGACAGAACATTCTCACGGACAGACCCAGTCTCAGCCATCAACTGGGTGTCAGCCCCTGTCCCCATGAGAAGCGAAGAATGGGGCCGCATGCGCTTCAAGGAAGGTTCGCGGCCCGCAGCCAAAGGAGAACGATCAGAGCCCCGCTTCCGTGGGTAACAGAGAGAGGATTGAACTGGGAGCGGGCTGCTCGCGGCAAAGTGACAACGGCTTGTTTTACCAAACTCGAATTCACCCAAAATGGCCGATCCCTCGGCCGCCAAGGCTGTCGGCCTTGTGGGACCCTGTTGACTCTCCACCCAGGGCACCACTGGCGGGGGAAACATGGCCGCCTGTCGAGGATCTCGCCACAGTCGTTGACGAGACCGTGCTCCCACCTCTGGCTGCACAGCGGGAGGCGGTGTAGGACCCAGATCAACAACCGCCTGCGCCTCCACAGAATGCCCAAAAAGACTATCTGTGGAAAAAGGAGTCGTGAGGAGAGAAAACCTATCCTCTTCCCCAAGAGGAGATTGCTCCAACCAAACATGCCTAACAACCAACGTTGATAGCATCCTAATCCTCCCCGCAGTTATAGCTTGCGACTGAGTCAAGATCTCTATAACACCACAAACATGAACCATGTTTACAATGTCAGCTGGACCCATAGTCCTACTACCCGACGCCAATGTGGATAGGAAACTAGCCAGCTGAGCCATAACACTGGCCGCCGCTAAATACCATCCTGCAGCAGTATAACACTCATCCGTCCATACTGCCACCCTCCGAGCCGATTCGCTGTCAAGCATCGGCCGGGTGGGACGTCGTTCATCCCTGCCGGGGCACAGGAACAAAGCTACCTGGCTATGTAGCCACGGTACACCCGGCCTGCACCCTGTTGTTAGCCCGTTTACCTGTAAAAAAGGTAAATAGGACTCAGCGAAACCCCCCACATTAACAACCGACTGACCTTCATCAATGAAGCTGTAAGAGGAGGGAAAAGCGGCATCCCGTGGCGGGGATTATTAGAACAACGACCCATTTCAGCATCAACGTTAGCATTAGCAGTAGTAGCAGTAGTAGCATTAGCGTTAGCAGCGTGCTCCAGGATTGCCAGGAAAACGTCCACTGCAGTGGAACGATCACCAAGCCACCCCGGCCATGGCGCCGAAACATACTCCACAGCATTACCAATACCGACATTGATGCCTAATGACACAGGCCTTACCTTTGTACAAGCCGACTTGATAGCCAAACCTTGTACGCTGCCCCTTGGTCTGCCGCCGTTAGACGAGGAAACATCAGCACAGGCCCAATGTGTCGCTGAAACATGCTTCGAAGATGCCAGGGGCAAGCAAACCTCCGGTAAGCTTTCAACATTACGCAATTTCTCCAATCTTTTCATACCGCTAGTTACATAAGGTGCACTGCATCCGATATGATGGAACGAAAATAGAGGAAGGGTGTATTGGTGACCATGGTTACGGTCTTATAGGCTGCGCCTCCATAGAGGCGGGACCCGGTCAGGTGTGGGTGTATGTGTTTTTTCCGTGATGGAGTACAATAGGTACATGAGATAAGGGGTATCTCGATAGGGCTTAAGAGCGGGACGCGATAAGCCAAGTACGAATATATAACCGGCGAAAGAACTTGCCGTCACGCTCTAAGACAAACTCTAACCTTAACCAACTTCGAAGAATGCCTAAGCTTAACCAGTGTAGAACCTTGCCGTCCCACGATTGGCGCTCATGTCACATGACCTGGCCAATCAGAGCGCAAAACGGGAACCCGGAAATGGCGATGCGTTGTAAAAAGGCTTCAAGCTCCTCATAGAGGGGGTGAGAGGGGTTCTCCAGGATGGCTTCTAGCTTTTCCCTCATCCTCTTCTCAGCCACCACCTCTAGGTTATCCAGCTCACCACCCACTACTGAGCTAACCTTCTTCACCAGCTTGTTCAGTTAGTTGTTAGCAACTGTTAAGGCACTGTGATCATTTATTTTGTATTGAGTGGATGAGAGAGTGTGTTGTTTGGGGGGGTTAACTTGTCATGCAGGGCTGCAGCTTCAGCTGACATTTGTGAGAATATCGTCTCAGTGTCATGGCCACTTAGTGTGTGTGTGTACCGTCTCTCAAAGTCATTGTTAAATGCCTTCTTCATCTCAGTAATGACTGTTATTTTTTCATCAGAGACCTCAATGTGCTTTTGAAGTTTTGCTTTGGGGGGTGGCAGGCAATCATTGAGATTGTGGGCTCCGGGATATGTGTGTACCTTAAACCTTTTTGTTGAGTTGACCTTTTAGTTGTGATTACACTTTGGCTGGGAAAAGTGTTTAGTATCCATGTCTTTGTCTTGGGTGTCCTTGCTTGTGCTAGCTGTAGGCCTACTAGCATTACCATCCACAGATTCCTTGTTGCTTGTGCTAGCTGGACTAGCATTAGCATTCACAGAATCCTTGCTGCTTGTGCTAGCTGTACGGGATCATCCCTATGTTCCCCGGGTCCAATGTTCCCCGGGTTCTATGTTCCCCGCTTTGATTGATTAATAGATTGAACATTTTATTAATTTCTATTATTTTATTAATTATTAATGTCCGCCTTGTTTCGAACGGTTAAGCTTAGGCCCTCTTTCGAACTGGTTAAGATTAGAGTTTGGAATCAGGGCTGGTGGTCTAAAATGTTCAATTAATCAATCAATCAAAGCGGGGAACATAGAACCCGGGGAACATAGGACCCGGGGAACATAGACATGCTCCCAGCAGTGGCGTCGCGTGGGTAAAATAACAGGGGAAGCCAAAAAAAATTTATAAAAAAAAAAATTATTCAATATTTTTATTAATATTTTTTTTTTTTTTTTTTTTTTTAAGTCAAGCAGTCACCATGTACACTACAGTATGGCTCGGCGGCCAGTCAAACGTTATTTTTATTTATTTAACAGATTGCAGAATGGGTACAATACAGTACGGCTCAATACACATTTACGATGAATTGAAAATGGGGGACCCTGATGTAAACAAGACGAAAGTCTTTCTCTGGTCTGCATCCCCTTAACAATTGTATGTATTGAGCTGTACTGTACTGTACCCATTCTGCAATCTGTTAATAAAGTTTTCATTCATTCACACACAATTGTATAAGGGGATGCAGACCAGAGAAAGACGTTTGTCTTGTTTACATCAGGGTCATTAATACTGCTGGAGCATTGGTTAATTTTTGGTCCGATTTTTCCTTGCGCGATTTTGCGCGCCGCGTGGGAGCAAATTCGAGACACATATTCGGTTGCAAAAAGGTGTCCCACGGTCTCCTCTATGGCCGTGAATATTTTCACGCGGATCGGAATCACGGCGCGCCCGTGGGACACTTTTCCGTTTCGGCGAGTTTATTCCACGCTTTCTGTTTTCCTTTTCTAAGCATTTTAGGGGCTACATGTGAATCAGTAAAAGTTGCGGGACGCCCAGATGTTTCCACGATAGAAAGCTCGCGTGGATCCCATAATAGGCTCACTTAATACAGCGTTTTTAAAATCACGCGACATTTTCAGGGTCGCGAGCCGACCTTTTCCCCTCGTTTTCGATGATGGAAGTGATTTAGGAAAAGCTTCGGCACGCCGAGAGGTCCCCGTGGATTTAATCTCGCGAGGATCGGGGCAATATTCGGCCCGTGGGAACAGTTACGGTTTAATACAATGTTCAGAGTGCAGAGGGGAAAATATGGCACCTGCCCCGCCTCCAGGTGGAATATTATGCTGAACGTCTTCCTCCCAGCTCCGTTTTAAACTTTTAGGGTGTGGCCAGTGGCAGTCAGCTCGAATCTGATTGGCTAGGATCGGATTTGGAGTTTGGACTCACTCTATAATGCTGGAAGCCTGGAGAAAGAGACCTACCCACTGCTTCTCTCCTATACTAGCTGCAGTAGTGAGCACAGTCTGACAGTGTGTTAGAGGGAGTGAGAAGGAGAAGAGGGAGACATTAAAAAAAATAAAAATAAAATAAAAACACAGATGCACAGATGAGTGTAAACTATATTAAAAAAAATTATATTTTAATTTTTTTTTTTTTTTCATATTTCATATTTCATAATTTGATATGAAATTTATAGGGAGGCATGGCTTCCGTTGGCTTCCACAAGGATTCGCCACTGGCTCCCAGCTGTACTAGCATTAGCGTGCGTCTTCTTGCTTGTGCTAGCTGTACTAGCATTAGCATCCACAGATTACTTGTCGCTTGCATATGTCTCACCATGTCACCTCAGCAGGTGAGTGGTAAGATTTGTCGTGCTACAGCTGTAGACTTAATCGCTGTTCTACAGACCTTAGAAATGGCCAGACTTCCTTCTTATAAAATCCAAAATTCTTCCAAACTTTAGATTTGAGATTTTAGCACTGTAAACCATGTTGATGGTGTTGTCATACATGTTTGTGTTCTTGTTTTTACCGGCTCTCAGGCGACACTAACGTTACTCTCATTGTACTCATTGTACATTGCAAGACGTTCTGGACACTGTAGGAATTAACTAACCACGGAAGATGGCAGTAAATGCAACACCAAGGATGTAAGCTGCTAGTAATTAGCAGCAAAGCTTCTGGCAAATGATTTGTAACCTTACAATCTATTCATAGTACATTTAGATCGATCCAGGGTCCACATAGATGTAGATGCATTCTTAACATTACAACCGGTTGCCGATTCGTATTGATGAATCTTTACACCCCTAACCGATATGGTCGGAATAGTGGTCTGTTTTCTCTCTCTCTTCTCTCTCTCTCTCTCTCTCTCTCTCTCTCTCTCTCTCTCTCTCTCTCTCTCTCTCTCTCTCTCTCTCTCTCTCTCTCTCTCTCTCTCTCTCTCTCTCTCTCTCTCTCCTCCACACTCTCCACCCACACGCCTCAGCTCTACTCTCCTGGTCAAATATCTGATTTGTGAGTCATGCCTACCTAGCATCTCTCCCCGCGAAGAATCATGCTGGGTTTCTTAAAATACACTCTGGCAGAGAAGCCATGCTTAGAGCCCCAGCCCAGTGCAGAGCCACGAGCCGCGACGTGGAGGGTGGATGTGGGTGGAGAGACGGAGGCCAAGGGATTCGAGGGACACAACATACATTCGTGATGGACGCATACAGACACACTCGTGACATTCAGATGCACGCACGCACTCACACACTGCTGCGTGGTAGATTAGGATGTAAGCGTTGTGTTGTTGTTGTCTCTCACCCAGGCGGGCGGTTACCCCAGAGAGATGTTGAATATTATATTATTTCATAGGCATATTAAACACTGATCTATATTTCATGCTGTTCATGAAGTTATCAGACTTCATGAACAGAGTTATTAAGGAATACTGTGGTAGAAGAGGAGAGCTGCATCTAGTGCTAGTGCACTGTACCTTCTATGGAAAATCAATATAACTATATAACATGAGACCCTGTGGACAGAAAGGAATACGTTTGATAACACTTAGTCATAAACCTGCAGGCTATGTTTCCTTCTTAGTCTGTGTGCAGGAGTTCCGCAGCACCTGCAGAGAGCAGAGCATCATGGATCACTGTATGGTATCTCACTTTGTGTGATTCCCAAGTCGAAAGAGGCTTAGGAGAATTACTTACCAAGGGTATGCATGCAAGCTATCCGCAGCAATGTCTGATGTATCAGTCTGGCTGACCCAGTCATGCCTACACCTAAATGTAAACAAGACCCTTTGTATGTTTTTCTCTAAAACCAACACAATTCCAGAGACACCCAGTTGCCGGATGTACTGTGCAATGACGAAAAACTTAAGGTAGTTTCTGATTTTAAGTACCTTGGTATATATCATTTTAGACTCCAACTTATCATTTAAAAAGCACACTAAGAAGTGAATCCATACTGTGAAGTTTGGTCTTTGTAACTTTAGATTCATCCGTCCCTACCTGACAACTGAAGCAGCGTTGTTATGTCCCGATCAAATTTTTTTGCTCCCGATCCGATCCCGATCATGTGACGTTATCAAGGTGAAAAGTTAACTTCATTCAAGCGAGGCATTGCAATCCTTGAATTTTTTTTCCGGAAAATCACGTGATCGGCCCCGATCCCGATCACGTGATCGGATCGGGACATCCTTAATATGCATGCAATGATCTTTTCCCATCTGTCATACTGCATCACAAGCTGGTTCCAACCAGGGTTAACCAATTTTAATAAACGTGAGTCCCTCTATAAACAAGCAGTAAAGATTTTGGACAAGAAGCCTCACAGGTATCATCACTGCCATATTACCCAGAAGTATAGACTACTTTCTCTAGAGAGTATTAAATTGTACAGCAATGCTTGCCTTGTTTAAAAAAAATGTGGCTGGCTCTATGTGGCCAGAAAGGACAATAGAAGACATTCATAGTCCTCATCCAAAGGGGACTGCGTGGTTCCTTTCAGGAAGAGCGCGTTTGGACAATCCGCATTCTCTGTTAGAGCCACACAGTATTGGAACACTATGCCTACACATGTAACACGCTTGAACAATTAAATTATAATTAATTTTTTTAACTGCCTCAAGCAACACCAGAGCTGCACCTACAGCTAAATTCATTAACTGTGTGTGTATGCAATTCACCTTTATTCTGTTTTCTTTTGTGTATTTTTGTTAAAATGTGTATATTGTGATGATGAATTGTATTTTATGTAAACCTATTTGATGTATGAAATGTGTGATTTCTTATTTCTTTTTTATCACTTTAGGTTGATGCCTTTTTTAACATCTTGGCCAGGGACTACAGATGAAATCTAGCCTTCTGGCTAATTCTGGCGTATTTACATTTTAATGTTGATTAATATGCACTGTCCCTTTTGCAAATAAACTTAAACTTAAACTTAAACATGGGTATGTGTATATAATAAATAGACTGTTTTTATGACAGTTTTTAAAGACTGCCAGTAACATGTTACTGTTCAAATGATTGCATTATGTTTCATAGTGAGTGGACTAAACTGGAAAATAAACCTTAAAAAAAAGAAAAAGCTTTTCATTGAGTAAAAGTTTACATTTTATTCAGTGGGATATTATTATTAAAATAATCTACTGAAAAGTAACTCCCATGTGAATCTAGAATCTAGAATCACATCTATGCATGTATTGAATCAATCCAGAATCAATTATCTTAATCAAATTGTGACCCCAATAATAAAAATCAAACAGAATCGTGACATTCCCAACTCGCTGCACCTCTAATAATAATGCTGGTGTGTGAGTGACAGTATAAAGGCATGATTGTCACCTCAGTATGAAACGCACGATTCCTAAATTAATATGACTTTAGATTGTAGATGCTGCTGCAGCTTTGCGGGTGGATTTCAAATGGCTGTTCAGCTTTGCAATACGGCATCTCCTCAACATGAGTTTTGGGAAAACATTTATTTTCTTTGAAACACCAATGTGGTCGAAATAGCAGAGTACAGATGGAGGTCGTTCAGGTTCCCTTTGTGAGCGCTTTCTCTCTCCCTCTCTCCCTCTCTCCCTCTCCCTCTCCCTCTCCCTCTCCCTCTCTCTCTCTCTCTCTCTCTCTCTCTCTCTCTCTCTCTCTCTCTCTCTCTCTCTCTCTCTCTCTCTCTCTCTCTCTCTCTCTCTCTCTCTCTCTCTCTCTCTCTCTGTCTCTCTCCACACTCTCTGCCCACACACCTCAGCTCTACTCTGCCATGTGGCTCTCTAGGTCAAATATCTGATTTGTAGAATAAAGCCTGTGTATTCCCAGTTGTGCCCAAGATGTAAAACTGGAATAGGAATATTGAGCCACATGTTCTAAATACCCACGTCTAAAGTCATACTGGACCCCTATGCTCAATGTGCTAAGTCAATAAAAGCAAACTAAAATGTATTCAAATTTCCCTTCTATAGCCATGCAACAGAAAAGGTGAACAGCCACCTACACCTGCTAGATGCACTAATGAATTAGAAGTACGAACCAAATTAAAAGATAATGTATCACCTGAAGAGAAAGCTGGAGACCTATTTGGGATTATTTTCTAACATTTCTGGAGACAGATTCCACAACTATTCCTTTTATATTCAAGTATTGATTCCATCTGTCATGAGTGAGTCAGACAGGTTTGTTTTGTTGTTGTTGTTTTTCATCCCGCTCTTCCAACTAAATTGATACTCAATGGCTGTTATCTACAGGTATTCCCTCTCTCCAACTATTTCTTTTCTTTTTTCTTTTAATTCATATTATGATTAATGGTGCTATTGATAACATTATTCATGTAGAGTAATCATTCAAATAAATACATCCACAGAGCTTTTAGAAAGGTGCAGAATATGTAATGGTTGTACTATAGCCAGAACCCAGATGCACATACAAACAGGCAGAGACGATGTTGAATCAGAGAAAACCCAAACAGCGGGTATATTTATTATGAAAAAGGAGAATACGGTAACCAGGTCCTCAGACAGTCCAGGGAGCAGGCGCATAGACGGGTAGTCAGACAAGCAGGGGCCGTAGCCGGGGGTTGGGTTCTCAGACTGTCCAGGAGGTTCACACAAAGAGTAGTCGGGTAGACCAGGGGTTCCCAAAGTTTTCAGGCTGCGACCCCCGAAATAACGGTTGTCAGAGAGCCGAGACCCCAACTATTATAGGAGGTAAAAAAAATATATATAATTTATTTCAAATTTGTATTATTATTAATTTTTTTATAAATGGAAATGTATGGTTGAAACATGCAAACCTTCAAACGCACACACACTAATAAGCATTGGAGGCTTTTAACCAGGGCCGGACTGGGGAAATCATTCAGGCCAGGAAATATAGTGCGAAATATAGCCCCAGTCAGGCCACTTTTTAAGCGGGGGTCTGGGGGTCCCCCCACCAGGAAATTCTTTGTTACAAAGACTTAATTTCCTGCATTGTGGTGCAGGATTTTTTTTATTTGTACCCTTTAAATGCCAGTGTTTGTGATGGCATCACAAATTATTGTTAAAAAAACAGGCTAGCATATATGATAGCAACAATGGATTTTCAGTTTTTTTGTAATGTCAGATTGAAAATAATACAATATTTTATTCAACTTCAGCCCTGATCATAACACCACATATTCATTTTATAATTCTAACCCTTTAAATGCCAGTGTGTGTGATGGCATATATTTGCAATATATCAAATGCAAAGTAGATTTTTCTGGGGGGGGTGGGGGGGGGGGGGGGGGGGGGGGTTATTACAGGCTAGCATGTGTCAATGATTAGCAACAACACTGATTTTGATGGATTTTTTGTTTTTTGTAAGGGTCCCGCCTCCACCAATCACATGCGGCTAGGGTGGCCAAACGTCCCGATTTGTGCGGGACAGTCCCGCATTTCAGCCCTCTGTCCCGCATGCCGCAAGAGAAGAATATTGTCCCACATTTCAATAAGTGTCCCGCAAAAAAAGAAAAAAAAATATTATTATTATTATTATTATTATTATTAATAATTATTGTTTTTGTCCTCTCACTAATCCCCAAAAACATGCACTAATGCACGCACCGCAAGTACTATATACGTAACGTTATGTAACATAGCCTATAGTCTAACCAGCACAAGCGCAATATATAGTACTTGGCGCGATCTGTTTATTTCCGGTCGCGGCAATTGGCAGAGCAGAATTCACATCGTTCTACAGGTCTGCATCGTCTACCTCGAGAAGTGGTTCGATTTCTCTGATGATAATTATCTGAAGGCTCTTTCTGTCATGTCTCTAAAGAGAAACGTGAGCTTCACTGACCTGTGTGCTACAGCTGAAGCCCTCAAGATCAACGGCATGTTATTAACATGGATGCGCTCTGGAGTTTTGTTTAATCGTTCCACGTCAGAAGGATGTGGTGGAGATGGAGGCGACTGTTGGAGTGAAGTGGGGGCTGCTGTTGAAGGACATCCAGACCCCCAACCTGACCCAGTTGGCTTCATTCTTCCTCAGCATCCCGGTCACGAATGCGTTCGTAGAGAGGTTGTTCTCCCTGATGACGGTGCGTGGACGGACCAGAGGAATAGGTGCTCTCCATGGTGCTGAAACTTTCACAGGCACATTCTATGTTCAAGACGCAAATCGCGCAATGCGAAAGCCATAGTGTTTTACAGCCATTTGCTTAGCCTATCCTACTGTTCCCCATAGGATATATTTTGTATATAGTTGTTTCCTGTTAGGCTGTTGTTCACTGCTGTTTTCATTTGTATATATATGTATTTCACTTAGAGGATAACACTCTAGGCCATAACACAGGCCTACTAATGCTCATGTCAATTCATCCTGTATATACCCATTTACATTTAACCTGTTAATTAAAGTTTAAAAAAATTAAATTTATATATGATAAAAAAAACTATTAAAAGTATTATCATTTTAATAATTGTACAATTTGTCAGATTATCATTGAATGAAAAATGAAATGTTTGTAGTGTTCTGCACAGGTTTAGAATCAAGGAAGCCACTACCAGTGTAGACAATGTAATACATGTATGCACACTTCAGTATCACATTACAAGAGAGATCACAGGGTTCATGTATCTTAACTCTATAGCCATAATAACCGCTAGGAGTCAGTAGGTAATTTAACAGCATGTTGGATTGTGGTATTCTTCTATACAGTGATTATGGAGTATTATAAGCAATTAACAAGACACAACACTATTGTGTTTTTAATACATTAAATGCTTATATTTGGATCAAAATGAATACATTATGTAAACATGATTATTGTATACATATTCATTACTGTCCCGCAATTTCAACAAATGTCCCGCAAAATTGACAAGCTGTCCTGCATTTGGATCATATGGATTTGGTCACCCTACATGCGGCTCCCTTTGTGTGTGTGTGTGAGCAAGAGAGAGAAAGAGAGAGATAGTTCTACAACTTGTGTGAGTTGCAGTGATCTCCTGGTTGTTCCCCACCCTAGGTTATCTAACTAT
>NC_140181.1:85129123-85405270 GCF_963971535.1 Notolepis coatsorum | reverse complement strand
GATGATTTTTACTCAAAACCTGTACTCCTGAATTATTTGATCCTTTAAGGCTTTTTTAAATCTCCCCTGAGAAGTACACAACTTCAACCCGTCACTAAGCCCCCCCTATTCCATAATTTAACTCCCAAAATTGAAACACATATAGCTTTTACATTACATACATCAGTGGTGTGGCAGAGATGTCTTTATTGGGGTGTGGTTTGCTCTCTCTCTCTCTCTCTCTCTCTCTCTCTCTCTTCTCTCTCCCTCTCTCTCTCTCTCTCTCTCTCTCTCTCTCTCTCTCTCTCTCTCTCTCTCTCTCTCTCTCTCTATCTCTCTCTCCACCCTTACTCTCTTGCAGTGTTGAGTCCTCAAAGATTATGGTCAAAAGCACCACACAAGTGGAGACAACAGACACATACGTACGCACATACAATCAAATAAAATTAAATTAAATGTATTTGTAAGGCCCGACAACACACGTTAATGTCCCCATGGGCCGGACACATCTTCTTTAAACAAGTCAAGAAGAAACATCACAATAAGTCAAGAAACAAAACAAGAACACCATAAGGTCCAACAAATTTAGAATAAATGCAAAATAAATGAATGCAATGCGAACACTCCCAGACATACCCCAGCGAAGTAAGGAAAAACTCACTAAAACCTAGCAATAGGAAAAATGCACCACAGGCAATGTGGAGGAGAGAAACCTTAGAAGGGCCAATTCAAGGGGGGATCGCCCTTCTTAGATGTCGGTGATAGTAGTGTTGCAGACGGACAGTTGGTAAGCATGCACTCATGTGTGTAGTGAAACACAGATGAGTGCATGCAACATTTAGAAACATTTACAATAATTATAGGTTGAGCATAAAGAAGTCAATAACTTTGAGGTTTGCACCCAGCAACAGGTGCACTTACAGCGTTTCATTGAACATTTTCATCAATAAATTGCCAAGTAATAGAGAGGTCGACGATGAATAGTCACCCCAACAGCAGGCGCAATTACAAGCCTGAACATCAGCACTTCCATTTACAACCCACTGGTCTTATCAGGTGTTACTGTGGAATGAATGAATGAATGAAACTTTATTTAACAGATTGCAGAATGGGTACAATACAGTACGGCTCAATACATACAATTGTTAAGGGGATGCAGACCTGAGAAAGACGTTTGTCTTGTTTCCATCAGGGTCCCCCATTTTCAATTCATATAGACATATATGACATACATGACATACAGATAGTCAGTACTGCTACATCTATACATTTATGACATACCAGATTTGCAAATACAGTACTGTTTGTGATACAGAAGGAGTCAAGAAAAGGGAGTATATACATTTGACGTAGAAACTGTACATTGGAGGTTGGGTGGGGGGGTTGGGTACATTGGGATATTGACAACCATACTGGGTAATTTACATTGGAGGTGGTTGGGGGGGGGGGGGGGCGGGGGGCACACTGTATAAACAAGTAACACTGTACATTGAGGGGGGGGGGGGGAGGAGACACTGTACAAACAAACACAATTGTACATTGAACTATTGACAAAACCATACTAGGTAAATGACTGTACATTGGAGGGGGTTGGAATGATTGGGTTAGGATATTTACAGGGGCCAGTGTTGAATTGCAGTCTCCCGTAGGTGTCCCTTGAGAGAGGTTTTGAAAGTGGGTAGTGATCCACATTCCTTTACAGCTTTGGGTAGGGCGTTCCACATTGATGTGGCATAATTGCGAAACGTGTTTAGTCCCTTATTTGAGCCGAATCTGGGTTTGACATGATTTGTGGAGCTCCCTCTGGTGTTGTGATCGTGGTATTCACTGACCTTTGGGAAGTATTTTGACATGTACATGGGTACCTTGGTCGTGTAGTGTATCTTGTAGACCAGGCCCATTGCAAGTTGTTGTACTCTGTCGTCTACTCTAAGCCATCCTAGGTTGTCGAAGTGGGCAGGGGTGAGGTGGGTTCTAGGAGTAAGGTCAAGCAGTAGTCTGACCAGTTTGTTTTGAGATGTTTGTAATTTTGTTTTTAGCGCCTTTGAGGTGCTTTGGTACCATGAGGTGCAAGCATAGTCGTAGTACCCCTGAATGAGTGCTCCTGCCAGAGTCTTCAGGGTGTTCTTGTTTACCAGAGAGGAGATCCGGTACAAGAATCGAGTTCGTTGGTTGACTTTTTTATTACATTGGATGCCATTTTGTCACAGGAGAGATTAGCCTCTAGGATGGACCCCAGGTAGGTAATTTCATCTTTCCTTGTGACAATATTGTCACCCACTGTAACTGAGAAGCCGTCGGTCTTGCTGAGTTTGTTATTTGAACCGAAGAGATGGACTCTGTTTGCCCATGTGTAATGATAGTTTGTTATCAGCGAGCCATATGCAGATTCTGCCTAGTTCCGAGCTGAGGGTTTTTTCAACCTGTAACTTGTTCTTGTCAGAGACCAGCAGGGCTGAGTCGTCCGCAAACAGGAACAAGTTGCAGTCACAAGCTGACGACATGTCATTTGCATAAATTAGGAACAGTAGCGGTCCTAGTATGCTTCCTTGTGGAACACCACAGCTCACTGTGAGGGGGGGGGGGATAGGGTACCGTTTACCTCCACATCTGTTCCCTCCCCTCAAGGTAGGATGCATCCAGCTCACTGATAGACTATCAAAACCAATTGCTTTTAGCTTGTCAATCAGAATGGAGTGATTGACCGTGTCAAAGGCCTTTTGTAGGTCCAGCATGACCTACAGGCTGCTGACAAAGATGCACTTTCTCTGCCTCTCTCACCTCCATATTCCTATCTCACCACCTCTCCAGAGACACCATAATTGCTTCAGTAAAATTGCTTCATCCTTTCCCTCCCTCTCTCTGAAAAACAACCTGAAATAAATGCTTGAACTTGAAACTTCCTTTGTTACTATCTTTCCTCTCTTTGTTACTAGTTACTAGTTAATCTTTGGTACTAGTTACTAGTTCATCTTTGTTACTAGTTAATCTTGGCTGCTTCTTGGCGCTACTATTATTATTATTATTATTATTATTATTATTATTATTATTATTAATTATTATTATTATTATTATTATTATTATTATTATTATTATTATTATTATTATCATTAATATTATTGTTTTATTAGCCTACTGTCATTGTTCCTCATCTTGTGCTACCTGCAAGTAAGTATTTCATTGCTCTATTAACCCAAACCACAACTGTATCGAGGTAGTTTAGTGGTGAAAGCACTTGCCTCCAACTGCAATAACTGCTGGTTTTGTTTTGTTTTAGGGTTAGAGCTCCCTGCTGGTAGTGCACCTTAACTGCACCTTCGTACCTGCGTGACCTTTTCACACACCATCAGCGTTTCTTGTGACAGTCTATCATGTAGTATTTCACACATGGGTGTGATGTCAGGTTTTCACATACACATTATTTCTCCTTTTTTATTCTCTCCTTCCTCCCTCTATCCCCCCTTCTCTCTCCCTCTCCCCTCTCTCTCTCTCTCTCTCTCTCTCTCTCTCTCTCTCTCTCTCTCTCTCTCTCTTTCTCTTAACCGTCTTTAGACTTCAGCAGTAGGTTTTCTATTCAGGGAGGGCAGCGGGCACTTTGTGGTGGTGAATCAATAACACAGTGTCCCCTATAACAGACCTCTGTGTTTTCCTTCCATCGATCCTGTCAACCCAGATACATTTAAGAGCAAGCCGGGCGATTACCCTTAGCAATCCTAACTTTGATCCATACTAACAAATGACAGGCATCAGAAATCAACTTTGTGTGATTGCGATGCTGCGAAAAGGTGGCCCCATTGTTAATCTCTCTCCCCCTTGGCCCGGAGTTCAATGTCTCGTGTTCAATTTATTCTGATTTTAATTATTGTCAATCTGGAGACGGCTCGCTAGGGACGCTCTGCCGCTCCACCTCGTCTCCGACTGTAGACACGTCTGATAAATAATAATAATCTCACGAGCGGCAAAGACTGCATTCAAAACAACTACAACTACAAGTGCCACAATGAAAAGGATGTCCTTTTGACAGAGGAACTGATACAGTAGATATCCATCCTTGAGTCACTCTATTCCAGGATTTAAAGGAACACGCCAATATAATATAGCTTACCGTCTTCTCCAGAGAGAGACAAGAAGATAGATACCAGTTTCCTCTCTGTGCGTTCAGTAGAAAGCTATCTGGCTGCATGTTAGCCTATAGCTTAGCACAATGAATGGAAGTGGACATGACCAGTTAGCCTTCGGGAGAGGTGTTAGGTCATGTCCACTTCCATTCATTGTGCTAAGCTAGGCTACCATGCATCCAGATAGCTTTCTACTGAACGCACAGAGAGGAAACTGGTATCTATCTTCTTGTCTCTCTCTGGAGAAGACGGTAAGCTAATTTCCAAAAATGTTGGCGTGTTCCTTTAAGGAAAGGTATGTTCAAAACAACCAACATAGATGTGATTTACTGCATTATTGGGTTCTGTGAAGTAAATTAAGATCTGCTAGAATTTATTGGGAGCAGGAGTTTATTTAATTGCGGTGGGAATCACGTCGAGAATCAATGAACTGGCGTGACCGAAAGCTGAAACATTAACCTTTAGTGCCTGTAATCTATTGAGGAAGACGTAATCAAGTTTCAGAAGATCAGGTAATTTAATCCACTTATTTCACATGGAAGCTTTAAATTACAAAACCACTTAATCCCACTTAATCTGTAGTCCATTAGCTGCCAGGGAGCGGAATGTGCAGGTGTGCAATTCTAATCACAGTCTGTTTATGTTGTCCTTCTGTTGGGTCTCCTCCAGGAGCCCTAATCCTCCCACCTCTGCATTTCCTGAGTCAAAGGTTTAAAGTTTATTACAAGGAGGTCAAAGTCATAAAGAAAGAAAGAAATTAAAAGCCGGAATAGTGGATGATTGTAGAGGAAAAGGAGATTAGAGACTCTGTGTGGCTTTAGACTCAATAGACTGGGACAAGGTAGAAAAAACAAAACAATAAAAGTTAAATAAAATAACCCATCTTAAATGGTTCCCTGCTGCTCAGGAGGGATAATGCTCACGCTGCTCTCTGCCCCGTGACGCCAGAGAGATGGTGTGACTCAACGAAGCTACGAGGCCTTTGGAGAGTTTAACCACACAGCGCTACGACGACAGCGCTGTTGAGGCAGATCTATTGTGTAGCACAGGAGCCTGCGCTTGGTTTGTTTTCTCTATCTGTGTTTTCAGATGCAGGTCACTTCTCTCTCTCTCTCTCTCTCTCTCTCTCTCTCTCTCTCTCTCTCTCTCTCTCTCTCTCTCTCTCTCTCTCTCTCTCTCTCTCTCTCTCTCTCTCTCTCTCTCTCTCTCCCTCTCTCTCTCTTTCTCTCTCTCTCTCTCTCTCTCTCTCTCCCTCTCTGTCTGCCTGTCTCTCTCTCTCTCTCCTTTCCATTACGTTGCTGTTCTCCCTCGTTGACCCACAGCAGCAGTTCAGTCATTCCAGGCAGCAGGTACCGAAGTGGTTTAACTTGAAACACATCGGACGACACACCTTCCCTCCAATTTGTTTAATTGCATTACACAAGCTGATTTTGTAGCTGGTTAAATTTCGGCTATTTGAAACATATTAAGTCGTCTCGAGCTTGACCTCTTCCTCTGCTCCTCAATTTGTCTGCTTTATGCAGTTGACCCCCTTTGGATTGTGGGTCAAAGCCATTACTCACTCTGTGGGGTTGAAGCAGTGCTCTAGAATCCCATCAACGCGTGTCCTCATTCCTGTGTTTCCCCCAGTGGCCATTTGCTTTTGATCACTCTAATCAAAATGGATGGCATTCATATAGTGCTTAGATTAGACTGTGTGATGGGCTGAGACAGTGTGTGTGTGTGTGGGTCTCTGTTGCACTGAACCTGACTGATGCTAGGCAGCCATTTTGGTCGATTCCATGTCATGTGATTGTTGTGTGGAGGTGAGAAGAGGACTGGCGACCTCAGGACGAGGATGAGATGAGCTGCTGCTGATTAGATGATGCTGATGAGATGATGCTGATGAGAGGATGCTGATGAGATGATGCTGATTAGATGATGCTGATGAGATGATGCTGCTGAGAGGATGAGATGAGATGATGCTGCTGAGAGGATGAGATGAGATGATGCTGCTGAGAGGATGAGATGAAATGATGCTGCTGAGAGGATGAGATGAGATGATGCTGCTGAGAGGATGAGATGATGCTGCTGAGAGGATGAGATGAGAGGATGCTGCTGAGAGGATGAGATGAGAGGATGAGATGATGCTGCTGAGAGGATGAGATGAGAGGATGCTGCTGAGAGGATGAGATGAGATGATGCTGCTGAGAGGATGCTGATGAGATGATACTGCTGAGAGGATGAGATGAGAGGATGCTGCTGAGAGGATGAGATGAGAGGATGCTGCTGAGAGGATGAGATGAGAGGATGCTGCTGAGAGGATGAGATGATGCTGCTGAGAGGATGAGATGAGAGGATGCTGCTGAGAGGATGAGATGAGAGGATGAGATGATGCTGCTGAGAGGATGAGATGAGAGGATGCTGCTGAGAGGATGAGATGAGATGATACTGCTGAGAGGATGAGATGAGATGATGCTGCTGAGAGGATGAGATGAGAGGATGAGATGATGAAATGATGCGGTAGCACTTTATAATAACACCCTGTTATAATACATTTATAAGGTATTTGTAGATAATGAACTAATCATGAACAAACCATTTATATACATTCATAAATGATTATTAAATCATTTATAACTATATTTGTATAACATTTACAGATTAGTTCTACATTATTTATAACTCATTATCAACATTGTTTGTACTTGATTTGTTCATCATTAAATAATGTTGTTTAATGTGTAGTAACACATTTGTAGATGCTTTGAAAAATGGATATGAAAAAACGACTATAGTGTATCTCCATTTATTTTTCATGTTCAACAAATGATTTGTTAAGACATTCATAAAACATCTATAAATCATTTGCAGATGCTATCGTGGGGGCCAATCTAAAGTGAAGCCTATTCATCATTAACAAGTGTCTAATACAGTTAATTATTTGCTTACTTTTTCATCACATGTTACAAATGTTGTAGGCAGCTTTCGGGTACACCCTTCTTTGTGACATCAAACAGTGACAGAATTAGGACTAAAGATAAATGCAATTTTATTAACATGTAAAATACATGTGCATGACATATAGTGTAACATGGGGGGGCACTAGGACCCAGGAGTACCCTGGCCAGGTATTGAAGAGTATCTAGAGAGGAAGTCTCACGCGCCTCATTTGTGTAGACGTTCGTGTAGATCAGCGTTTCCGTTAGCCGGTAATTACCGGTATTTGGCCGGCAAAATCTGTTGAAGTCCGACATATTTAATCTCTCCGGTCATAGTGTCCGGTGAAAATAGTTCCCTCTGGGCACAGTTTGATTATTTGAATTGTATTTGGATGGGCTGGAGTTGGGTGAACGAAACAATCATTGCGTTTGTTGTCGTTGCTTCGCTCAGCGAGAGCTTGCTGCTGGATTTGCGGAAGGCATGCAGCTGCAGACCCACATAACCCACCAGCTTTGCTGGCACAGTGCGGTCCCCAGACCTGGAAAGCTGCTCTGCGGGTCTGCAGCTGGATGCTTCTTGCAAACTAACTGCTGCCGGCTCGCGCTGATAACAGCTTTCATTGTTGGACCGGCTGCTTGGTGGAGCAACGATGAAACGAATGTAATGAATCGTTCGTCGCATGGGCTATTTAATTTTGGCCTGTTTTGGTACGGTTCGGGTGATCAAGTTGTGCTTGGAGGGAGTTGTTTTCACCGGACATTATGACCAGCACCAAGTCGTTGGGAGGTGGAGAAATACATCACGCAAACCCGGCCACGATAACGTTGCCGTCTCTCTCTGCAAAATTTCTCAGTTCTTCGCTTGATATAATTAATACAAATGTCCAATATAACGGAATTCGTTAGCTCATAAAAATGTGATTATAACAGACTGCTGTTTAGTGTCGGACCGACTGCCCACATACGCGGTCTATTTTATTTCAAGTCAGCAGCAGCACGGAGTATCGAGGGACTTATTTTATTTGGAATATATTAATGACTGTATACGCAAAAGTAGCCTAGTTTTAAATAATAATATTATAAATCTACATGCCTTGAGGATGACATTCTTTATATAGTCTGCCTATAAATTGTTTTAAAGCTCAATAAACTATGACCGGAATTAATCTCATTTGTCCGGTAGATTGAAATCTTGCAGGTCACGGAGACCGGCAACAATTTTTTCTAACGGAAACCCTGGTGTAGATGTGGTGGCCGCTCTTGTGTGTCGTGTCGTCGTCACATACATACTGAGCACTGAGCACACATTAGGAAAAAATTTAACGTTAGCGGCCACCACATCTACACGAACGTCTACACAACATATAAGAGTTGTTTGTAGGTCGGAAAAGATGGAATAGTTTTACCAACAAAAAAAGGTGTTTAACCTGCTCATACCTTATTAAAAGCGTGCGGCAGGAGCAGCACGGATAACTTGTGCTTCCATTCAAACAGACGGCAACACACGTGACGTCAAGTCTCGCTCGCGTGAGACTTCCTCTCTAGATACTCTTCAATACCCGGCCAGGGTACTCCTGGGTCCTAGTGCCCCCCGATGTTACACTATATGTCATGCACATGTATTTTATATGTTAATAAAATTGCATTTATCTTTAGTCCTAATTCTGTCACTGTTTGATGTCACAAAGAAGGGTGTACCCGAAAGCTGCCTACAACATTTGTAACATGTGATGAAAAAGTAAACAAATAATTAACTGTATTAGACACTTGTTAATGATGAATAGGCTTCACTTTAGATTGGCCCCCACGATAGCATCTGCAAATGATTTATAGATGTTTTATGAATGTCTTAACAAATCATTTGTTGAACATGAAAAATAAATGGAGATACTGTACACTATAGTCGTTTTTTCATATCCATTTTTCAAAGCATCTACAAATGTGTTACTACACATTAAACAACATTATTTAATGATGAACAAATCAAGTACAAACAATGTTGATAATGAGTTATAAATAATGTAGAACTAATCTGTAAATGTTATACAAATATAGTTATAAATGATTTAATAATCATTTATGAATGTATATAAATGGTTTGTTCATGATTAGTTCATTATCTACAAATACCTTATAAATGTATTATAACAGGGTGTTATTATAAAGTGCTACCAATGATGCTGATGAGATGATGATGCTGATATGATGAGATGAGATGATGCTGATGAGTATCACAGCAGGGCTGTGTCTTTATCAGAACACACCAGAGTAAACAACTACACGTTAAACCCATCGATCAACCCTTCACAAGAAGGTATACTTTATAATGTGTTCAGGGATGATGGATGAACTTATTGACGGTTGACAGGCAGTACATGACTAAGAACAATGTTTATGCTGATGCAGCACCTTAGCCTGTTCCTGTAAAATGCTGTGCTTTCATACATAATATTAGTGTGCATGGAGATCTCCCAACCTCCTCCAACACCCACCCACATGATGAGAAGAGATTTGTGGAAGGAGGACAACTGTATACAATTATGGGTCTCCCTGAACATTAGGGACATGAATCAACAGTGACGGTGCATCTCCTCATTCTCGACTCTTAAGCAGTGTCTCATTTCAGGGGCTGTATCCTTCGAAGGACGCGGCCCCACAAAGCGTGTACTTTGTAGACCGCGAAGGCCGAACCATGCGTTGTTACATGAGCGACTGGCGTTTGACGCATTGCCCAGTTGAAAAGAGGAATCTTCTTGGCACCAACATTGGCACAGATTGGGGAAGTTCTGACGTCACGGCACACACATATGCTCAAAATAGCCGACAACGTCATCTAAATCTGACAAATAAGGCTTTTATCCAGATCTTTTGATTATTGCCACTAAGTGCTCCTTTTAACAGCGAAGGCTTCTGTGTTACAGTACTCATAAAACATCAGAGGCAATATTGAGATTGTGATATTAAAAACCCTTTTAAACCTAAGCCTGAAACAGTCCGCCTATATGTTTATTTATTTTTATTTTACCTTTATTTTACCAGGTAGTCACTTGAGATCAAAGATCTCTTTTTCGAGCAAGACCTGGCCATATGTAGTTGTTATTGCTGTGTAATTGTCAGATAATGTGCTGTGAGTAAGTGCTTTTCACCCTTTTTCAGAACTACTTCAGCTTTCAATATCTGTTATTGTTTTAACTTACTCTATTTATTCTATGTTTTGAGTGTGTATCAAACTGTTACAGACAAGAAAAACTAAAATCGGAATGGGATTTTTACAGGTTTTTAGTCAAGTAGACACTGCAATTGAACATTAATTTAACTTTGCACATGTACATTTTTAACTTGGAACTATTATGCAACTACAATAAAGTTTGTGAACCCTGGCCTTTTAGATTTATTCTTCTTAGGCTCCTTTTTACTCACTTTTGTCTAGGCGGAATTTGACCTTGGTGGTTGACCTTGAAGCAGGTAGAATTCTACCTGTGTTTACTTCCTCAATAACTCCTGCAGTTTTTGGATTACCGTAATAAGCCATATATGTGAAGAAAGCTCAGCTCCTTGGCTTTCAGACGGGCCCATAGGCTTAAAAGAGTTTTAACAGGACTTTGATGGTAGGAATATGATGAGTCAGACCCAGCAAACTGACAGTAATGCTGTGCCAGAATGCCCACAACCCCATGAGTAACCCCACCCCTGCTCTCTCTCTCTCTCCAAGATCCCTCAAATCAGCTACGCCTCGACCGCCCCGGAGTTGAGTGACGACAGGCGCTATGACTTCTTCTCGAGGGTGGTTCCTCCAGACTCGTTCCAGGCCCAAGCCATGGTGGACATCATCCGCGCCCTGGGCTGGTCCTACGTCTCCACCGTGGCCTCAGAGGGCAGCTATGGGGAGAAGGGTGTGGAGGCCTTCACTCAGCTCTCCAAAGAAGCAGGTAATAGGAACGTTGATCCCAGGTGGGGGAGGCTACTCAAATATATATCATGTTTATATTAATCAAAGTCTGTTTTGTTTGTAAGACTTGCAAGTTAAAATCACACCAAGGTGGGTCAGTTTTGGAACATTCATTTCAGTAGAATCAAGCTTTGCTGTGGATTAATGAATTATTGATCAGCTTGCCAACTGCTGCTTTACTGGCATTGTAAACAGTAGAGAGTGCTGGGAAGGATGGAGGTGAGAGCGAGGGGTGTGTGTGTGTGTGTGGGGGGGGGGGTCATGTTTCAGTCACCCCATGACCATTCCTCTAGCGCCACCATCAGGCCAACATTCCTTATTTCAAATAAGCATAATATCTCCTGACCCGTTAGGCTAGTCACACAATTTGCTGTGAATATTCATGACCCCTAGAGGGAGAAAGCTGTTGATTTATTTCACCGTGTGACCTCTCCTCTAGTGCCACCATGTGGATTTATATCTTGGGTCTGACGCTGGCAACGTCGGCAACTAGGGACCGGCACAGATCATGTTTTAGTTGATTGGTTTCTGCCATATCAAATTCTGATGCTTTCTTTTATTTATTTTTTTTATCCACTTTTTCTCCTTATTTTTCTATTTTTCTCCCATCCCAATTTTGCCTTGCCAATTCTCCCTTCAATTCTCCCCTCCCCTGTCTCGAACGTTGCTAGACTATGCCTCCCACTGGTCGGCTGCAGTGAGGACCAAGCCTTGCATCACGTGTCCCCTCCGGTACACGAGGAGGCAGTTGTCGCATCTTTTCACCTGAACAGCGCGATCTCTCAGCGGCGAGGAGTAACGCTGCCCCCAATACTTGATTCTGCTGTACAGGCGCACCAACCGACCTGTAGGAGTCGCTGCCCACAACGTCCAATCCCCACCCACCGGCTTTCCCACCCCTAACACTGCCAATTGTGTTAGTATGAACGACCAGCCAAGCCGGTAGCAACGCCGAGAGCTGGGCTCGAACCCAGCATCTCCTGCGTTAGTGGTGAGCGCCTTGCCCACTGCGCCACTTAGCCACCCTGATGCTTTCTTTGTTAAAAATAATTATGAAAACCATTAAGGGAAAGCGTTAATGCCGGAAATGTTTTCCTTAATACAGAGCTTTTCAATTGCTTTTATTTTCAGTTTTGTGGAAATCACAGATGGAATCAGGAATCCACCCTTAAAGGGAACCCAGAAATGTGGGAAACTTGCGGAAATATTATGACATTCTTTAAGAGCAATTATTTCTAGATCTGTGTTGCTAGGATGTGTGTGGGTTTGTGTGTGTGTGTTATGTCTGTGGGAGAGTGCGTTCATTCTCGCCAATTACACAAGGGGAATGTCTACTAGTAATCCAGGTGTGTTTCTTCATTGAGATGATGAAGTCAGAACTTCTTAAGCAGGGTACAAAATAACTACACGCCCAGCGCCATTGGCTTGTAGATTTATTGTTTGGCGACTAGAATTTAAAGTCTGCCCGCCACCTGGTGGCTAACAAAATACACTGCATCTACCTCGGCCGGCAGGTAATGGGTCGGCTGTGCTCGGCGTCAATATGATGCGGCGGTGGTGAGTTGAAACTGTGTGTGTGTGTGTGTGTGTGTGTGTGTGTGTGTGTGTGTGTGTCACGTGTCCGTTCAAATGTTTACAAACAATGAACCTTTAAATGTAAATGAGATGCGCTCTGCTCACGAGGTCAAGTTTGTAACATGAGACGCACATGAGGTCTTACTTCACCCGTTCTTTAGCCTACAAGAAAACCCTGCAATCGCGTTTTTGATTGTGCTCTGATATTTTACTATTTCGCATTTGATTTGACCAAATATGTGGAGGCATATTCCCTGCAACAGGTTCAAAGATAACTTCACATTTATTGGCAATTCGTTTCCTTATATCGCTTCCTCCAGGGTTCCAACTTGTGTTGACAAAATGCAACCCTGCTCAGCTACGGAGAATCAGCGCTCTCTCTCTAGACTAGAAAGGTGCACTCAGTAGAGCACAGATGTCCGCCAGGGCGGCAGCCACACATAATAATAATAATAATAATAATAATAATAATAATAATAATAATAATAATAATAATAATAATAATAATAATAATAATAATAATAATAATAATAATAATAATAATAATAGATTGGATTTGTAATGCACTTTTTGTTCACTGGGATCCCAAAGTGCTACACTACATGGTTAAAACAGTTAAAAAAATTGAAATAAAATAGTTATTAGTAAAACAAATAAAATAAAATACAGAATAAAAATAAGATAAAAATAGAACATAGTTAATTAAAAACATAGTATAAACAATTTAAAAACAAAAGCGCAATAAAATTAAAATAAAAAGCTAACAGTCAAAGGCCTTTTTGAACAGGTAGGTTTTCAGGCCTGCCTTCTCTCTCTATCTATCTATCAATCTATCTACCTCTCTCTCTCTCTCTCTCTCTCTCTCTCTCTCTGTTCAATGATTTAAAGTGGCCAAACGTTACAATATAAATACTAATTGGATTTTTGGCTGGTAAAAAATCTGCCCGGCTGGTAGTTTTAAAAATCTACCAGCCAAATGGCTGGTAAGTCAAAAAGTTAAGTTTGTTCCCTGGTCTTAAGTAATCAATGATCACTGGGGGAAACATTCAAAAACTGTAAATGTTACACCAGATGACCAAGTAGGCTATGATTCAAAACAGAGCAGTCATCGTTAATGCAAAGTCAGCGGCAAGAAGCAAATAGAGTGAACAACAGGTGGTGGGAACAACAGACTTGGCAGAGAGGCTACTGTTTACTATTTATAAATAGATGGCATTTATATGGTCAATGGACTGCATTTATATAGTGCTTTTGTGTTTTACAACTTATTCACAGCAGAGGTGCCAACCTGCTCTTCAGGAGCAGTTAGGCGACAACACACTGCTTCAACACACTGCCAGGAGAAGCCGGAATCTAACCGAGAACCTTCCGATTACCAGACAACCGCTCTACCTTTATTTATATATTGTTTGACATGATGTTGAGTAGATTGCTTTAGTATTGAGAAACTGCATCCTCTCACCAGGCTCCAATCCAATGGGACAAGTGTTTAAGCTTCAAAAACCATGATACACATTTTTACAAATAGGAAGCTCACAGTATAATCACATGTGTCTTCATACATGTACTGTATGTACTACTGATGAAATGGTTGCAAACCATACATTGTATCAAACATTATAGTTTCATTGGCTTTGTGCTATCTTAGTTGCCAATAAAACTCATTATAACCTTTGATACAATGTACAGTTTACAACCATTTCCTCTGTAGAACATATGAAGACACGTCTGATTATACTGTAAGCTTCCTATTTTGTAAAAGGACATCGTGGCTTTTGAAAAACCAAACACCTAAAACACTTTAAGCCCCATTGGAGTGTATTGTAGCCTAGTGAGAGGATGCAGCACAATGCTAAGTTTCTCAAAACGGAAGTGGTCGTAAATTCTTGCCCTATACTAGTCAACATTATGCCAGACAATGTTTACATTGAGAATGTGTTTCATTTACACTTTTGGGTGGTAAAAGAAAACTGGTCAAATAAGTAAACAAAAAAGAAAATCCTGAAAGGTAAAGATAAAACAGAGAACAAAGAATAAGAATTTTTTATTTCTTTATTTTACGAGGCCCTGTCTACATAATTAATAATTGGTTAGACTACAAGTCTTTATTTGTCATGCAGTTTTAACACACACACGCGAGATGGGCGACCCACAGGAACACACACACACACACATGCACTGAGTCACAGATGAAATGTCTCTCTGCACTTTTCCCATCCCGTCAGGAGCAGATAGGGCGTCAACGTGAGCCGCGCCCCGGGGACCAATCCAAGTGCTCCTGTCCGTCTTCATCAAGGACGCCACAGCGTTAGCGATCTGTTGTCCATGTTTTTCCATTGGGTTTATCTTATCGGGGGGGAAACCCTTGTGAGCACAGGGAGAACATGCAAACTCCACACAGAAAGGCCTGGGAGATACCCAACCTGAGTACCTGGCATCGTGGAAACCTGGTCCCCAAGCAGGAATCGAACCCTGGACCTTCTTGCTGTGAGGCGACAGTGTTAACCACTACACCACCGTGCCGCCATAATTAGATTGGTTCCACTAATCGTAATCAACTTGAAGTGTGCAGTTCAAGTAGATGGTCAATATTAAATTACTCGGATCGGGATCAGGGCCAAAAAAACGTGATATTGTGATTGGGACAATAGGACAGCATCCCTACGTATATCGTCTCTGTCGTCTGCCCAATAACATGTTGCATGTGAAAGTAATCAGCGTGGGGGAGATTGTTAGGCCTTGGCCGAGGTTTGCGCTCTTCTGAGTGCATTCTTCTAGTTCACCTTTTAGCCATCAGCACAAGGAACGGTCCTGTTGTGTACAGTATGTCCAGTAATGTTGTTTGTGTCAATTTAACAGGCTGCGGTGGCTGCGGGTTTAGTAACATTGAGTAGCTGTTTTGTAGACAGGGCTCTTGAGTTCTCCTGTTAGCCTTTGTGTGAAGAACTTAAACCATTTAAGAAAGAATTACCTTTTTCATCATCAGACTGCATTTATATAGGGCTTTTTATCCAAAAGCACTTTACAATTTATACCTCACATTCACCCATTCACTCACACACCGATGGCGAAGGCGACCATGCAAGGCGCCAACCTGCAGTTAGGGGTTAATTGTCTTGCTCAAGGACACTTCGACGCGCTGCCGGAATTGAACCTGGGAACCTTCCGATGTCCAGACGATCTCTCTACCTGCCACTGTGACCCCATTCGTCCCCAACTCCTCTGGCAGTAATTACAGTACACACCGAGGTCGCCTCCTGATTCTCACCTTGACCTCTTTAGATCCAGATGCATTTTACACCCCCATCTAGGCATCTACAGTATCTCTGCCTCCTCCGATCCTCTGCTTCAGCCATGGGGAAACGCCAGGGAAACCCAAAAATTCAAAAAGCAAATGATATCCCACGAGTGATGATCAGAAGTGCAGCAGATATGAATATTTCATCTGTGTGCGTTCACGTGCAGTCTGATCACTCATTAAAACTTTAAGAGGCTGTTGGTGGCTGCGTGGTTTGTGTTGAGAGAGACCAGCTGGGAGAATAGCCTTTGAAAGACTGAGAGGGAACTGGGAGAAGTCATGATTTAATGCTTATTTTGGAGGTTTCATTTCAGCGTGTGAAATCCTCTGATGCACACAGTGGGTTTACTGCTGCTACCAGCTTGTTTCCTCAGTTGTGTTTTCGTAGCAAAGAGCTGTAAAACCGACACTGATATTATTGTTCTGGCTCCAGCACCAGTACAGATGAGGGAGTAGGAAATTATAGTACACTGTTATTGTTGACTCATCCTTTGCTACCGAGCTGCAGTCAAAGAACAATATTCTTTCATATACAAATCAAATGGGAATTATTTGATCCAGTGAAAAGCTCTTCTTTAAAGGGGCACTTCACTGAAAAAAAATGCTGCACATAATATTACACACATCCAGAAACGCAACAGTTTTGCACACATTCATTTAGTTTGACAGTTACTGAGAGTAAATTTGTTTGAATATGTCCTCCAGTGATGTCATCGGAAGACACTGAAAACACTTGTCTTAAAGCTGATTGGTTTTAATTATGTAATTTGGGATCTAATGGACATATAATAAACTCCTTAAAATGTATGCAAATTTAGCCTTTGAGTAGCTATGTAATTCTTTAGAATACATCTCTCTCCCTTCCCTCCCAGTAAACACTAGACCCTATTTTAACATTGAGGCTATGTCGTAGACTCGTAGCCCTCATATAGCCCAGAATATGTCTGGCTAAATATAGACCACTTTTAGCTCAAGTAGTTTAATTCATTATTAGATATTTATAATATCACACAAATAACTGTAAATGTGTAAGATGCACAATTGAAGTCAATATACTGTGCTGAAATTATTTGAATTGCACTTTCACGATGTCCGGCTATGTCAAGGCTAGATATAGCCCACTTCTAAGCCCAAACATGATTACATTATTTAGTATCACCTAAACAACGTTAAATGTCCAGAGATGCACAATATACAAATTTGAAATAAAATTTATTGATTGGTATAAAAGTGGGCTATATTTAGCTGCACATAATTTCAGCTCAATTAGAGCTCCGTCTGTTCCTGCTATCAACATATGGAATCAATCATTTGGGTTAAATATTCATGGTTTTCATTAATCATTCATTTTGTTGACGTTTTGAGGAAGTTTCAAAGTCGATGCGTGTGCTTTTTGTTAGCAGAGGAAACCAGCTTCAAGTTTCAAGTTTCTTTAATAGTTGTCATACAGAAGTACAGAATACTTTCATACAAAATGCTTCTTACTGTTACGCTCCAGAGACTGTGCTAGACAAGATAGTATCAAATAACATAGTATAGCATGTAATTTAGAAGAAGAAAATGAGGTCACAGTGTTCGGTATAGACATATGTACAATGTTCTGAGTTACCATATAATATACAATACTATGCAGTGTACTAATGTACAGTACTATATAGTGCAAAGCAGAAATGGGATGAGGTACAATTTAGGTACAATTTACAGTAAGGTGTACGAGTTGTAGTGCAAATCCTTTACCAATAAATATAAAGTGTGGGGAGTGGGTGCTACAGTGTGTTTGTTTAAAGTGGGTGTGTGCTATAAAGTGTGTGGAGTGGGTGCTACAGTGTGTTTGTTTAAAGTGAGTGTGTGCGTGTGGATGTGTGTGCTATGTGCGTTTGGTGGTTGTTGTTGTGTAGTGTTCATTGTTCGTTTAGCAGCCTGATGGCCTGGGGATAGAAGCTTCTTCTGAGTCTTTCTGTGCTCGCCTTGAGACTCCGGTATCGCTTGCCTGACCGCAGCAGTTCAAAGAGGCAGTTGTTCGGGTGACTGGAGTCTTTAATGATTCTCTTAGCCTTGCCCTTGCAACGCTTGTTGTAAATGTTCTGGAGGGTGGGGAGCCCCCCTCCAATTGTGCGTTCGGCTGAACGTGTCACTCTTTGTAGTCTGCTTCGGTCTTGTGCAGTGCTATTCCCAAACCAGGAGGTGATGTTGCCGGTCAAGATGCTCTCTATTGTACATGAGTAGAAGTTCTTAAGGATCTTCTGACTGACTTGGAACTTCCTTAGGCGCCTGAGGAAGTAGAGGCGTTGTCGTGCCTTCTTCACAACACTGTCAATGTGTGTGGTCCATGTCAAGTCCTCGGATATGTAGGCTCCGAGGTACTTAAAGCTGTTGACTCTCTCAACCGGTGCCCCGTCGATGCTGAGGGGGCTGTAGTCCTTGACCCCCGACCTCCTGAAGTCCACAATCATCTCCTTTGTTTTGCTGACGTTCAGGGAGAGGCTGTTTTCCTGGCACCATCCCGCCAGGACCTTGACCTCTTCCAGGTAGGCCCTCTCGTCGTTGGCAGAGATCAGGCCCACCACCACTGTGTCGTCAGCAAATTTGATGATTGTATTGCTACTCCGCTGAGCCACACAGTCGTGTGTGTACAGGGAGTAGAGGAGGGGACTCAGAACACAGCCCTGGGGGGCCCCTATGTTGAGGGTGATGGATGAGGAGGTGCAGTTGCCTGCTCTCACCACCTGGGGTCTGCCAGTCAGGAAGTCCAAGACCCACTGGCAGAGGTCATAGTTCAAGCCCAGGTCCCTGAGCTTGGCTATGAGTATGGAGGGGACTATGGTATTGAATGCCGAGCTGTAGTCGATGAATAGCATTCTCACATAGTTCCCCTGCCTCTTGTCCAGGTGTGATGCTGCTGTGTGCAGCACATGGGCTATGGCGTCCTCCGTGGACCTGTTGGGGCGGTATGCAAATTGCAGGGGGTCCATGTTGATGGGGAGGGAGGAGCAGATGTAGCCCTTTACTAGCTTCTCAAAGCACTTCATGGCTATGGAGGTGAGAGCTACAGGGCGGTAGTCGTTGAGGCAAGCAGGCTTGGATTTTTTGGGTACAGGGATAATAGTGGACTTCTTCAGGCAGGTGGGGATGACAGCCTGTTCTAAGGACAGGTTAAATATGTCAGTGAATACTGGGGCCAGTTGGTCGGCACAGACTTTTAGGACGCGGCCGGGGATGCCGTCCGGACCTGCTGCCTTCCTGATATTCACCTTTTTAAAGGTCCGCCTCACCTCATGCTCTGTTACCCTGAACACTGCGCCTCCATCAGCAGCCGACCCCCCCCCCCCCCATTGCCGTGGCTTGTGAGCTGGTGTTGTTGTTACCAGCATCAAACCTCGCATAGAAGGTATTGAGGTCATTGCTAGCACCTTAGATTTGTGTACGTTAGCAGTTGAAATAATTTTTATATTCTATGTTTTTTGTGTAACATTTATGGTTTTGTGGATTACTGGAATATTTGGAGAGAATCCAAATATGGTTTCCCAACCTGCATGAACATGCCGGTTGCTTTGTTGTGTGTGCATTTTTCACTGGCACAGAGGTAATTACAGGAGAAAATGTAGCAAACATGAACCCTTTCACTACCACACTACAGAAGGTTAACCCGTTCACTACCACACTACAGACCGTCTGTAGTGTGGTAGTGAAAGGGGTAACCTTCTGTAGTGTGGTAGTGAAAGGGTTAACCCTTTGTCGTGTGGCAGTGAAAGGGTTAACCTTCTGTATTGTCGCAGTGAAAGGGTTAACCCTTTGGTAGTGTGGTAGTGAAATGGTTAACGAGCTAACATGGTGTTCATGATGACTGTTTCAACTTGACAACAAGGTTGGGAAAGGTATTCAAGGTAGGACACAAAGGAAAGGTATTCAATTAGTGGCAGAGGGGGAGACAGTTTCTACCACATCACATATACTGTAAGGTACATGCTTGGTTCTGTATGAGCCTCCTGAGATTGTGCTTCATGCTGCACAAATGTAAACCAAACACTATACAAAATATAGAGATATAGGTAGAGATGTAGTGCAAATATCTTTAGTAATAAACAATAGATAAAATATGGTGTGTTAAAAAGTGTTTAAAGTGTCTAAAGTGAATGTTAATTAAAGGTGAATGTTTAAAGTGGGTGTGTGCATCTGGATGTGTATGCAATGCATGTAGAATGGATGGGTTCGTGTTGCATAGAGATGTGTGTACAGTAGACGTCTCATGTTTTAAATTGAAATGGCTTCCCCTCCAGAGGGCGTGGCTTTCAGAGTATGACTCATTGTTCTCTGTCTCTATTGGAAAACAATGCACTGCTAGTTGATAATAAGCTCACTAACTGTTTCATGTAAGTGAATGGAAAATCCTATATTGGTCTCCAACCTAGTTTGCTGGTTGATGAGTCAAGCTCTCTAAGCAAGTAGGGTCCATTTGACAGCAAAAACGTTTTAGTGATTGAATGGAAATTAAAAGGTACTTGAGCTGAAAGGGAGCTGTCAATCAATCATGATCTGACCACAGCCCCACAATCCTGAGAATGGTTTCAGTAGCCAAACAAGATATGTTTGTGCTGGGTTTTAAAGATTGTTAACAGGTTTTCTTTTTATTGAAATATTGGTGGATGCTTAATATGTTTGATAGGATATATACATCTTAGTGTTTTTTAGGCCAGTTGTCAGAGGCTTTAATAGAGCTCAATGAAATTATGTGAGCTGTTATCAAAACAACACAAGGATTCAGTGTCTTCCGATGACATCGCTGGCGGACCTATTCTTGCTCTCAGTAACTGTGATTATGTGTGCAAAACTGTTTATAGTTTTGGGGATACGTGTGAGATTATGTGCAAAATAAGTCAGCATTGCTTTTCAGGTGAAGTGTCCCTTTTAATAAAAGCATCCATTATGTAATAGTGTTACGATTCACAGGATCAAAGGCCTTGCCACTATACCATAACTCACTACACTGGATTGAACAACATACAGCATACAGACTCTGGCAGCGTGAGCTAAGACAGCATACATGGACAACACTGTGGAGCTAAAAAAGAAACGCTGCTAAATCTTAGATACTTAAGATAAGATAAAATATTCCTTTATTGATCCCCTTGGGGAAATTCAGGCATCATAGCAGCATGGGGGAGGGGGGAGCAGGGAGGGGAGGTAGGCCTACAGGTATGGGCATGGTAATATTAGAAAGACATAAATACAGGCAATACAAATTATAGTACAGTAGAAAAGTAAAAATAGGCAGTGTAAACAATGTAATTAACTGTGAATATACGCACTATGAGCAAGTAGGCAGTGTAATCAAAGGTGCCGATGAGGGTCTGTATGCCCTATCAGTTATATTATACATTACAATAAATATCGTTACAATAAACACTAGAATCTAAAGATATACTATGAGTAAGTAAAGTATACAGTATACACAGGTGCAGTATACATTAGGTATCCTAATGTGGCAGTGGGAGTCAGACACACATGAACATACTGTATAGTTAGCTTGCATGCACAGGGCTGGGCAGGGGGAGGGGCCTTGGGATATTTATTTGTGGAAACTCTGTCTCTGCTTGCAGTGAAATGTCAGATGCATTAGTAGGAGTCTTGCTTCACCGCTTCAAGGAGAAACCATCCAGCGGCCTAATGCAATATGGCTGCCCATTACCCCAAGCTGAGACCGGAGTGATGGTCAGCCAGTATCGATCTCCTCTGTTTTCTCCTCTTCTCTCTTTCACTTTCTCCCTTGTTCAGGCAGTCGGCTTCATTCCTTCATTTTGACTTCAAGTTTGGCCGGTGAACATTAATCTTGATTCGGCCCGGCAGCGCAAATAGGAGTTTGCTTCTCCCTTGATGAAAAAAAAGAAAGAAAAAAAAGCATGTTTGTGGAAAAACTCCCACAAAACATCTCTCTGGAATTGATGGCAGAAAGCTGTCAACACCATGTTTTCATATCACATATCACTGAAAAAAATAAAGTATACAAATATTTAGTTCTGCGAATGGATTGGAGAAGAAATGTGAAAGTTCAGGGTTTTGTTTTGTTCGTGTTTAAACACAGATATACTCAAGAGGTTTGTCCTGTTGTATTTGGCTTGCAGCTTGAAGCATCTGCTTCAGGAACGAACAACGCGGCAAAATGGAACACCTCTCTCCTGTGTCTCTCTCTTCCCGCTGCCAATTGCCAAATCCTGAGAACGAAACAGTGCTGGAGTGAAATGTAGGATAAGGAAGGCCAAGGATAAGGAACCTAGAATTCCACCTTTTCCTTGTGGGTTCCCCACTTGTGCTGCAAGGAGAGTGTGGGAGGCAGTTCTGCCTCTCTGCTCTAGGGGTGATAAATATAATTGGAGCATTATGGATCTCCCTGGAGGCTTAGGGGTGGTGAGTGTGTGTGTGTGGGGGGGGGGGGGGGGGGGGGGGGCAGTAGGTTGAGTCAATCACCATCCAGTCTAATTTCAAGGGGTTTTGTTGGATGTATTTGACCAAGCTAAATGAGAATGTTGGATCTCTCACCCTTGAGTGCATTTTCCAACACTCCGGTGTTTGGGATGAATAATTGAGGCTGTTAATGCAGCACATGACCTCTGACTCATCAGCGGACGACTTCCAAGAAGCCTGATGAATTAAATCATCACCATTTAATCTGTGATTTATTCATCCAAAATTAATTTTGGAGCATGGTGTGTCAGGGGGGGGGGGGTACAGCTGTGGCGTGCACAGATAGGGCCGAAGGGGGGCTTTGTCCCAAAACAAAACGGCCCTGCTGCACTGGGCTCAATATAAAAAAGAGACATCATGCGTATTTGGATTTATATTCCTACTGTCGTCATTCGTGACATACTGTGTCAGGAAGCTGTAGTCGAATTCTGTGCATGGAGTTGGATGTTCCACCCAAACCACCTGTACAGGGCGACAGTGGCTCAGGAGGTAAAGTGGTTGTCTGGTAGTCGGAAGGTTCCCGGTTCGATTCCAGCACCTCCCGGGCAGCATGTCGATGTGTCCTTGAGCAAGACACTTAACCCCTAATTGCTCCCGATGAGCAGGTTGGCACCTTGCATGGATGCCTCCGCCATCGGTGTGTGAATGTTTGCGTGAATGTGAGTAACAAAATTCTAAAGCGCTTTGGATAAAAGCACTATATAAATGCAGCCCATTTACCATTGACCTGTAAGTAACCCTGTTCACGACTGGCCACCACCAGATGTAGAGAGAGGCTGGTGTAAAATACGTCTGGCTTGGTGATCCTGACATTTATCTTTTTCAGTATCATGTTTTTCCTCAGATGGACACACACCACTTCTCAAACATGCTGTGTGAGTGGGAGGCCTTTTATACTGCACGTCCACAGAAGGTTTTCCAGTGACAGGTGAAGACAGTTCGACCCTCAGCAGAGAACTCTAGACTACACAGATCAGGCACTGGCATTTTAAGCTTGTCTGACTACTGAGTGACTGACTGACTGACTGACTGACTGACTCTCTGCGGGCATTCAATAATTGAGCCTCCACTGCACAGCCAGTCTGTAGCCTTTAGGGCAGTCTTGTCTGGTGCTGTGACCAGTGTGGTAGAAGGGGACCCAAGTGCAGATTGACGGAGGCAGAGGCAGGTCTACACTTAGAGTACCAACACTATCAGGCAGGGCAGGCACAGGCACAGCAGGGAGATGACCAGACACTGACTAACTGGGGGCGATAAGATAAATACACAAGGGGGTGAGGATCAGATCAGGATCAGCGGGGGGGCAACAACTCCCACAACTCCCAGTCTCCCACCAGAAGAAGAAGAAGAAGTCTTTATTTGTCATACAGATGAACACACACACATGCGATGGGCGACACACAGGAACACACACACACACACACACACACATGCATTGGGTCGCCGATGAAATGCCTCACCGCGCTTGACCCATCCCATCGTCCTTCCCCCCAAGGGCAGCTGGGAGCAGACATATGGGCTGTGGCGTGGGCCACGCCCCGGGGACCAATCCAAGTGCTCTTGTCCGTCTTCGTCAGGGACGATGTTTTTTCATTGGGTTTATCTCTTTTTCTGGAGGGGAAACCCTTGCGAGCACAGGGAGAACATGCAAGCTCCACACAGAAAGGCCCAGGAGATTCCCCACCTGGGTACCTGGCAACCCAGCAACCTGGTCCCCATGCGGGAATCAAACCCAGGACCTTCTTGCTGTGAGGTGACAGTGTTAACCACTACACCACCGTGCCACATCCAAGTGGACCAGGGTGATGATGAGTGCTGGGTCCAGAATGTTCCTTGCAGCAGCGACCAGCACCATTCTTCCGGCCCATAGCCGTCCCAGTCCACCAGATACTGAAGACTGCTGCCATGGTGACAGACATCCGGCAGTCTCCTGACTGTGTAGGCGTCAGCTTCATCAATGATGCGAGGAGGTGGTGGGGGAATGGGAGCGGTCTCTCCAGGAGACAGGCTTGATGTGGGACACATGGAATGTGGGATGCATCCCAGAGAGAGCGGGGAAAACACAGGTGGACAGCTGCATGGCGGATGACCTTTGCAATGGAGAATGGACCGATGTACTTGGTAAATGTACTTATGCCGATGTCAGAGTTCCTTTCTGCTGGGGACAGACGGCAAGAGAAGGAGGCACAAGGGTAGGTCTTCTGGTCCTTATTGGCAAACGCTAGGACAGGACGGCAACAACATCCAACACATCGACTTCAACAATGAAGGGGAGAGATGAGTCGGGGTGAACCAGGATGGGAGAAGTTCAAGTTTGTTTTTTATTTGTCACGTATAAGGTATATGTACTTTACAGTGAAATACTTGGTTCTGTATGAGCCCCTGATAATGTGCTTCATACAGTAAAAAAGTAAGTAATAAAAAAAAATATAGGAATAACACTATACAATATACAATATACAATATACAATACAATATACTTACTAAAGTACAACCTAAGTACAATCTAAGTAGGGTTGGGCATTGTTTGGATTTGAACGATTCCGGTTCCGATTCCGATTCTCCATATCGATTCCTGTTCTAAACGATTCTCGATTCTGCTTTTTTGAGGTGCAGGTCAAAACAGGTCACAGCTTATTTCGCAGGAGAATTTTATTTATTTTTATTTAATTTGTTCATACTATTCACATTTTCAGTTGACTTGATACAGTTTTATTTGGTTGCTGTACTGTAACTAGGGTATTAATTAACAAAGTAAAAAAAAAAAAAGGAACCGATTCCTATTATAACCGGTTTTCGGTGCCAAACCCTAAATCTAAGTACAATGAAGTAAAAATGCAGACAATGAGGTACAACACTTTTTTAAGGCAAGGTGCAAATGCAAATGAGGTATGAATGTAGTGCAAATCTCTTTAATAAATCGATAAATATAATGTAGTGTTAAAGTGTCTAAAGTGAGTGTTAAGGTGAGTGTTGAAGAGGTGAACCAGTGTTTTTCCAGGTGAAAGATGAGGAACGTGAGTTGAGCGCTGTCAGAGGTGTTGCTATGGAACTGTAGTTATACATGAAGTGGCGGTAAACGCCGGTGAACCCCAGGAGGAACCCTTTACCAGAGCTGGATCCTTATGAACATGAGCGAAATCCCAGGAAGGAAAGAGTAGACACATGAAACTCACATTTCTCTGCCTTGACGAAGAGCTGGTTCTCAAGCAGCTGGCCGAGAACCTGTTTGACGTGGTAGACATGTTCCAGAATGGATTTTGAGATGATCAGAAGAATCTAGGAACACAAAAACAAACTGGTCGAGCATGTCTCGTAGCACCGTTGGTGAGTATGACCAGATACTCCTAGTGACTTCTTTCCCTGATGAGCACAAGGTGGTAGGCATTGCGGGGATCGAGCATGATGACGATGGTGGCTCCTTGGAGAAGGTTGAAAGCAAAGGAGATGAGAGGAAGAGGATACCGGTTTGATGTCGTTTAGCCCACAGTAGTCAATGCAGGGTCTGAGTTTATCCTGTTGTCATATACAAAGGTCTGATGACCTAATAAATAATACCTGGACCGGGCTGTATATGACGCCAGCCCATCCAGTAAGTGCTCTAGGCACAGGTCCCGGCAGGTAAGAAACAATACAAAGCATTTTCCAAAGGTAAATTATATTTATTAAATAAAGAGGGGAATGAAACCCACAATGATATTTAATACAGGGGAAATGGTAGGGGAGAACAAACAAGGTAAGCACACTAAAACGAACACAAGTTTCGGTGATAAGGCCAACACAATATATATCGTTCCACTTAACTGGAACAGTGGCAAATGACCTAAAGGCCAACAATATATTATGCCCCCTTAATAGGGGTAATCGGCACAGAGGCCAACAATATATATATATATATATATATATATATATATATATATATATATATATATATATATATATATATATATATATATATAACAATCCCACAATAGGGAATCCACACAGAGTGGCAAACAAAGGCAACCCACGTACGTCACACCTCCCCCCATAAAAGCGAACCTGTAAGGTTAGCAAAACATTATTACTTATAAACCAACATCAGATTAGTATCACATACCTGGGAGAACAACAGATAATAATAAAAAAAAAAAAAAAAAGCTCCCTCAACCCATCACCTCCACCACAAAATCACCCTCCATATAGGCTACACATCACCTCCACATAGGCCATACAGGTGCACGCCCCTGCTCCGGGCCCACGCGGTTGACCACCACATCACCCAAAACACATATTGCCCTTAGGCACATCCCCCAACACCAGATGCATCAGCCGCCGGAACGTGGCCGGTGCATTCCTCATCCCGAAGGCCATGACGGGCCCATCCTGGACAACGGGAACGAGTCAGGCACCGTTATAGCGTTCACCTTCCTGTAATCAGTACAGAAAACAGGGAGGCAAGGAGGATTCCATGGACTATGGCTAGGTCTAGCTAGCCCCTTTCCCAGGGGGTACAGAGCCTCTCTCCTCATGACCACCCTCTTTGCCACCGGACACCGATATGCGTGTTGCTTAATGGGGTTCGCACTCCCAACATCAACACTGTGCTTCCTGGAAGGCACATCAGACGACAACACAGGATGTGAAATAACAGTTTTTTCACATCTCAACTCTGATGAGATGCGGGCAGGGCATTTTATTAACCTATTCACAGGACACCAGCGTGTCCTTCTCCGCCGCTCGGGCGTACACAACATATACTTAGTGTCAGACACCTTTCTCTTCACCACATGAGGTCCTGAGCACCGGGCAGTGAGCGCAGAACCAGGCGTGGGCAGCAAAACAAACACCTCATCTCCAGCCTCAAATTGTCGCTCCACCGCCATTCTGTCAAACTCCTCTTTCACCACCTCCTTTATCACAAATGTCTGTCTCCTACTAACCTTAGCAGCACTGCTGGCTACTGAGTCAAAACAGCTTGCCATGGAGGAATCATTCTGCTGCTTTGAAGAAGAACCCAGCTCCAGCAGGGGAAGACGACGGCAGAGGCAGGTTGAAAGTGGAAAAATCTTTACCAACGACAAAAAGCAGGAGCAAAACAATAAACAGATAAGGTAACAGCCTAGCTGACTACACTTGATGATTTTGATGATTTTTATATTTATTTCGGTCTTCTTTTACAAAGCATAGTAGTAGAACATTTAAAAAAACGAAAAAATAAAATGACCGAAAAGGTGCCTTTTTACATTACATTATTTACACACAAAAATACAAAAAATAAACATAATTTAGTACATTATATTGCTAAAACAAAAGGTTACAAAAGTTTCATAGTTTTATGTACAAAACGTATACACATTAATTTTTTATATACAGTATATATATATTTTTTTTTGGTCACTATTTGAATACAGTTATGTTATAGATAAAATATAATTAGGATAATAATAAGGTTTTATATTTATGTATCACCTTATATTTGAGTAATTTTTTTTACACATTTTTACTTCTTTGTCAAAGTTATTCCATAATTTTGCCCCTATATACATCGATATACATCGACTTTTTATATTTGTCCTTGCCTTTGCGATATTGAATACACAAGTTACCACAAGTCTATACCGGCTCTCTCTAGTTTGGAACAATTCCTGAATGCAACTTGCAGCTGTCAGGTTTAGACTAACTGGGGGCAATAACATAAATCCACAAGGGGGTGATGATCAGATGATGACCAGCTGGTGAGGGAGACAGGGAGATTGGAACACAACGTGGGGAACAACTGAGGACATCTGCTGGGTCTGCGGGGGGAAACACAAGGAGAGAGACACTAGGGAGAGGGGGAGACAGGGGCAGTGGAGGTGCTGGGCGTCACCACCATGACAGGTGCGCTCTCTCTGAGGACGGAAGCTGCTCCAAATGTTTCTTATCTTCATCAGCGGCTCCTGTGGCCTCTGTCTCTATTACTGACCACCATGGCCTACAATAATGTCTCTATCCATGCTTATTACACCCTTATATATCCTCTTACAAGCCCACAGGGCCTTTGTTGTAATAGAGGAAATACATTTTCATGATACTTTAGTTCTCAGTGACATAAAATGTGTATTTACAATTATCTGTGGAATGAATACACACTTTAAAAGGTACCTGCTAACAGTTTGCCACACTGCCCTTGAAGCTGAAATGTGCTTCTACTACTCTGTTCAGAATTAGACATTTTACAGTAGGACAGTTTCTCCATGACATAAACCTAGATGTGCAGAGTCGTAAGCTTTCTTGAGCCCTAAATAACTGTTCTGGATTCTCCGTGCTGCAATAGAGCTTTAGTGCTGTCCCTGTGAGACTCTCAGCAGTGGCTGTTACACTAACAACGCCAGGCACATTTCATTTAAACAGAATAGCACATTTCCCAAAGCAGCATGCCTGGCAAGCCACAGGATCTCCATTTATATGTTTGGTTCACTTAAGGGGGATTAACAGATCCATCCCCGCTGTCTTCATGCAGATGCCTTTTCTGCGGTATTTCCAATGCTGTCTGCTGTTGCTGATGATGGGGATGGTTGTACAGAGATTCAGTAGCAGTCTTTTAGCTATAGCTGCTACCTTTAGATGTGCCACCACAGTAAACAGGGGCAGGGAATGTGTTTTCTGCCAACTAAAAGCTGTTTATATCAAAGTAATGAGCCTGATGAGACTGGCAATTAGGAGATTCCTCCCATCTCTCCGTCTACTCTGGGAGGCTATAACTGAAAGGTTATCCCATATTAGAGTGCTTGAGCAGGAGAGATTTTAATTGGTTTCAGTAGAGTATTGCTGTTGACTGAGGACAGAGACTGCTGATCCTGGTCAGGATGAGGCTTGGTGCAGGTGAACGTTACGCCTGTTTATCCATTATATCTGTTTATCCAAGCTACTTCAAAGGTCACGTCAGCCTGTACGGCTACATATGCCGCACTAGAGAGAACATAATAAGGCCTTTTTGTGAAAGATTATTTAGCGTTTGTATTCCGAAAACAACAACAAATTGAATATAAAAAATAAATATATATTAAACTACTGAATGCCTATTTTCCACTTAAAATAAAAGATGTTTGCTCCGTGCCAGCCATGTTTATGTCAGGCCAGACTGAGATATTAGATGATATTTGAACATGACCTTAAACACTTGACAGCAGTCAATAATGTCATTACAGGTTCTTATTTTAAAATCCAGACAGCCATGGATTAACTGTAATGATTGTCACAATCAATATTTCCTCAAGGATATTTTTCTTACAAAGTTGGGACCATATCTCTCTGAGGTGACTGTCACGGGCTCCTGGCCAAATATCTACTAACCATTTAGCTACGCATGGAAGCAATCAGTGCCTTTCACCCTGTACAAACTCATTAGCGGTGACCTGTCTGCAAATGATTCATTGTCAATATTAATATCCTCTTTGTTTATGTTTTTCGGGGCTTGCTATGTGATTGCTTCAGTGAAGGGTTTCTCTAACTTCTCCGGCCTTTAAATATTGTATGTTCACTGAAATATAAATACTGTATATTTGTTGAATTATAAATATTGTATATTACGTAATTGAAATATAAACGCTGTACATTTGCTGAATTATAAATATTGTATATTCATTGAAATATAAATACTGTATATTTGTTGAATTGTAAATATTGTATATTCATTGAAATATAAATAATGTATATTCATTGAAATGTAAATCCTGTGTATTCATGTGGACCGGCTGGCTTGGGAGCGGGTACAGGGTTGTTGGTTATTGTTTTTTTATAGCAGTTTTTCTAATTAATCCCCTGCTCTGTAAATGATTATGCTGTTCACTTGTAAAAAGGCTTTTCTCTTCACTGCCAGTTTAGATGTTTCACTGGAAGCTGCTGTGGCTTCCAGCTCCTAACTAAATGTAAATGTGATGCACAGGGCTATTGTTTTATAAACCGCTATTTATTTGGCAGAGAACCCCTATAGCTACGATAAACACAATCGAAAGCTCCTCACCATTTCTTGTTTGAGTGTGTTTAATTTCCATATGGCTTTGATTTCCATGAAAAGAGATCAGAAATTGTGACTTCAGGCTTTTTGTGTGAATTGTGTGTGTGTGTGTGTGTGTGTGTGTGTGTGTGTGTGTGTGTGTGTGTGTGTGTGTGTGTGTGTGTGTGTGTGTGTGTGTGTGTGTGTGTGTGTGTGTGTGTTTCTGTTTGTGCATGTGTGTGTGTATGATTGTGTATGTGTGTGTGTTAACATGTATGTACACGTGTGCAACATCTCACTGGCCTTACGTCTCACTAGCTCTCTCTCTCTGTTTCCCCCCCCCCTCTATATATCTCTCTCCCTCTCTATATCTCTCTCCCTCTATATATCTCTCTCTCCCTCTATATATCTCTCTCCCTCTATATCTCTCTCTCCCTCTATATATCTCTCTCCCTCTATATATCTCTCTCTCCCTCTATATATCTCTCTCCCTCTATATATATCTCTCTCCCTCTATATATCTCTCTCTATCTCTATCTCTCTCTCCCTCTATATATCTCTCTCTATCTCTATCTCTCTCTCCATCTATATATCTCTCTCTCCCTCTATATCTCTCTCTCTCTCTCTCCCTGTATCTCTCTCTCTCTCTCTCTCTCTCTCTCTCTCTCTCTCTCTCTCTCTCTCTCTCTCTCTCTCTCTCTCTCTCTCTCTCTCTCTCCCTGTATCTCTCTCTCTCTCTCTCTCTCTCTCTCTCTCTCCATTAAAGGTGGGATATGCGTCGCTCAGTCTTTGAAAATCCCACACAATCCAAAGCAGGAGGATTATGACAAAGCCGTCCAGCAGCTGCTGGAGACACACACCTCCCGTGCCGTCCTCGTCTTCGCCAGCGAGGAGGACATACGGTGAGGAGCAGAGTCGTAGACTGGTGCCGGGCTCCGGTACCGGCCACAGTGTTTAGGGGCGTTGATGACTCTTTAATGTCAGAGAAGCCCCCTGAGAGCAGGTTGGAAGCACAGACAGGTTTACCGTGTGTACAGGACTTGTCTATCTGTCACTAGACGCAAAGATGCTTCAAAGCAAACACGTCTCTGAGGATAGCGGGGACGTAACAGTTGGCAACAAAAAGCAGCAGAGATATTGTTTCATGTACACAATACAACTCCCATGTGAAACGGATGTTAAGAAACACCAAATCAAACCATGGCTTCTTTTATTCTTACCAGTCAATCTGGACCGGTGGATGCAGAATGCAGACATAGACTGAACCAACAAAAAAATGGAGGGAAAATGGAGGGAATATCGACAAAATTTACCATATTCACTTGGTGGCCATTTTGCCAAATTTAGTTGCTATGTGCATTTATGTTGCCATGTGCATTTTTCAATTGGCTGCGTTGCGCACTGACGCCCAGTCAGTGGGGCGATGTTTCTAGCGCCCCAGAAGAGAGAGGGGATGAACAGGAAGCACAAACAATGATTTATATTTGATATATTACACGTTATTGTGCATTTGAAACACAAACATACTTCAAATGAGTAATTATTATTTCTTTTTTAAATGTTTATTGAATTTTTAGCGGTCGAAATCTACTATAATAGAAAAATCCAAAACCAATTTCCACCAGGTGGAGCAACAGCCTAGAGCCCTCTATGGACCAGCCGCCACTGTGAAGGCTACGTACCATTATTCGTTTGGGATATACTATTTAATGATACTTCCTTATAATGTACTTTGCTTAACTCATTGGCTGCCAGCTATTAGCCTTATCCTGTAGTAGCTACTGCCACGCTGTAAACGATGGGAGTTAGTCACCTTGTTTGTAGAGCTAAATCTATATTCTATATTATAGCCATGGATACAATACTATAGTCATTTGACATTGAGTTTCTTCCGGTCAAGATGCAAAAAAGAGAAATTGTTTCCATCCATACGTTCCCGTGTTATACCGTGGTGAATATAAGTATGGTTTTAGAGCGGTCTAGGGTAATTCATGAAATGCTTAGTTATGGCAGTATACGTCGATTCCATTGTACATGTTGCCATGTCTTGCCTGTATACGCTATTATCCCGAAATCAAATCTAGATCATAGCTATTCCATGTGGTGGAATGACACAAAACTTTGCACACCTCTTTGCACACCTCATGGACTCACGTTTGTTTTCACTATTACAGGAAACCCACCAAGCAGAATCCGACCATCAAAAATTTGAATCTGTACATTTCCTTCAAACCTTCTCAGCAACATAGTATTCTAAGCAAAGAGGAGTTTCAATTTTAATTAAACGACTGCCACTCACTCACAATTTCACATTTTCAGACCCAGAGGGTTGTTTCATCATTGTCAACTGCTCTGTTTATAATCATTGCCAGTATTTTGGTCCTAATGCTGATGACCCCACTTTTTTCACTCTTTCTTCTCAGCACTAAGTAATCACCCCAACTCAACTATCGTAATTGGATTTGACTTCAACACAGTTATCCCCTCTCTGAACCCCCCCCCCCCCTTTCCCTTGCCATGTGTATTTGTTGTTGTCCTTCATAAGCTTCATTGTCCTTAGTTGTCATTTGTTTGTCAATGTCTAGTCTGAGTTCCCCTCCTCCAAGAGGGCAATGAAATGTCACTATTTTTCTTATTTTACTACACTTTTTATTTTGCATGGTAAATAGTTAAAATGTATAATAAATAATAAAGTTGTTGTCCCCCGAAGAGGGGGGGGGGGGGGGGGGGGTGCCCTCAAAAAAGGGCCGGGAGTATATGTATAAAAAAAACATGTATATATTTAAAAGAGGGTCACGTTTGGTGCAAATAGGACAAAGTGTTCATGAGTAACACGTCACGTTGCGTTTTTATCCCAAATTGCAAAATGGCATAAATCCACTATGATGTACATGGCGTCCCAGTGGCACAATTAGCTGAGTCAGGATAGCTGGATGTGTGGGAAGTTCTGTGTCAGAAGGACTTATGCTTTAGAGGTTATATGGCTTCTCAAGGTGATGCCTTGTCATACAAATATCTATTACTGTAGTAAATTAGGAAAAGTCTCCAGCATGTACTACCATGTAAATGGTAAATGGTGCATTTATCCAAAGCACTTTACAATTTTTTATTCCTCACATTTGACCCATTCACTAAACACATTCACACACCGTAGGTGGAGGCAACCATGCAAGGTGCCAACCTGCTCATCGGGAGCAGTTAGGGGTTAAGTGTCTTCACCATGTCACGGCAAACAACGTTTTCTGACATTTGTAGGACAGACATACAGACAGTGATATAAAGGTCCCCTATTTGGCTTTATTTGTCACTTTTTGGGCAATTTTACACAATTCCTGTGAGTCTATGGAACACATCTGTAAGGTTTTTTTCAATAAAATTCCTTGTTTTGTATTTTTAATCAAGTAGGAGAGAACGGGGATGGTTGTCACACGGGTAGGTTGTCACATTCATTATATTTCACTACCAAAAGGCGCTTTCTCCCATATTTTGGTATGGAAATGTCCAGAATTGGGATCAGAGCTCACCTACATAGTCTTCTTTGGAGCAAGACAGCTGAACTTTAGGTGAGAGGACTTTTTGTGTTTTTCATGTGGAATTGTAAATATTCAGCTCCTCAGTATTTTTCTTCTAGGCTTTTACACAATTGGTTTATAATGAAGCAAGTTTTACCCTTAAAAAGTGTGAAGGGAAAGCTATAGTTTAGATTGTTGTTGGCTAACTAACACATTTTTAGATGGTTGTTAGCCTTGATACTAGCAAGACATTCCAGTTGGGGTTGGTCGTCACATTTTCTTTGGGGTTGGTTGTCACATGTGACAAGCACATGACAGTGCTTTAATGAGCACAACATGGACCGTTTCTTTACCAACTTGGAGGTGATGGATGAGCTGAGGACAGACCGAGCAGAGCCCAATGCACCCCAGCCCACCTACCAAGCCTAGTACATCCGATTCCCAGCCTAGACTACCTACCAAGCCTAGTACATCCCAGCCACTACCTACCAAGCCTAGTACATCCCAGCCTAGACCATCTGCCAAGCCTAGTACATCCCAGCCTAGACCATCTGCCAAGCCTAGTACATCCCAGCCTAGACCACCTGCCAAGCCTAGTACATTGCAGCCTAGGCCACCTGCCAAGCCTAGTACATCCCAGTGTACTCCACCCCAGCTGGAAAAGGCAGCCAGCAAGAAGAAGAAACAGAAAAGAAAGAGACAGGAGGAGTCTTCATCAGACGTTCAGGGGAGGTATGGGAGAAGTGTTGGATGTGCAACCAGTTGGCACACAAGATCTGCTTAGTTGGAGTGCCCAGACCCTACATTTGCCATCACTGTAACTCAGATAGTGAATGAGTGTAGCCTAGTTGTGTTGGCTATTATTGTTAGGCCTATTTATTTTGTTCTTATTTTGTTATATAGGATGGCCTAAAGATGTCTTTCCTATTTATGTTCATGTTAAGATGCATTAAGCTATGTATTTGTCAACTTGTCAATGCAATTCAACTTTCAAATTGAGTTCTTCCTTCTTGCCTTCTTTTTAAGATTTTTCCCATTAAAACACATAGTGACAACCAACCTCATAGTGTGTGACAACCATCCCTGTGATGGGGTTGGTTGTCACAATGTGTCAGAGTGTCTTTGATAGGTAATTTCCTCTTTGTTACAATAATATGTTGGAAAATGAGAGGGATACACATTGCAAGCCAACATCTTAAGCTTCAATTTAATGTAGGAATGACTATTGAAAGATGTTTTGATGATGAGCAATTCACACTAGAGTAAAAGGTGTGACAACCATCCCCTTCTCCCCTACTGTGGAGCACCACTTTCTGCCCTTCCAATGTCCAAGCTGTTTTTGGCCTGGCTCCGCCCATACTCGCAATGCGCTTTGATTGACAGTCACCCACCTGCACTAGCAGATACGAGAGAGAGAGAGAGAGAGAGAGAGAGAGAGAGAGAGAGAGAGAGAGAGAGAGAGAGCGAGAGGGAGAGAGCGAGCGAGAGAGAGAGAGAGAGAGAGCTCCCCCCGAGTCCCATTCCCTCCCACCCATTTTATCTAGTGAAGCTGCTCTTCTCTGTGTGTGATTGGGTTGGCTAGCTAGCGACTAACGTTACGTTAACGTTACGAGGGTGTATTGCAAAGCTGTCTGGAAGTGCTGAGAGTGGAACAGCTGAAGGTCTCTGTTGTCGAAACCGCTTCCGCATTATTTCCACTCGCTGCTCATATAAACATATCACAGTTGATTGTGGGCGGGCGGTGGCAGATCAGCGCCTATTCACATCAGCGAGCGAGACAATTCAGAATGGCTCGTTTCAGTGGGGGAGGTTCCTGCCTCAGCTACAGTATACTGAAGAAACGGGACTGGGTAGAGATTTCACATCTAGTCAGTGTTGATACAACCCCACATTGCTAAAAAACAATGCAAACCACTGGAAAAGGCCATTTATAAGATAGGGGACCTTTAACTACTGCTGTTCTCAGCTATAAACTAAAACAGTGAGAGAGGAAGGGGGAAACGTGGAAACCAGCCATGTGGTTCAGCCAGTGGATGAAAACTTGAACAATGCTTCTTTGTTGTGTCTTAGTCACCTTCTTGCAATGAAGTAGAGAAAAACGTCCAGCGTCTGGCTCACTAACTAATGACGAACACTGCATGTGGCCAATACATTACCTGGAGAGGCAGTGTGCATCCTCATTGTTAGCAGAATCCTCCTGACGTAAATTGGATTCCATGTGTCTGCTGTGCCTCTCTCTCTCCTTGCAGGGGAGTTCTCAATGCCACCAAGAGGGCCAATCAGGTGGGGCATTTCCTTTGGATTGGATCTGACAGCTGGGGGGCCAAGAGCAGTCCAGTCCACCAGTTGGAGGAGGTTGCGGTGGGAGCCGTCACCATACTGCCCAAGCGCTCCTCCATTAAAGGTATGCATTCAGTTCACTTCACTTTATTTATTCATTAATGTGCTGCGACAATGTGCATTAATTAACATTCCTGTAAATGTGCCAGTTTTAGCTCATTCTCAACTGCAGTGCAGTCCCCCGGGGAAGATGTTGCTAGAAACCAATAATGTGACAAAAAAAAGACTATTGAAGACAAGTAGTATGTTTGTTTGTTTGTTTGTTTATTTACACATATAAAAACAATTACATATATAATACAATATAATACACAAGGGATGTGTAGGAGAATTGCCTAAAAACCCTCAAGGGGCTTGCATGTGGAATTCACCAGGAAGCAAAATTACATTATATCAAGATAAAATATTAAATCCCCCCCCCCCCCCCCCCCCCAAATAAACAAACACACACAAGCAGGCCTACATAGACACCGAAGCAGGCACCCATGCCATACGATTTCTGGTAGAGAAAACAATTAATGACAGGAAGAATATATAATAAAACGAAAATGCAATAACAAAATACAACAAGCCATCAGACCACAGTTTGTAAAGGAAGTCCATATGGGAAGTATTGGTGATCTAGGAGATGAGATTTCAGTGCTCTTTTGAATTTCAGAAAAGAAAATTCCAAAATATGTGGAGGCAAAGAGTTCCACAACTTTGACCCTCGGTAGAGCAAACAAAACTGAGATTGGGAAGTGCGGGAAAAGGGTGGTCTAAGCAAACGAACTACGTGTGGGGTAATTATGAATTTGGTGATTGTGGGCAAACATGTCATGAAAAAAAGGGGGAAGGGCTCTGTTTAAAGAACTATGCACAAATAAACCAGTCTGAAGATGATTCACTTGATAAACACTGAGTATACCTAACTTATGGAATAGAGGCTGAGAAGAATGACTTCGTTGAACACAGCTGATTATTTTTAGAGCTCGTTTCTGCAGATGGTATATGGGCTCAAGTTTGGTCTGATGAGTACTACCCCAAACTAAATTACAGTAATTGATATATGGGTAAACCATAGAGTAATATAACATTGTGGCAACCTCGGTGCTCAGCAAGTGACGTGTTTTTCCAAGAATACCAATACTCTTGGCCATTTTTGTAGTTATGGCTGTGATATGAGGTTTCCATGATAGGGATTCATCAAGCAGAACACCAAGGAATCGTGTAGAACACACCCTAGCTATGGGGATGTCATTGATCACTACTTTAGATGAGGAGTTAAAAATCACAGATTTGAGACCAAAAAAAATGAAATTAGTTTTTTTAATGTTTAGTGATAATTTGTTGCATTTAAACCAAATTGATAGTTTGTTAAGTTCTTCATTTATGACCTAATGATGGTATCAGGATCTTTATGTGAATAGAATACACTCGTGTCATCTGCAAATAAAATTTTAATAATACCAACCATACTAGACAAGAAAGCCATGCAGACAAGCATGAAGGCGAAGCACTTAGATGTTAATAACCACTCAATTACACACAAGCCATGCAAAGCATCATGCAAACACAATAAGACACTGAAGTACAATACAATCTTGGTGTTAATTAAATTCTGGTAGCGCAGCTATAGTTAATGGTAATTCACATGCACAAAGAGAAAGACACTAGATCACATGCATAATCCTCCAGTTGAAGGATTGGCTGTAAATGCAAATGGATAAACGGTAATATTTACATGGACTAACTTATATGTTCAATACAGACACATACTGCACACATCTACTAAAGTGACTTGTATTCATGATGCAGCTCAACTCATTCTACTAGTGTGACTACAGCTACAACATACTGTATCCATGATGCAGCTCAACTCATTCTACTAGTGTGACTACAGCTACAACATACTGTACAGTCACTCAAAAACTGGAGAGACGCCAGTGCACGTTGTGCACACGAGACCATCTTGGTCTTTTGTCTGAATTGTCTTGATTTGTCTGAATTCTATGCAAATACTCTATTCTTTCAAAGTGAGGGAGGGGGAAAAGTATGTGAAAGTATGTAAGGATTCAGGGCGTAGGGTAGCCTCTCCATCAGGATAACCAAGAGCAGTATGGAACACACGGTTGACTTATGGATGACATTTGCGTCTGGTCCCTGAGGCTTTGCAGAACATATGAATCACCACGTTTCCATCTCATTATGCAAAAATAAACAAGGTGCAATTTATTGAGTTTTACTGTAGATTTCCTGTTTTACCACGGAGGTCACATGTTGCACGGAATGTTTACGTAGTTCACTTCCTTCCAACATGTCTGCCTGTAACTGTTGATAACTGCTTACAAAAGAAGATGCCTGTGCAATGAAAACACCGGTGAAGCACAATATTACTGTTCTACTGTGACGTTTACAAGATCCAGTAATAAGACACCAAATTATTAACGTTATGTTTTTGTAAACACATAGCAACCGTTGTTTTGCACATAGCAACCATTGTCTAGGTTACAGGCAGCCATGTTGTAAGACTTTACGGTTGTCTGTTTGGTGTCAGTGACAATACCTTTATTTTTTAAGGGTGATTTGCATTTTCTTCTCAGGTACTGCACTAAAATTCCAGGACCATCCCATACTATTTATACTAGTATACTGAGTATTCCAATGGAGAGTACACCACCCTAAAATCCCATTAGGATGTATGAAGGGGACAAGGTATCTGCTTTGTTGTCAAGAAAGACAGAATTTAGTCCCATTTAGTCAGATAGAAATGACTTAAAACCATTAAATACAATGGAAGGATTATATCTGAGTAACCTATGATGTGAACATACCTAGTTTATGCAAACATGGCAATTCAGCCACAATAAGGCAGGAGTGGTTGAATACATTCTGTTATTTGAATTCTATACCTTAACATTTTAGAACAAAACAGAGAACATTTACAGTACTTTTAATATTTATTTTTTTATCTACTTTTTCTCCTCCTTTTTTCTGTATTTTCTCCTATCCCAATTTCTTTCGTTATGCCAATCACTTTCATATAATGCCCTCATTGTTAAAATCCAGAGAGTTACAGTACGTCTGAGTGTAGTGTAGTTCTCCTTCATTAGAGGAGAGAGAGTGTGTGAGAGAGAGAGAGAGAGTGTGTGAGAGATAGAGAGAGAGAGAGAGAGAGAGAGAGAGAGAGAGAGAGAGAGAGAGAGAGAGAGAGAGAGAGGGGGGGGGGGGAGGGGGGAGAGGAGAGAGAGAGAGGGGGGAGAGGAGAGAGGAGATAGATAGATAGATAGATAGATAGATAGATAGATAGATAGATAGATAGATATAGATAGATAGATAGATAGATAGATAGATAGATAGATAGATAGATAGATAGATAGATAGATAGATAGATAGATAGATAGATAGATAGATAGATAGATAGATAGATAGATAGATAGATAGATAGATAGATAGATAGATAGATAGATAGATATAGATAGATAGATAGATAGATAGATAGATAGATAGATAGATAGATAGATAGATAGATAGATAGATAGATAGATAGATAGATAGATAGATAGATAGATAGATAGATAGATAGATAGATAGATAGATAGATAGATAGATAGATAGATAGATAGATAGATAGATAGATAGAAGATAGATAGATAGATAGATAGATATAGATAGATAGATAGATAGATAGATAGATAGATAGATAGATAGATAGATAGATAGATAGATAGATAGATAGATAGATAGATAGATAGATAGATAGATAGATAGATAGATAGATAGATAGATAGATAGATAGATAGATAGATAGATAGATAGATAGATAGATAGATAGATAGATAGATAGATAGATAGATAGATAGATAGATAGATAGATAGATAGATAGATAGATAGATAGATAGATAGATAGATAGATAGATAGATAGATAGAAGATAGATAGATAGATAGATAGATAGATAGATAGATAGATAGATAGATAGATAGATAGATAGATAGATAGATAGATAGATAGATAGATAGATAGATAGATAGATAGATAGATAGATAGATAGATAGATAGATAGATAGATAGATAGATAGATAGATAGATAGATAGATAGATAGATATAGATAGATAGATAGATAGATAGATAGATAGATAGATAGATAGATAGATAGATAGATAGATAGATAGATAGATAGATAGATAGATAGATAGATAGATAGATAGATAGATAGATAGATAGATAGATAGATAGATAGATAGATAGATAGATAGATAGATAGATAGATAGATAGATAGATAGATAGATAGATAGATAGATAGATAGATAGATAGATAGATAGATAGATAGATAGACAGACAGACAGACAGACAGACAGACAGACCTCCAAGCTATAGTAGTAGCTCATCCCTTCAAACCAGCCTTGTGCTAATGCTGTTCATTATGAAGTGTAGAGGAACAGGACCCAGCACCCTGAGGCAGCCGGCTTTAGTTGCTCACAACACCCCCCCCACCCCGCCTACCCAACCCCGCCCCCACCTCATTATTTATTCCGCATCCTGTTTTTTAATTAATGTAATTTCCGAGATGAAAGAAAGTGATTAAAATTCCATGGGGTTCCAGAGGAAGAGGAACCTTAGTGGTCAAATTTTGATGACGGAGCAGCAATCTTTGTTCACCTGCCTCCTCAACACCTAGCAGCCAGCGCCACACTACACCACGCCATGCCACACTATACCACGCCATGCCACACTACACCACGCCATGCTACACTACACCACGCCATGCCACACTACACCACGCCATGCCACACTACACCACGCCATGCCACACTACACCACGCCATGCTACACTACACCATGCCATGCCACACTACACCACGCCATGCCACACTACACCACGCCATGCCACACCACACCATGCCACACTACACCATGGCATGCCACACTACACCATGGCATGCCACACTACACCACACCACACCACGCCACACTACACCACGCCACACCACACTACACTACACTACACTACACCATGCCACACCACACCACACCACGCCACACTACACCACGCCACACTACACCACACCACGCCACACTACACTACACTACACCACACCACACCACGCCACACTACACTACACTACACTACACCACACTACACTACACTACACTACACCACACTACACTACACTACACTACACTACACCACACTACACTACACTACACTACACCACACTACACTACACCACACTACACCACACTACACCACACCACGCCACACTACACTACACACACTACACCACACTACACTACACTACACACACACTACACCACACTACACCACACTACACCACACCACACCACACTACACCACACTACACTACACCACACTACACTACACCACACTACACTACACCACACTACACTACACCACACTACACCACACTACACTACACTACACCACACCACACCACACTACACCACACTACACCACACCACACCACACTACACCACACTACACCACACTACACCACACTACACCACACTACACCACGCCACACTACACTACACTACACTACACTACACCACACTACACTACACTACACTACACCACACTACACCACACTACACCACACTACACCACGCCACACTACACTACACTACACTACACCACACTACACCACACTACACTACACCACACTACACTACACCACACTACACCACACTACACCACACTACACTACACCACACTACACCACACTACACTACACCACACTACACTACACCACACTACACCACACTACACCACACCACACCACACTACACTACACTACACCACACTACACTACACCACACTACACCACACTACACCACACCACACCACACCACACTACACCACACTACACCACACCACACCACACCACACTACACCACACTACACCACACTACACCACACTACACTACACCACACCACGCCACACTACACTACACTACACCACACTACACCACACTACACTACACCACACCACGCCACACTACACTACACTACACTACACCACACTACACTACACTACACTACACCACACTACACTACACTACACTACACTACACCACACTACACTACACTACACCACACTACACTACACTACACCACGCCACACTACACTACACTACACCACACTACACTACACCACACTACACCACACCACGCCACACTACACTACACTACACTACACCACACCACACTACACCACACCACACCACACTACACCACACTACACCACACTACACCACACCACACCACACTACACCACACTACACTACACCACACTACACTACACACACTACACTACACCACACTACACTACACCACTACACTACACTACACCACACTACACCACACAACTACACCACACTACACTACACACACTACACTACACCACACACACTACACCACACTACACCACACTACACCACACACACCACACAACACACACACTACACTACACCACACTACACTACACCACACCACCACACTACACCACACTACACTACACCACACTACACTACACCACACTACACTACACCACACCACACTACACCACACTACACTACACCACACTACACTACACCACACTACACTACACCACACCACACCACACTACACCACACTACACCACACTACACCACACTACACCACGCCACACTACACTACACTACACTACACCACACTACACCACACTACACCACACCACACCACACTACACTACACCACACTACACCACACTACACTACACCACACCACACTACACTACACCACACTACACCACACTACACTACACCACACTACACTACACCACACTACACCACACTACACCACACCACACCACACTACACCACTACACCACACTACACCACACTACACCACGCCACACTACACTACACTACACTACACCACACTACACCACACTACACCACACTACACTACACCACACTACACTACACTACACCACACTACACCAGACTACACCACGCCACACTACACCACGCCACACTACACCACACCACACTACACCACACCACACCACGCCACACTACACTACACTACACCACACCACACCACACTACACTACACCACACCACACTACACTACACCACACCACACTACAACACACCACACCACACTACACCACACCACACTACACCACACCACACCACGCCACACTACACCACACCACACCACACCACACTACACTACACCACACCACACTACAACACACCACACTACACTACACCACACCACACCACACTACACTACACTACACCACACCACGCCACACTACACCACGCCACACTACACCACACTACACTACACTACACCACACCACACTACACCACACCACACCACACCACACTACACCACACCACACCACACTACACTACACTACACCACACCACGCCACACTACACCATGCCACACTACACCACACTACACTACACTACACCACACCACACTACACCACACCACACACCACACTACACCACACACACTACACTACACCACACACACTACACCACACCACACTACACCACACCACACTACACCACACTACACCACACCACACTACACCACACTACACACTACACCACACCACACCACACTACACACACACACACACTACACCACACACACACCACACCACACCACACCACACCATACTACACCACACCACACCACCACGCCACACTACACCACACCACACTACACTACACCACACCACACCACGCCACACTACACCACACCACACTACACTACACCACACACACCACACACACACCACACCACACCACACTACACACACCACACCACACTACACTACACCACACCATGCCACACTACACGACGCCACACTACACCACACCATGCCACACCACACCATGCCACACTACACCACACCACACTACACCACACCACGCCACACTACACCACGCCACACTACACCACGGCATGCCACACTACACCACACCACGCCACACCATGCCATGCTACGTCACTTTAGTGATAATTGGATCTGAGTCCTTCTCTCCTCTCTTCCCCCCTCGTTCACAGGGTTTGATGAATACTTCATGGCGCTCACCCTGGAGAACAATCGCAGGAATGTGTGGTTTGCTGAGTTCTGGGAGGAAAACTTTGACTGCCGGTGCTGAGTTCTGGGAGGAAAACTTTGACTGCCGGCTCCTCAGCTCGTCCAAGAGAGAGGACACCAGCCGCAAATGCACAGGTACCAGACCCCCGACCCCGGGGCGGGAGAGGAACACTGGTGTCACACAGAGCAGACGACCGTTTACTCGCTCTACGCTGTTAGGCTGTGACCTTTTGATCTCACATTAGAGGCAGTGTCCGACCTCTCTTGTCTGTGACATGGTTGGGAAACACCGGGTGATCCTTCCCGGCAGGCACAGGGCAGACAAAAGAGTTTATGGCTACAATAATAACAACGGGCCACATGTCTTATTCATACCGCGGTCGCAGCGTGGCTTCTCCCGCGGTCGGTGTTCTATACCTCCTGTTTCACCCCCTCGACCCAGCTACACCTTGACAGCTTGGTGCAGCCATGCCTTGTATACTAAGTGGATATAGAAAGCCGGAGAGCATTTCTCCTTTGTCGCGGAAATTATAGGGTAAAGATGGCAGAAAGGTAATGTGTGCAAAATAACTCGCTGCTCATTCTCTGTCAAAGAGCTGTATTACCGTCTGTGCATTTTGGGTGGAGGCGGGTTGGGGTGACAAGTGGAGGTACATGCCTGTATTAGGTGACCTGCAGGTCTATGCTCTGCCTGCCGTCCAAGGGAGTGACATGTTTAGGAGGTATACTAGTATGCACTCTATGTATTGTATCTTGTATCTTGTCATCACCGCGCGTGTAATTGAGAACCACGGTGCGACAGTGGCTTAGGAGGTAGAGCGTCCGTCTGGTAATCGGAAGGTTCCCAGTTCGATTCCCCCTCCACCCGGCAGCGTGGTGAAGTGTCCTTGAGCAATTACACTTAACCCCTAATTGCTCCCAATGAGCAGGTTATCACCTTGCATGGTTGCCTCCGCCATCAGTGTGTGAATGTGTGAGTGAAAGGGTAAAATGTGAGAAACTAATCGTTTTGGAGCACTTTGGATAAAAGCTGTTATATAAATGCATTTACCATTTACCATGACAAAACAATAATGACAATATCACACAAATGTATTTCTTCTGTAATTTTCCAAACCTTTTCTTTTTGGTGACTTTTTTTCGATATCTTTTTTTTTATGCCCTTGTCCTCTGATTCAGCCTCAGAAACTGCAGCTACGCTAAGCTCCTGTGAGAAGGATTTACAAAGAGTTCTAAACATCCCAATCCACATTTTCTCTTCCAGTCCTACTGAAAAGACTTTCCTCTCTTACGTCTGTCTGTAAAGCTGCCTCCGTTTCTCCTATTTTTCATATCAAGCCGAGTCAATCTATATTCACGTATGAATGTCAGGTTCTCGGGGGAGCCTTTTGCATTCAAAGCTTTTGCATTCAACTCACCCCTCAGCTCAGGAAAAAAACAAAAAGGTTATGTGTTGGCTCAGATATATGTCATGGCCTGAGAAACAGGATGGAATGTCAACATGTAGCGCTTTTGACCTCGTTCAGCTTGTGCCATTCTCCCACGATCAAGTGTTGTCTCACACCCACCACACACACACACACACACACACACACACACACACACACACACACACACACACACACACACACACACACACACACACACACACACACACACACACACACACACACACACACACACACACACACACTAAGGTCTCCATGTGCAATGTAAACCATAATCGCTGTTTGCTGTGCAGATGCACGTGAGGCCTCTGCAGGCATTCGGAATGCTTTCCCTGTGCCTCTACAGCAAGGAAGGCAAACACATCACGTTCGATTTGCAGTTTCTTTCCTCGCCCTTGCTAATTTTTCAAACGAGTGAATTGTGTCCATATGCCACGCGCTTGATGATACAAATCTGCTCGCGTCAGCTATTTCAAAATGTAAAAAATAAATAAATAAATAAATAAATGAAACATCCTACAGAGGTTATACATTATGTATTCAAGCAGTGTTACAGAGGATGGAGGCAGAAACCTTTAAGGCAGCCCATAGTGAAAAGGGCAGAGCACTGGAGGGTAGGTATAAAAGAAGAAGAAACCGCCATAACAGAGGAAGATGCTAAAGTTCACGGGATCTTCATCACCTCGCAGATGACTCCATTGTTCAGCTCTAGTGGCATGACGGCAGTATGCCATCATGTTAATCCAGTCTAGGTCTCTGTGAAGTAAAACCCTCGCCTCCACACGCCTCCACACGCCTCCTCTTCCGTGTTGTCCTGACAGTGCTTCTCCCTTCTGTCAGTGAACTTTTGACCTGCCTCAAAACCTGCCCCCTTGGGTGTAATCCCAACAGGATGGCAGGCAAGCGGTATAGCCCGGCAGTCAGACGTCTAAATGAAGCCGGAGGCGCCTTAAGATGACAGCACGTTACCGTCTTACAGGGCATGACGGCTGTCCGTCTTCGCCCCTCCTGACCTCTCTCTCTCTCTCTCTCTCTCTCTCTCTCTCTCTCTCTCTCTCTCTCTCTCCATTGTCCTTTCATCCTTTTTGACCCCCCTCCCTCCCTCCCTCCCTCCCTCAGGTCAGGAGCGCATCGGGATCGACTCCCAGTACGAGCAGGAAGGGAAGGTGCAGTTTGTGGTCGACGCCGTGTATGCCATGGCCCACGCGCTCCACAACATGCAGAGGGACCTGTGCCCCGAGCACCCCGGCATGTGCCAGGACATGGAGACGGCTGAGGGGAAGACACTGCTCAGATACATCCGCAACGCCAGCTTCAATGGTGAGTGACACGCTGTCAGAATCACACACGTCTGGTGGCAGTTGAAGAATGTCTGATGAGGAGTTGGGTGGGGGGGGGGGGTATAGAGTAGATGATAAGGAGGATAAGGAGTTATGTGACCAAGAAAATATATTACATTGCTTAATTTACTTACGTATTTATGTTGTTTTGTTTCTCTTCACCCGCTAATTAAGCCCCCCCGGTTATATGATGTTTTATTTCCGATGATCACATTTAATCACTACTGTTTTACTCTGCAGAGTATTTCCTTGGGATGTGTTAGTCCGGGAGACATGTATCAAGCTGTGAGATGCAGTAATTATTTTCCTGTGGAATGTTATTGCTGTTATTGCTTGCTATCTGTCTTCACTCAAGGTCTGCGAGCTAGTAATGTATTTTCCTTGTGATAGAACACTATCTTTAATGGGTTTTACATAACTCACTCAGTGTACACGGAGAGAAACACTGATTGCAATAAAACATTTAAACAAGACTTAGATAAATTAACTAAATAAATAGTTTGATTTCCTCTGTCTAATATTATATATTGTGTGGGCAACATGGACACAGTGGTAGATGTTGCGAGATGTTTCTGGCAGGTGGGAGTAAGCGTTTGCCACACCTTCAATAACTGTCAACATTTACTCCTGAAGAATAAATGAGGATATAAACCTTCACTATGCAGTTATAGCCTATTATTAATCTATTAAGTCATAGTACATTAACTCTTAATTTACACAGGCTAATGTGTTCCTTCCATCCTCTGTACACAGACCATTGATCCTCAGTACAATTCTGATACTCTCCAGTGGTTCTCTGGCTTGCAGTTAGATAGAATATTAGCCTGAAGCCCGTCTAACTTCATAGGGTCTTTAATAAGATAAATCCTGGTGCCCCCCCCCCCATCCACAGTATTCTCATTAATGAGACAAAAGGCAATTGTGAACAAAAAAAAGTATTCTCTAGACACAGAGATGGTTATCTCACATACACAGTTCCTCTACTTATAGCCAACCACGTCCAATGGGGAGCTGTGTTATGCATCATTTACATTCACAAGAATTGTGGAGTTAGATCACAACCAGCAACATCTCCTAGGTCTATTTATTTCTGATATTCCATAGGGCTATAACTGCTGGCAGTATCCAAACCTACTGGACTAGTAACTGCATTATTCACCCCCAGTGTGGATTGTGGAAGGAACTGACTTTGCTTTCCAGAACTTAGAACTACGAGTGAATGAGGGAGACAATGCCAAATGTACCTATCTCAAGTTCTGCCCTCGAAGCGACAGTTGTTATTGGAGGATCAAGAAGATAGGGTGGGGAGATGTGGTTGAAACAGGGACTCTTACAGAATCCTCTACAGGAGCATCAGTGTGCTTATCAGCCCGGTGTTAATTAGGAGCTGACTGCGGTACTGAAGCAAAATTATTCATCATCATTAACATTAATGACATCCAAAAGTGGGCCGGAAGAGAACTTATTCAAATATTTTCAATGCAAAGACAAACTAAGTAAATCAATGTACATTTCTATTAGCTACAGTACCACTTTAATGTGTTGCTGTTTACATACAGTGTATGTACTCTCAAAAAGGACGTGTTGTTCTAAAAACATACAAAAACATTACAAATTCTGTTGTTATTACTGTAACACACAGTGTGTTGCTTTTCATCCTTGTATTATTTTAACACATCCTTGTAATATTTTAACACATCCTTGTAATATTTTAACACATCCTTGTCCTTGTGTTATTTAACAACATCCTTGTATTATTTAACCACATCCTTGTATTATTTTAACACATCCTTGTGTTATTCTAACACATCCTTTAATTAACCTCTGACCTCACCTCATGATAGTTCGTAGTTGACAGCCAAAAAAATCTATCGCACGATTAGAGCCCATAGTTGCTTTTAATAGTCATCGTCTTTGTCAAATCATCAACAGTTCTTTAGCATATCATATCTTGTTGGCCTTCGCCGGTATGGAACATCTCCTTTGTGTTGTGAATGGAGGTAATGTCTTTCTAACCTGTACTTTTCAGTGCAATGAATGCAACACTCAGAAAGGAGCCATGCGTAGCACTCCGAGAACAAAACACCACTGTCTCTGCTGCTATGCTCGCTTAATCTCACTCACAGAACACACAATACAATGGCCATTAGTCTCACCCAGCCATTCTCTCTCTCTGTGGTGAACAAGCCGTCACCATAGACTAATGCAGTTGTCATGCACATGGAAATGGCACTGACAAAGTGGCCAGTTCACCTGAGCTGCAGTCAAAAAGAACCCCCCCCCCCCCCCCCCCCCCCACACAGCGACGCTGTATCCTAAAACCTTTTTACCAGCTAGCGAAAGATGGTTTCCCGTGGCTCTGAGAGCCATTATGTCAGCCCTCCTTAGCCGCATTTAGGCTGGACCGGTGCACATTTGTCTGTGTCCGTGCCACAGGGCTAATGTGTGTTTGAGAGTGAGGGGGGTAAGCCTTCTCTGTTGATCTCTCCACTGTGTCAGAGAGACACAGAGCTGGAGAGAGAAAGAGAGAGAGAGAGAGAGAGAGAGAGAGAGAGAGAGAGAGAGAGAGAGAGAGAGAGAGAGAGAGAGAGAGAGAGAGAGAGAGAGAGAGAGAGAGAGAGAGAGAGAGAGAGAGATCCACAGTGGTGGATCCCCGGGTCCACCCACACCGCTCGGTGCAGGGGGAATAGCACAGCAGTGGTGCACTTTTTTGCCGTGTCTTAGTTCAGAGCCTCACGCAAACGTATGAATGTTTGATCTTGTACAGCGCTCTCACAAAGCTGTCGATACAGATCACTCGGTCCCCCCAGAAATATCAGGCAATGGGACGCAGACTGGATTTGGTAATGGCTTTTTATCTGTGGACAGAAAGTAACACTGCGCTTAATTATTTGCTCAAGAGTTAAAGAGCCAAGTGGCCTACTATAGCGTTTATTTCACTACACTGAATGACTTGGTGCGAATGTGTCGTGCGTGACTGCGTGTGCGTGCGTGCATGTGAGTTTGCCTCGCCTTGCCTTGGGCATGGAATAAGTAGTCCTTGCCAAAATAAGTCAACACCTTGTCAACATCTCGATACAGTATGTCAACAAGTCTGTTGTCTGTTTGGTGGAAGCAGAAGTGGCAGGTTGTTGACGACCGCCCTCTGTCTCAGCTTTGTTCCATCCTGAGGGGAAATACATGCGTTGCAGCATCCTTATGGGTTTCATAAATATACAGTACTATTAATGAACTCTACACACACATCCCTTTCTCATGAAGAAAGAGAACTTGTTCATTCATTCAAACCTTTATTTTAACTGGAATGTCAGTTGAGGTTGCAGTTCATTTGCAGCGACGTTGAGTCACATGCCAGTTAAATTATAAATAATTAAAACACAGATGAATATGGAGGTAAGAAAAAAAAGACCAGTAAAACAGTTACAAATTAGTCAAATTAGGCATCAATAATAAAAAATTCTAAAAATAAAAATAAAAAAAACGTAGTGGTGGTGTAGTGTATCTTGTAGACCAGGCCCATTGCAAGTTGCTGTACTCTGTCGTCTACTCTAAGCCATCCTATAGGTAGTCAAAGTGTGCAGGGGTGAGGTGGGTTTTAGGAGTAAGGTCAAGCAGTAGTCTGACCAGGGCCCTGTTTCATGTACGTGGTTCAACTAAGTCGATCAACATGTCCATTATCCAGCTTCAGTTAACCCGATGTTCAAAGCCGGGATTTTCCTGTTTCACAAAGGAGGATTCAGTCTCGTTAACTCAAGCCAGACTTGAGAGTCAGGCTCAAGTCAGGCTAGATGCGCGCTCCCGTTTTAGGTGGAAAGCCAGCACGTATCGATGGCAGAGACCCTGATTCTCAACGGCATTGATTGATTAATTGATTTAAGACTTTATTGACAGATTGCAATAGGCTCAATCGCCTCGCCGACAAGTTAAATGCGTTATCTATAGGCTAATTCTAAGTCCCTCATTACCTCAATCAATCAGATTATATTTCTTTAAACTTGCCTGCTGGATTGAATAATCAAATGAGATCTTGCTAGCGAAAATAACTAGTTAACTGTTATACAGAATTACGAGACGGCTTTCTTGCCCATTGATTGATGTATAGTCAATGTTTAACTTATCTCCAATGTGGTCTAACGGGTTGTTCTTTTGACTTCCACACGGACGACCCGGGTTCAAGACCCTAGTCTTCCCCTTCTTTTTGCAATATAGGAATAATTCAATTTGGTGCACGTTGAGAGCTATATAAAGAATGACATCCTCAATGCATGTAGATTTATAATATTGTAACTTAAAACCAGGCTACTTTGGCGTATAATCATTAATATTATATTCAAAAAAATCATATTGGAAACACCAGGATTTGAACCCCGGTCGCTGGATTGGCAGGCATGAGCACTACCGCTGGGCCACTGTGCCAGATGCAATTAATTCATTGTTTATACATTAATGAACGAGAGACCCGTGTTTAGAATATCCTTTGTTTTGAATGAAGTTTATCTCTTTATCCTCATTCATTAATGTGACGTCAACGGCTCGTTCAATTTCTCAAATCCGTCAAACAGCGCATCTCATCAGACATCTTAATCCCAGTTACAATTAAAATAACCACATCATGTGTACATCGCACGAGCGAGCGCCACCGTCGCCACGGTATATATAACGTGCATTATTTAGGACAAAGTGAATTTAATATCAGCATTTTGGGTCTATTTTACATTTCAAAAGCCCCCTCTGGAAGAATGGAGCACAAAAACGTAATTCAGAATGGTATAATGCAGATCGTAGACTGTGGGAATAGTTTCAGGAAACGGGCTGTCACTTCTTTGCGGGGGCGTGGCGATAGTTCAGGCTAACTTGAACTTGAACTCTGCTTTCGACCAGGCTCAAACTTTTGGATATGTTGTCATGGTGATTTGGAAAATCCAGGTACATGAAATCGGAAAGTCCGGCTAACCCAGTTATCCAGCTAAAGTTATCCGGCTAACTCAGTTATCCAGGTACAAGAAACAGGGCCCAGTTTGTTTTGTGATGTTTGTAATCTTGTTTTTAGCGCCTTTGAGGTGCCTTGGTACCATGAGGTGCAAGCATAGTCGTAGTACCCTTGAATGAGTGCTCCTGCCAGAGTCTTCAGGGTATTCTTGTTTACCAGAGAGGAGATCCGGTACAAGAATCTAGTTTGTTGGTTGACTTTTTTTATTACATTGGATGCCATTTTGTCACAGGATGGAACCCAGGTTTGTAATTTCATCTTTCCTTGTGACAATATTGTCACCCACAGTAACTGATATATGGATATATGCATACTATCATAATCAATATTTCGGGTGCTAGTAAACAGCGTGAACTGTGTTTTATCTGCACATTAATAAGCACCTCCTGTAGAGGATAAAAGGAGACGGGTTCTCAATGGCTGGCTGTACAGAATCAGCAACACAATAGGGAGGTGTAGTCTGTCATCACTTTAGTTTCCCGCGCGGTCCACCCGTATAGGGATTTATCCATGGGAAAATGTATTATCGGCTATTGTAACAATTCTGCCTCATCAACATTGGCAAGCTTTGCACAAAATGTGTTCCCTTCTATCACTAACATTATTGTTTAAGCATTTTTGGTTGAAATAAAATTATACGTAATTATTTTACGATTACTTACGAAATTGTTTCATGTTGAGCTATAGATTGTGGATGAATACACACAGAAAGGTACACCATGCCAATGTTCATGCTTTATTTGTTTTAAACGAGACGATTTAGAAATGTTTCCATTGGAAATACATTGCAATTTCAAGCGAGGTGGACCGGCCGGAAACAACAATGACGTAACCACTACACCTCCCTATACACAATAGCCTCAGTATAAAGATGGAGCTGGGGATTGACTCCTTCCTGTAGTAACTCAAAAGACTCAACAGTGATGAGGAGCAGAACAGAAGACATTGGTTGTCTCTTTGTATAGCAACAGGCAGCGATTGGGTTTGTGACCCCACGTGTGCTGGAACGTTCACTCTGAGCCTTGTAAAATGACACAATGAAACAATTGCAACACAGCCTCGCTATTAAGTCTGGACTGTGGTATTGCAAAGTCAAAAGGTTACTTTCAAGGCACTTCTATAGGTACAGGTATTTCATTCAGCCAAAATTAGTTATGTTTTTCTTTGCTTCCTTGCTGCCTCTGCTTTTCTTGTTTTACAGCGTGAGACTTTGGCCTGGCACTTTTGTAGAATGTTCAATGACTTAATGTCCTTAGAAAGAAAAACCTGGAGGGAGCTTAGAGTCCCTCCTGGCCCAAAGCTGGGGAAAAGGTGCTTTGGCCTCCCCCCCCAAAAGCCAGCAGCCCTGCTCTACATACAAAAACAAGCATTTTGGGCATACACTATTGGTCCTGCTCTGGTACATGGAGCTATTAAAATAGTCAATTCCCAAGCGGAACGTCATCCCTCTCTCCCCTGTCCCATATGAAAAATGGTATCTCTCCACTCGTGCCTTTGAGTTTTGGATACAAGGTGAACAGCAGCGTTGGGGGTAAATGTTTTAATGCGACCACAGTCCTTTTTCCCCCTGTAACAAAGTCATGTAAGGCTTGTAATGTAAGGCAATCACTGTTCTAATTTCAATAAATATATATATATATTAGTGCTGTCAAAAATTAACTAATTAATCTCACAATTTTCTGTAATTAATCTAGATTAATCTAGATGAAGCTTGTAACAGATATTTACTTGAGTAAAATCATGGAATTAATGTAAAATCAACACAAAGACAGTATATTTAGATTCAAAGACTATTTTAATAGCTTTCTTTGAATACAGTTTCTCTCCTGTGAAATACAAATGTTCAACAAAACCATCAACATTGACTCAGCTAGACCGCTTTCTTATATGAAAATCGTTCACTCCATAGATGAATCTAGATTAAAAAAAATTAACGCTTTAAAGAATTTAAATTAATCTCCAGAGTTAAAGCATACATTTTTACAGCTCTAATATATATATATATATATATATTAATATATATAATTTCATTTCATTTCATTTCAAACCTTTATTTATACTCGTGAAAGCACTGAGGTTTCCCTCATTTACAGTGATGACGAGTTAATAAAGCACACAAATATCATAACAGTTAATAATTACAATGAATTACAATTACTACAATGATGGATTAAAAACAATTACATGATTCAGTACATAGGTCAAGTGCAATGCCTTTAAACTCCATGAATGACGGGAATGTTCCGAGCTTTAGAGTCTTTTGCAGGGTATTCCATGTGTATGGAGCATCGTAGGAGAAGGCAGACTTTCCAAGCTCAGACCGAACTCGAGGCACCCTGAGCACAAGCCGATCATTCGAACGAGTTTGGTAGGTGACAGCACTCCAGACCAACAAAGATGTAATATAAGGTGGAAGTTTGCCAATAATTGCTTTGTAGATAAAAAGATACCCATGATAACTACGTCGCAACGAGAGAGATGGCCAGCCTACCCTCTCATACAAAAGACAATGGTGAGTATCATATTTGTCACCCGTAATAAATCTTAGGGCGGAGTGGTAGGCAGAATCCAAAGGCCTTAATGTAAACGCAGACGCATGAATGTAAATGACATCACCATAGTCCAATATTGACAAAAAAACAGCCTGTACAATTCTTTTCGTACAGAACATAGGAAAACTAGCGCGGTTACGGTACAAGAAACCAATCTTTTGCCGTAATTTTGTAGCTAGGTTATCTATATGGAATTTAAAAGAAAGTTTATCATCCAGCCATATACCAAGATATTTATACTCACTAACTCTTTCAATATACAAACCATTTGCTGTTGTTAGGTGTAGCATGTCATAATCTATAACCCTGGCTCTAGAAAACATCATAGACTTGGTTTTACTAGCATTAAGCACTAACTTGAGCTTAGCTAGAGCATTTTGGAGAGTGTCAAACGCAAGCTGCAGGTTCACAATAGCTTCCTGAACAGTATCCGCAATGCAGTAGACAACTGTATCATCCGCATAACTGTATGTATGTATGTAATATCCTCCTCTCCTCCTCTCCTCCTCTCCCAGCCAGCACACTTTCAACTTCAGCAGCGTGACAACAAACCAGAGGAACCAGGCCAGGGGATTCAAACCAACAGCAAGGCTTGCTTGGGGGAAATAGTTTAATTAAAGCCCATTACACCCACAATAGGAATGATCACAACATGTACAGTACTGTATATATATATATATATATATATATATATACAAGTTTCAAGTTTCTTTAATATTTGTCATACAGAAGTACAGAATACTTTTATACAAAATGCTTCTTACTGTTTCGCTCCAGAGACTGTGTTAGACAAGATAAGTATGAAATAAAATAGTATAGCATGTAAAATAGAAGTAAAAATAGAGGTCACAGTGTTCAGTATAGACATATGTACAATGTTCGATGCAGAATAGAAGTAACTGAGTTACCATACAATATACAATATACTATGCAATGTACTAATATACAATACTATATAGTGCAGAGCAGAAATGGGATGAGGTACAATTTATGTACAATTTACAGTAAGGTGTACGAGTTGTAGTGCAAATCCTTTACCAATAAATATAAAGTGTGTTTAGGTGTTCTAAAGTGGGTGCTGCAGTGAGTTGTTTGTTTAAAGTGAGTGTGTGCGTGTGGATGTGTGTGCTGTGTGCATTTGATGGTTGTTGCATAGTGTTTATTGTTCGTTGAGCAGCCTGATGGCCTGGGGATAGAAGCTTCTTCTGAGTCTTTCTGTGCTCGCCTTAAGACTCCGGTATCGCTTGCCTGACCGCAGCAGTTCAAAGAGGCAGTTGTTCGGGTGGCTGGAGTCCTTGATGATTCTCTTAGCCTTCCCCCTGCACCGCTTGTTGTAAATGTTCTGGAGGGTGGGAAGCCCCCCTCCAATTGTGCGTTCGGCTGAACGTGTCACTCTTTGTAGTCTGCTACGGTCTTGTGCAGTGCTATTCCCAAACCAGGAGGTGATGTTGCCAGTCAGGATGCTCTCGATTGTACATGAGTAGAAGTTCCTAAGGATCTTCTGACTGACTTGGAACTTCCTTAGGCGCCTGAGGAAGTAGAGGCGTTGTCGTGCCTTCTTCACAACACTGTCAATGTGTGTGGTCCATGTCAAGTCCTCGGATATGTGGGCTCCGAGGTACTTGAAACTGTTCACTCTCTCAACCGGTGCCCCGTCGATGCTGAGGGGGCTGTAGTCCTTGACCCCCGACCTCCTGAAGTCCACAATCATCTCTTTTGTTTTGCTGACGTTCAGGGAGAGGCAGTTCTCCTGACACCACTGTGACAGATTCTCTACCTCTTCCAGGTAGGCCCTCTCGTCGTTGGCAGAGATCAGGCCCACCACTACTGTGTCATCAGCAAATTTGATGATTGTGTTGTTGTTCCGCTGTGCCACGCAGTCATGTGTGTACAGGGAGTAGAGGAGGGGGCTCAGAACACAGCCCTGGGGGGCCCCTATGTTGAGCGTGATGGATGAGGAGGTGCAGTTGCCTGCTCTTACCACCTGGGGTCTGCCCGTCAGGAAGTCCAAGACCCACTGGCAGAGGTCATAGTTCAAGCCCAGGTCCCTGAGCTTGGCTATGAGTTTGGAGGCGACTATGGTATTGAATACTGAGCTGTAGTCAATGAACAGCATTCTCACATAGTTCCCCTGCCTCTTGTCCAGGTGTGATGCTGCTGTGTGCAGCACATGGGCTATGGCATCCGTGGATCTGTTAGGGCGGTATGCAAATTGCAGGGGGTCCAGGTTGATGGAGAGGGAGGAACAGATGTAGCCCTTCACTAGCTTCTCAAAGCACTTCATGGCTATGGAGGTGAGGGCTACAGGGCGGTAGTCGTTGAGGCAAGCGGGCGTAGATTTTTTGGGTACAGGGATGATGGTGGACTTCTTCAGACAGGTGGGGATGACAGCCTGTTCTAAGGACAGGTTAAAGATGTCAGTGAATACCGGGGCCAGTTGGTCGGCACAGACTTTTAGGACGCGGCCGGGGATGCCGTCCGGTCCTGCTGCCTTCCTGATATTCACTTTTTTAAAGGGCCGCCTCACCTCATGCTCTGTTACCCTGAACACTGAGTCTCCATCAGCAGACCCCCCCCCCCCCCCATTGCCGTGGCTTGTAGGCTGGTGTTGTTATTCACAGCCTCAAACCTCGCATAGAAGGTGTTGAGATCATTTGCTAAGGAGATGTCACTGTTCAGTTTGAGGGGGGTGCCTTTGTAATCTGTCATTGTTCTGAGGCCCTGCCACATACCTCTAGAGTCAGCCTGTTCAAACTGAAGTTCAACTTTATCCCTGTAACGCCATTTTGCCTCTATTACTGCTCTCCTGACGTTGTATCTTGCCGTCTTGTGTTCTTCCATGTTGCCTGTCATCAGCCCGGTGTTGTAGGCTGAGGTGCGCACTTTCAGAGCCTCACGGACGGATTTATCTACCCAAGGCTTTTGATTTGGGTAGATTCTAATTGTGGTAGAGGGGATTGTTTCTTCTACCAGAGTACAGACAAAGTCAAGCACCGTTTCAGTGTATTCATTTAATATTGGCTGTGTTATCACGGAATACACTCCAGTCTGTGCATTCAAGTGCAGCTTGGAGTGTCTCCTCTGACGTCACAGTCCAACGCTTAACCTCTCGCGATACTACCGGCGTTCGCTTGAGACTCTGTCTATACTTTGGCAAAATAAAGATGGCAGCGTGGTCCGATTTACCGAATGGACTAAGAGCCTGTGACTTGTACCCATTCTTAAATTGCGAGTATACATGGTCTAATATGTTCTCGCCTCTGGTGGGACAGGTCACATGCTGATAGAAATTCGGCAACACCTTTTTAAGACGTGCGCTGTTGAAATCGCCCAGAACCAAAATGGCAGCGTCAACATTAGCTGTCTGGAGTTTGTTTACCTCGTCATGTAGCTTTGAAAGTGCGGCCCCAGTGTTCGCGTGTGGTGGGATATATACTCCGATCATGATGATGGACGTTAGCTCCCTCGGGAGAAAGAAGGGTCGGCATTTGATGGTGATATACTCCAGGTCTGGGGAGCAGTGGTTAGACAATTCCTTTGCGTTGCCTATATCACACCACTCCTTGTTTACCATGAAAGCAATGCCGCCTCCTTTCGTCTTTTGTGACTCTTCTGCCGTCCGGTCCTTGCGGAGAACGAAGAAGTGGTCTGCCGGTTCTATTGCATGATTCGGGACGTCTGGAGACAGCCAAGTTTCTGTGAAACAGAGGACGTTGCAGTCCCGAATGTCCCTCTGGAATTGGCCAACAATATGCTGGGCAATGTGGTTCTGTGTCGTTTGGACCTCAATCTATTTCGGACCCCAGCTCTCATCCCATCCTATACAGTACTGTACATGTTGTGATCATTCCTATTGTGGGTGTAATGGGCTTTAATTAAACTATTTCCCCCAAGCAAGCCTTGCTGTTGGTTTGAATCCCCTGGCCTGGTTCCTCTGGTTTGTTGTCACGCTGCTGAAGTTGAAAGTGTGCTGGCTGGGAGAGGAGGAGAGGAGGAGAGGAGGATATTAGGAGAGGAGGAGAGGAGGAGAGGAGGAGATTAGGATAGGAGGAGAGGAGGAGAGGAGAAGAGGAGGATATTAGGAGACGAGGAGAGGAGGAGAGGAGGAGATTAGGATAGGAGGAGAGGAGGAGAGGAGAAGATGAGGATATTAGGAGAGGAGGAGATGAGGAGAGGAGGAGAGGAGGAGTGACATGGTAAGGACACTGCTGATGACAGGGTATTGTCTTCCTCCCACGAAGAGCAACAGGCGAAGCCTCTCCAATAGACCTCCGCCTCCTGGCTCATAGAGCGAGAACGCATGGCAGACAGATGAATAACGAGTAATGTAACTAATTATTTTCCCCACATAATTAATACATAAAGTAATTCACTACTAAGTAGTGAGTAATGTTGTAACAGGCGGGCAGAAAAGTGGCCATTTCTTTTAACTTGAACTTGAGGACTGCATACTTTTTTTGAATAGCTTAGTTTTATACTAACTATAGTTATAGCACATGCATAAGCCTGGTCTCTTTTGAAAGATGTGAGTTGAACTTGAACTTGTGTACTCACATTTTTCAGTAGCAGTTGCAAATCCATAGCCTGAAGTCGTATGTAATACAGGTCAAATTTTTGTTTTAATCCGTTCAGAAACTTGTCTTCTAGAGAGATCCGGGTAAACCGTGTGTCAAGAAAAAAGCTCTCAGGTATTCCATTTCCTCATCCACGTCCATTAATTTGGAATTTTCTTCACTTCTGGTTTTCGCTCGTCACCTTTCACCTAGATCCCTTATTCGCACACCCCCACATGGGATATCATTGGAAAGCTACACTCATTGGCTACAACCCTGACCAATAATTTATAATAATAGAGCGTCGGGAGTCTGGCGCTGGTAATCTGATGCTTATGCGTAAAAAGTTGCACGCCTGACATTATCGCCATGTAACTCGAGAACACGGATTTGGTCGAGTGAGGTGGCATTAGAACGGCAACAAATAGAGTTTTAATTCGGTAATTGATATGTTTGGCGAAAAATGCAGCCCCAAGCTGCTAGACTTTCATCTGTTCCGCCGGCTGAAAGAGGATAATACATTACTTTTTTTTGTAATAACCCCCAAAAACTGGCAAACTGAAGCAATTTCTCAGTTTCTCTCACTACTAACAGGATGACAAATGGTGACCTTATGAACACAGTGGACCTCGTGCATAAGGTATGAAGTGCCTCTCAATAGTTGCTGAATGAGACATGATCCTGCGGGACATCTGATTTAAAACACTATACCCTGCACACGGTCTGCGGCCATGTGACTTTACATGCTGTGTGATTCTCTGGCCCAAACGACAACATCCACACACACATCCAGATGCACTCACAGCAGTCGATGGGCGAAAGCGACCGTGCGCAAACAAAACATTTAACAAATCCATTTCTCGAGCACAGCGTTTCAGGTGTCCAGAGTCCTCACTAAGCTGATTAGTGAAATCTGCCAGGGCTCCGCTTGAGACGGCCTGCTACAAACAGAGACCAGACGGGTACCGTCCGCTGCTTTGGCTGACCTATTTCTCCTGCCGTCTTCTCCCGCTCCCGTCCGCCGTGTGGTTGTGATGCATTTCTCTTGATCTGCGGAGGTGCGCATCCATCCAGTCATCATTATAATGATATCAAAGATGTTAGAATGCACGGCTGCTCACGTGTCTTACTGGAACAGACCTAATGATGTCCTGTTTGACGGTACAGTGGCTCTCGGGCAGACTTTGTACATGCGGATCAGGTGAGGCGGTGATACTCTCTTGGTCAGCAGGGAACAAGCTTAGTCAGCCGTTACTATGAAGGTAAGATATATAGGTCAACGTCATAAGTAGCTGTTATTCCTGAATACATGCTCACACAAGGTAACACGGCCATGGAGATAACAAGCTGAAAGTGCACAAAAAAAGGACGATGGATTCAAAATGTTCCCTTTTCCCCCCTCACTCCAGAAGAGGTAATGTTGTGACACTAAGCACGGATGGCTGCATTTATATAACAGCTTTTATCCAAAGTGCTTTACAATTTGTTCCTCACATTTTACCCATTCCCTCACACATTCACACACCAACGGCAGAGGCAACCATGCAAGGTGCCAACCTGCTCATCAGGAGCATTTAGGGGTTAAGTGACGCTGCCGGGAGGAGTGGGAATTGAACCGGGAACCTCTGGATTACCAGACGACCGCTCTACCTCCTGAGCCACTGTTGCCCGCCACGGAGTGGGACCTCTCATGTTACACGAAAAAAATACAATTACATTTATTTTTTAATAAAAAATAAGCTCTTAACACCTCCATGCCTTTTGCTTTTATCCCCATCCTTCCCCCACACCCCACACACCCCCCTCCATCTTATAGGCAGCGCTGGCACATCTGTTATGTTTAACAACAACGGCGACGCCCCGGGACGTTACGACCTCTTCCAGTTCCAGATGACTAACTCCACCCCCCCACAGTACAAGGTGGTGGGACAGTGGGTGGAGACGCTCCAACTCAGGGTATGATAATATGATGATGACGATGATGGTGGTGATGGTAATGATGATGATGGTGGTGGTGGTGATGATGATGATGATGATGATGATGATGATGATGATGGTGATGGTGGTGATGGTGGTGATGGTAATGGTGATGATGGTGGTGGTGGTGATGGTGGTGATGATGATGATGATGATGGTGGTGGTGGTGATGGAGGTGGTGGTGATGATGATGATGGTGGTGGTGATGGTGGTGATGGAGGTGGTGACACTGATGATGGTGGTGGTGGTGATGGTGATGATGGTGATGATGATGGTGGTGGTGATGGTGGTGATGATGATGATGATGATGATGATGATGATGGTGGTGGTGATGGAGGTGGTGGTGATGATGATGATGGTGATGGTGGTGATGGAGGTGGTGATGGAGGTGGTTGTGATGATGATGATGATGATGATGATATAATGATGATGATGATAATGATGGTGATGATGGTGGTGGTGGGGATGATGATGATGATGATGATGATGGTGGTGGTGATGGTGGTGATGGAGGTGGTGGTGGAGGTGGTGGTGATGATGATGATGGTGATGGTGGTGGTGATGGTGGTGATGATGGTGGTGATGGAGGTGGTTGTGATGGTGGTGGTGATGATGATGATGATGATATAATGATGATGATGATGATGTTGATGATGATGGTGACAACAACAACAACAACAACAACAACAATAATAATATATAGAATATTTTTCTCATACTCAAATAGCTAAACCGAGGTGATATGACATCGATTTGAAATACAGCTACAGCATGAATCTACTTTACTGTTCCAGACGCTCGTTCATGACGGCCAACAACACTTTACATTCAAATGCAAAGGCACCTTTGTTGTGCTATTGTCTGAACGCTCACAATGGCTCCAGTGATAGATAACAACACCGTTTGAGAATTGTCCTCTTTATTTTGAGAATACCCACGCTGTGAAATGATGTCAGTAATGTTATTCCGATTGTAAAAACACTTAATTTGCACACAAATGAGCTCACATTTACATAATGGCTGACAGAGTTTCCCCCGGATCAGAAGAATTCAACTGAATGGCTTTGGTTGTTCGGCTGGCGGAGGAGGTCTGTTCCTATATAGTCTCTGCTTCCTTCTATTTTAGGGTGATTACAAACCAATTACTATTACTACACCATTATATTCCCATGCATTAGGTCTAAGTACTACCGTGTTCCATTACACAGAGAGAGAGCAATCTAATTCAAATGTAGCGTTGGAGTGAGCGTCCTGATAGATATTGAAATCATCCATGAAGAGGTTCACGTTGTATCCTGCAAAGACGGCAAATGATTGTTCAGGATTGCCACCACGCATTTATATTCATACACGTTTGTACTTGAAGTAAAGAAACATGATTATTTACAGCCGTCTTAAGCCGTACAACTGCTTCAGTCTTTGGTCACGAGTCCAAGTCAAGTCTCAAGTCTCTTTTTGGAATGATACGTTTTTAATCCGCTGTGCATCAGGTTGGAAATAACCGCTGTACAACATGGTTATTTCTAGGGAATGGACTTTGCTTTGCATGTTGATTATCTCAAATGTATATATTACCATTTCATATATTATCTTTGATCTACATCTATCGATAAGGTTGCATAAAATATCATACTGCAAAAAAGAGAACTTAGCTTTTAAAAGTTATTTTAAGCAAGGTACCATTGTTGCGTTTATCTATCGTTAACTTGATATAGAAATGTACCGTATAATGTAATGACTTTTCAAAATGTAATAACTTTTTCATTTAGAAGGACTTTAAAATGTAATAAACCCGGACAATGTAATAACTTGCCGGACAATGTAATACATATGCAGAATGGATAATGTAACAACCTTTCCAGATAATGTAATAATATATTACATTATCCTGTGATTGTTACATTATCCGGTGAGTAAAACCTTTTGGATGTATAATGGTATGGTTACAAGCCACTTACCAAACCACTTACTTTAACCCTTTCACTGCCGCACTACCAAATGGTTAACCCTTTCACTGCGACAATACACAGAATGTTAACCCTTTCACTGCCGCACGACAGCGGGTTAACCCTTTCACTGCCGCACTACAGAAGGTTACCCGTCGGTAGTGTGATAGTAAAGGGTTAACCTTCTGTAGTGTGGCAGTGAAAGCGTTAATATGAAGGGCGCTACATATGATTTGCCTTCTCCAATATGACTGATCTTGGACACCCCATACAATATGATTATTCCTAAATCATCAATGAACACAATCTTTACAAAGTAAAGAATTGTTGGCCATAATACTGTGGCTGTTGGGTACAGGTAGACAGAGACTGGTGTGTCACGCATATATCTCAACAGCACTGTTTTATACACCCATATTTATATATACACCCATATTTATATATACACCCATATTTATATATAGACCCATATTTGCTCTCTCCCCCATGCTTCTATAAAAGTATTATTTCCCGAATAAACAGCAGGTGGCATAGTGAGTGAAAGATCAATTTCACCAGATTAGATTTAATGAATTTGCCATAAAGGCATAGCTATTACAGAAATGACAACAAATGTGCATTAGGGGAAAAAAATCTACTGTACATCAATGAGCTGATTCTAACAGTATATCATAGTCATAGATCATGACTCAGATGTTGATTCAGTATGTAGCCTTGTTCTTCATAGACTAAATAGGCTTTCAATATGCCATCAATAGAAAGTGAAAGCATCCCTGCGGGCTGAGAAAGCCCAATTATGGCTGCCTTAGTTCCAACACGACCACCAGTGACATATTGTGAGGTTACTGGACTTGAGTTACATTAGAGTTATAATCAAAAAGATATTTGCCTAATTCTCTTAATTTCTACATTATATTACATTATACATAGCTCGTTAATAACTGTAACAGACAGGGAGGGAGTCCATTTGACAGGCTCTCCTGCATAAGCGCGAGCAAACCAGGCCAGGCGTACACACACACACGTTTGGAATGGATGACGGCTCGTTTTGGTCAATGCAGGAAAATGGACAGAATATTATCTTGAAGATGAAACTAAATGAACTGTTTCATTTATTTAGGTTGTGCCATTCTCCTACATTGTTCATAAATCCCTAAACATTTTATTTTCGCTTTATTTTATTTGACATGACAAATACAGTAGGAGGTGTGGCTTGAGAGTAGGTGAAGAGGTCGATGCTGGCAGTGAACATTAAATACTTAACCTGCAAACACTGTTCTGAGAGCACAGTATTGATTTAACTAAGAGATTCGCTGGGGGAAATATCTTTAATGCATAGGTATATAAATGACAATAGGTTCACTATGGCATGGATATTAACTTATTAACAACCTTTACCAAATAAATGTCAGTTTCATTAAATTAAAGTCACAACATCCACCCCACCAATGAACTACAGTTCATCTGCATTTCTAAGGAATACAACAACTGAATTTATATTTGAAATAAAGTCCCTGAAGCAGTGTGAATGGCACATGGTCTTTGTCTGCATCTTCATCTGCAGGTAATTTCCTCGTTATTCACTGTTGGATGGTGAGTATCTGCTGGAAATGGCTTATGGACCATTAAGCAAGTGTGAGTCTCTGACTGACCAAGAAGTGAGCTGGTGTCAGTAGCTATGGTTCGTTCACATCATTGTGCACATAGGTGAGGGGCCTCAAGTTTATTACAGCTTCAGCTTCTGTCGGGATGGTGCACATTTCCTCAACATTTTGTTTGGCTCTTCCAAGCACCTTTCTCAGAATGATTTTGACTGACCCGCTCAGGTCTCTCCAGAACCAGCCTTCTTTCAGCAATTAACTGCCAGGTGATGCCCTTTCCTGTGAAGAACTCTCTTAGCTGTGGATCTTTGATGCTCTTCCATAGTTCTCTCAAATCCTGATCAGCTCTCTTAAACATTCTGGCATTATCTGAGAAGAGTACCTCCTCTTCTTGAAATGTAAGTGTATTGCTCTCCTTACGGCACAAGTGAGCAATGAAATGTATGATATGATATCTTCATGGGAACCTGTGCCTTCACATAGAGCGGTCCTGTGAAATCCACACCTGTGACCTCGAATGGTGGTGAGTCCATTGTTATTCTGTCCTTTGGTATTGGTGCAGTAGTCTGTTGTCCAGTCTTTGCCTTGAATCTCTTGCAACTGTGTACACCTTCATGTGACTCTCCTAACCCTCTGCCTTGTCCTCAGAATCCAGTTACTCTTTCTGGTTTGCACTAAAGTGTCTCTTACACCTGCATGCAAATTATCGTCTCATGTTGATACTGAGCCAATATTTCTGTGTATCTGTGGTTGTTGGGCAAAATCCATGGGGGCTTCTCTGTAAGTAGAGTCAGAATACTGGAGCCTTCCTTCTACACTGAGCAGCTCATCTTCATTGTTTAGTTGTGTTTTAGTTCTCTGGAGTCAGTGTTGTTTTCTGCTTCGTTGAGCTCTTCTTCTGCTGTCAATCCACTACACATTGTTGTGCTTGAACACATGTTGGCTATACATCTCTTTATCCAGGCTGTCACTATGAACACTGTTTTCAGTTTACTGTACCTCTCCAGGCATAACACTGGTTTTAATATCTCTGTCTTGATTAACGAGCTGTACAGTGACCTGGTATCTGGACCTGAGTTCAGAGTTCACCTCATCTTCTTGAACATAATCCTCCACCCTTTCTGGCTGATCAGGTGATATCAGAACACTACAGTGGGGCCGTTCCACCACAGTGTGCTCTGCTCCAAATCCTGCACAGTTAGACCTTTTGTGGGAACGTCTTAACAATGTAAATAGTAAATGGTGCATTTATATAGCGTTTTTATCCAAAGCGCTTTACAATTTGTTCCTCACATTTTACGCATTCACTCACACATTCACACACCGACGGCAGAGGCAACCATGCAAGGTGCCAACTTGCTCATCAGGAGCAGTTAGGGGTTAAGTGTCTTGCTCAAGGACACTTCGACACGCTGCGCTTCTGACTACCAGACGTCCACTCTACCTCCCGAGCCACTGTCGCCCCCATGTGTGACCATGACTCTGGGTTGGTCAGGGATTGGATCTCTGTCACTCTGTTTCCACTTCTGAGCAGAACTAAGGGTGTTCCCTAGTCTGGCTCCTATCACAGCTCCCATCAACTCCAGTGTTGTCCCCTTGAATGGAGCCACTCTGGACATGGATGCAATTAGGCTTGTGGTCATTTCTTCATCTTTTGTTTCTCCCTGCAGATTATGCGACTGCACTGTAAGCCTCTTCAATTGCGTCATAGAACACATTTTAAGGTATGGGCTATTCCTCATCCCACCTGAGTCCTCTCTCCCACATTTCCTGGAACAGACACTTTATCCTGGTTGTGAAATGGGTCAGGAATCACAGAGGATCTGAAATGCAAGCTAATGATTACAGAATGCTTTTCCCTTGTGTTCTTCCTTTCATTCAGAATGTCAAGCAAACCCCTGAGGTCAAGCACAAAGACATTGGTTGCTGGTCTCCACACTAAGCCCAGAACCTTCAGTACTGACCCATGTGTCTCTGGCTCTATAGTGTAGTCCATCAAGCTCGTCTGCCATTTTTCCTTCAGATCAGGAGAGTTTGTCATACATTTGCAAAGGTCCATGCCTGCCGTAGACATAATGTTCCTTGCAGTCATTGTCACTGAGTGGGCCTCTGATACCTCCCTTTAACTTGCAATTAAGTTATCCACATAAAGTGAGGCTCTGATGGTCCCTACCACTTGTGGTTATTCTGACTCGTACTGCTTCAAATGCTTCCTTAAGATGCTTCGAGTAAGAATGGGCTTGAAGAAGCTCCACACACCACTCTGGTCATCAGCTCACACTTCTTCTCATCCTTCTCCTCAGTTGGTGGACCTGTAAGCCACAAAAATCTTACAGCATCCCAATCTCATTCGCCTTTATCTATGCAACTTCCATGCAGTCTGAACTTGATCAAAACGCTCATCAAATCTTGCAGTTTATCCTCTCAATACAGCATGATGAGGTAGGTAATTAATGATGTCTCCCTGCCTGGCAGTATTATATTGTCCCGTGGCACATCCATTCCTCAGCCAGTCCTTGTTTTAACTAGTCCTCCACCACATCATTGTATCTGCTGTAGAATGTCACAATGTGGTAGGAGTGGAGTGCAGGATGGTCTCAATGCCATGGCAGCTCCACCTGGTAATGCCCACCCTTGTAGATGGAGGTTTACTCAAACCGCTGTAGAGCTTCTACGTCCTCTGGGTTCTCAGACCTTTCACTTGTGATGTGACTCAAGCTTCCAGAATGCATGCAGCTGCTTGTCAATCTGTGCCTCCTCACAGAGATCTGAGAATATGCATACAAGTGGTCCTGGTTATGCTGGACACTGCTCTAATACTACCAGGCTCTCCGGCAATCTCTCTAACTGGTCTTGTACGATCCACCAATAATAATCTGAGCCAATTAGCACAGAAAGTTCAGGCTTGTCATCTCCAGGGAAGTTGTAGACCTCTCCTCTTCATCTCCTTCTGTATAATGATCTCCAGGCACCTTCGTCACAGCTGTGCAAACCTGAGGGGTCACGTCTGCCTCTATTTCAATACTCTGCCATTTGTCCCAGATGTTCACCAAGCTGGGCTTCACTATGTTGTGCTTCACCGTTGTCAGAGCAGGGGAGCCAAACGTGTGGAGGTTAATGTCCCTTGTCTAATGACGGGTCGTTCCAGTGCCTTCACCACATTCTCAGCCACAAAGCTTCCCCGACTGCCTCCATCTAGCAGGCACTATCTTCCTACCTGCTGGGCCTACCACCCATTCCTTGGCAATCTGTAGCAGCGCAGTGTTGTCTCACTGCCAGGCTTCATCTTATCTGCTTGGGGAATTACTGAGGAAATGGCAGTGTCTGTATTTTCAGAAATGGAAGGTGGATGTGTCTTATTTTCCTCACAAACGGCTGTGATGCCTTCCTCCACATGTTACACATAACTAGGGTGACCAAACGTCCTCTTTTGCGCGGAGCGGAGCGGCAGAGCTTGCGGCATTATGTAGCCGTAATCCCAGATGTTTTTCATTCGCCGCTTAGCTTAACTGGTATGCCGCTGTGCTGTGGATCCTGCGGTCCGTTGGTGACAAGTTCGATTCCCTTCAATTTTTTTTTTTTTTTTTTTTTTTACGTGCATTCTTTCGCAGGTTAAGTTTAGGCATGTTAACTTTAAGCATTGTTTCGGAGTTGGTTATGGTTAAGGTTAGGCATTGTTTCGGAGTTGGTTAAGGTTAGAAGGGTTAAGTTTAGGCGCTGTTAAGGAGCTGGTTAAGGTTAGAGTTTGTCTTAGAGAATGGCAATATTCTTTCGAAGTTGGTTATGGTTAAGGTTAAGGTTAGGCATTGTTTCGGAGTTGGTTAATGTTAGAAGGGTTAAGTTTAGGCGCTGTTAAGGAGCTGGTTAAGGTTAGAGTTTGTCTTAGAGAATGGCAATAGACAGCCTATTTCCGCACTGCCGCTCTCTCGCGCTGCCGCGGTCACATGGGCGTCGCAGCCAATCAGGGAAAACGCGGAAGCACGCGACGCACTCTTCCGCTGGGAATAAGCTACACGTGTCCTGGCCGGGACAAATGGGAGACAGAGTGCAATGCGAGCTGTGCGAGGTGAGAGTTTGACGGCAAAGTTGACTGAATTGATTGAACTATGCAGCTATGAAGAGAGAGAAATAAAATAATTGAAAAGTATTTATAGTGCTCCAGTAGCACACACACAAAAATAAAGTTTAAAAAAAAAAAAAAAAAGTATTTATATGTTTTCATAACTGAATAAGCAAACTGTCAGAGGAAAATTGGGACCCTGGAACTTTGTTTGAAGCCAGAAATCTGAATGAAAAGTTGCTGTTTAACTGCGGTAGGACAGGGCCAATAATTTTGTTTACAAACATTCAAAGTAGACTTATATTTGTTTCATGATGCCTCAAAATGATTTTGGTTTGATTTATGATGATTTATGACATGATGACACAAAGATATATTTTTTAAAGCTGGATTTTCTAATACAGAAGAGGTATTATTTAGTGCTGTCAATCGATTAAAATATTTAATCTGATTAATCCCATGAGTCCATAGTTAACTTGCGATTAATCGCAAATTAATCAAATTCTTTTAATATTTTTTTTATCTACCTTAAACAGATCTTTTTCAAGTTCCAAGTTTTAATACTCTTATCAATGAATAAAGTGTGCATGAAATAATAGGGGAAAGAAAACGTTAGGAACTTGTTACATGTACTCACACCCCCCCCCCCCCCCCCCCTCTCTCTCTCTATCACACACACACTCTCCCAGCTCTCTTTCTCTCTTGCCCCTTCCTCATCTCTCTCACCCCCTCCCCCCCCTCTCTCTCCTAGCTGTCTTCTGGCTAGCTGTCTTCTGCCTAGCTTAGGGTGACCAAACGTCCTCTTTTGCCCGGACATGTCCTCTTTTCACGCCCTGTCCGGGGCGTCCGTTTTCTTTTTAATAAATTCATGAAAATGTCCGGGTTTTATTGTTTTTCACGGGACAAATAAGCATGTACTGTAGTTAAATTGACTGGCGCGTTGCACTGAATACTACGGTAGGCCTACTCTGTTGCGTGTGACGTATTCCCAGAGAAGACTGCTTTCAGTGCTTTGTGGGCGGCGCTACTGCGCTCGCACACAAACAGAGGAGGAAGCGGACAGATCGGACCAGCATTAATACTGCTCATAATGCCAAAGCGAATGTACATTACAGATTAACTGCAGAGATAATTCCCAATTTACCGTCCCGGTCAAGACAAATGGGAGGCGGAGTGCAACCCGTGTAAAGCTTGACCATATGTTTCTGTGTCTAATAAAGCTGTGCGAGGCGAGAGTTTGATGGCAAAGTTGACCGAATTGATGAAGTATGCAGCTATACAGAGAGAGAAAGAAAATTATTTTAAACTATTTTGATGCCTCAAAATTATGTTTTGGTTTGATTTTTGATGATATAAGATGCTTATGATACAATCATTCTAAGGATTACGTGTGTAATAAATTAGTTTTGTACACTAATTGCAAGTTATGCAAATGTAAACAAATCCAAAACTGCATAGTGCACTTTATTATTAGTTACTTTATTAATTTGTATCTTTGCGAGGTTACTGTTTTATAATTTACATTACATTGAAAAGATACAAAGATATATATATATATATTTTAAATGTTCTAATACAGAAGAGGTATTATTTAGAACATGAATTAATATTTTTTTGTTATTTATTTTGTCCAGTAAGACTTGAAAAGAGCTATTATTTTGTTATAGGTTGATTTTTAGAGATGTGTCAGATATATTACTTTAGGCATAATAAAGCTTGTTGAGTAACTTTGGTTATAGACAGATATTATTTTGTTATATAAAATAATATAAATAATAATTTTCTATCCATACAGAGGAGGCATACTTTAAATATATAACAATTATAAGGCATCTTTGAGTAGAGTATCATTTAAGTATCTTGAGGCTGGGGGCAAAAGAGTGTCCTCTTTTTTGGAAATCACAATATGGTCACCCTACCCTAGCTGTCTTCTGGCTAGCTGTTTTCTGGCTAGCTGTTTTCTGGCTAGCTGTCTTCTGGCTAGCTGTTTTCTGGCTAGCTGTCTTCTGGCTAGCTGTTTTCTACCTAGCTGTCTTTTGGCTAGCTGTATGTAGTGCAGCTGCGGATGCCATACTCAGTTTCTTTAGTCTCATGTCACTGGAGAAATATGATTTGTTACATGGCTTGTGAGCAGACTGTCTCTCTCACTCTCTGTGATTGGATGATTAGCATAATTTGCAAAGCTCTCTCTGAGTCTCTTTACTCTTACATTCACTATCTTCTCCCCTTTGATCGCTATAATCAAGAGCTATGTCCTCTGGCGTCATCTGTAGCAGTATTGGTGGCTCTAGGCTCCTAATTTGAATTTCACATTCGTTATAGTATATAGCTATCTCAGTGCATCTGACCATTTCTTCACAGAAGTGAGATTCAGTAGCTTTGACATGTGCACATTTACAATGAGATCCTTCCTTCCTAATCTCTTTTGAAGTATATTAACTGCAACATCATAATTGCTGTCTGTTAGGGTGAGGCCTTTGCAGCTGGCCCTGTCAGGTACGTGTTCATATAGGTAAAAATATATATCTCTCTTGCAAAGGGCATTGCTGTGAATAACAGCATCATACTGGCTCCAAAATCCCTGCCATAAACTCACATCTCGTTGGATTTCATGAATCTTGGCAACTTGCTGTGCTGGGATCCAGCAGAATTAGCACTATAGCATAACTTGTCATAACTCACAGTCTCATAGCCATGTGCATTACAAACTGAGTGGTTACAGTACCTAATTCGGTAAAAAAAAGGTTGAGGATCCAGGTCCTTGGCCTGCTGTGCGACGTTTCATCCAAATCCGCCCTGTAGTTTGCGAAATTAGCTGCGAAAATAGAGACAGACATACACACATGCACACGTGCACACGTGTAACCAAACGCATAATCTCCTCCAGGCGCACCGCCTGGCTGAGGTAATGAACGCCATGGCAGCCATATGAATCCAAGGTGACAGATCTTGCTTCTGGTCTCCATAGCAACAGCGCTGTTGGTCTCATTACTGTTGCCACACACGGTGTAATCAGGAGGCTTTCCAGAGAAGCACCATTCATTGTCCAAATGACAAATGGCACCTTCATGCCCTCAGATGAATGGCAGATCATAATCTATCCAGACAACACAAGAAACAACACATTAGTCATACAGGTACACATGACAGAAACACACTGTAGACATTCTCTATATGTGTGTGTATGTGTGTCTGTATGTCTGTGTGTGTCTGTATGTCTGTCTGTGTGCGTGCTTGCTGACACGATAGCCTGGAAATACTCAATGTATTTGTTCTGAGGTAGATGTACTGACTACTGACGCTTTTTTACACTATTACGAGTAATACAAATGCAAATGGGAAAGTCGTGAAGCACATAGAAAGTGTTATTATTAATGTGTGTTTGTGTGTGAGTTTTCAATTTCATTATTCATCCATTTCAAATGATTAATTCCCTCCATCATGCCACAAGTATGACAATTATCACTAAATGGATGGAATTTTCTGTGTTTCCTTTTGTGTGTTCTAATATCAAGGCGGGTAGTTCCACCAGCATTCTCTAAAAGTAGTATTTAATTATTTGACACATCCAAGCACTTACATTACCGGTGCCTCTTCACAGTCTGTTGTTAGTGGGTACCAGGCCCGGACTGGCCATCGGGAGCACCGGGAGTTTTCCCGGTGGCCTGGCATGCACAGATAAAAAAATAATAATAATAATTAAAAAAAAATTATAATTTTTTTTTTTTATAATTTAAATTTTTTTTTGTCAGGCCATTGTTTCTAGTTGTGGCGGCGGCGCGGCGCGATAGTTAGATAACCTAGGTGGGTGGGGAACAACCAGGATTTCACTGTGTGCGACAGAGTTGGAGAACTATCTGACTCTCTCCCTCGGATCACACACACACAATGGAGCCGTGCTGCCGCTTGTGATTGGTGGAGGCGGGACCAGGCGATACAACTGATTGACAGTGGAGGCGGCGAATGGAATGGCAAATGGCACTCTGCAGAATACTGTAACAGCCAGGCAGTGAGCCAGGTAGTTTTGTAATAATGAAAGGTCTGTTATTTAATGTTTGTGTAAGGGCTATTTTAACTGTTGATGGGTAGTGCATCAGTAAAGTGAATATGGTATTGTGCTCTTGCTCTGTTTGAATAGGTGGAGAGAGTGGTTAACTGTATTATAATAGTAAATAGACAAATATGTTGTGCTCTTGCTTTTTTCTTTTTGAAGGTGGAGAGAGTAGCATTGCTAGTGCCACAACAGTTTTATTTGAGGTTCATAACAGTACATTGTACTAAGCAATTGTTGGCTCATTAGTTTGTGATTCACATGCACTAAAATTCACCAGAATGCAGGAAATTAAGTCTTTGTAACAAAAAAAATCCTGGTGGGGGACCCCCAGACCCCCCGCTTAAAAAGTGGCCTGACTGGGGCTATATTTCGCGCTATATCTCCCGGTATGAATTATTTCCCCAGTCCGGCCCTGGTGGGTACAGAGAAGTCTACATGGCTAACATTATGACAAGCTAACAAAGCTATGTTTCATCTTTGTTCATCACCGATCTAAAGAATATGGTTTGGAGGGGAATCAATCTATGCTTGTGGGTTTGGGGGGGGGGGGGGCTTGTTTTCCCTGCTCCCACTCCCATGTGTGTATTTGTCATAATGTTAAAGATAATTATGTGATTCAGCTAAAGCCACACGTAGATAGATAATCCTATTCCTTCCTTTGATTCTCTGCTACAACATTAGTATTCTGCACTTTCTCCATTGCTGAGAAGTTGCTCTTAACCGAGCTCTGCACGGTAATCTTCTGATGCATGTTACTGTATGAATCACTATGCTTTCACAAATGCCACAAAAGCTCAGCTCAGCTCAGCTCAGATTATCATCAAAGCAATTTTCAAAAGCAATTTTGTATTTTTATTTTTATTTTTATTTTTTTAGATGTAGGAGCGATGACACAAGATATGTTCAGTTATAGATGCAGAGCTGTCGGAAAGGACATTGGCTTCCTGGTCTGTAGGTTTAAACTGGTCCAGTTTGAAATCATTTGATCTATCCATGGGGGGGGGGGGGGTCTTGTTTTCCCTGTTTACCCCCCCCCCTCCCCCCTCTCCCCCCCCCCCCTCTCCCCCCCCCCCCCCCTCCAGCCTCTAAGTGGGTAGAATGGGTCAAATGCAGCGGAATAATTATATGAAATACAAATTCAGAGTTAAACTTTTGTATTTTTATGTAATCCTGTTCTAAAAAAGGATATTTCACAACATCCCATTCAGTCCCAGACTAGACCCATTTTTCATACATCCCCTTTGTTAATCACATTATGTTCCCTGTATTTTGTACCATATTTCCATTCCACCGAATAAAGGTAAGCAGCTGTTTCCATGGTGATTTCAATTACTTTCAAGTATTGGAAGAGACAAACCCTGCGAGGGATAGATAAACTAGATCTTGCGCAATTTACCCGCAGATCTTGTTTTCAGCTGTTTAGAAAGACTGATAGAAGGACCATTGTGCTTTATGACAGGGAAACCTTGCTTTATGATTTACATTCATAAAGTATTTATTAGTGGCTTGCTTATTGGCAAGTTGTGGTCCAGTGAGTGTTTGGCCTGTGGTCATTAACCATTATTAGCAATATCCATGTCCTCCATCATTATTGATGCAGTGTCTTATCTGTGGTGCTACCTCTTCTTCTCTCTCTCTCTCTCTCTCTCTCTCTCTCTCTCTCCTCTCTCTCTCTCTCTCTCTCTCTCTCTCTCTCTCTCTCTCTCTCTCTCTCTATATATATATCTCTCTCCCTCTCTATCTCTCTCCATGTCTCTCTCTCTCTCTCTCTCTCTCTCCCCCTCTCTCTATCTCTCTCTCCCTCTCTCTCTCTTGCCCTCTCTATCTCTCCCCCCCCTCTCTCTCCCTCACTCTATATCTCTCTATATATCTATATCTCTCTCCCTATCTCTCTCTCCCCCCCTCTCTCTCCCTCACTCTATATCTCTCTATATCTCTATATCTATCTCCCTCTCTCTCTCTCCCTCTCTCTCTCTCTTCCCCTCTCTCCCCCTGTCATCTCTCTACCCAGCTGGAGGAGCTGCAGTGGCCAGACGGGGACCAGGAGGTTCCCATCTCCGTGTGCAGCCTGCCCTGTAAGACGGGCGAGAGGAAGAAGAGGGTGAAGGGCATGCCGTGCTGCTGGCACTGTGAGCTGTGCGACGGCTACCAGTACCAGTACGACGAGACCTCCTGCAGACTGTGTTCCTACAACATGAGGCCCAACCCCAACAGGACTGCCTGTCAACCCATCCCGATCGTCAAGCTGGAGTGGCACTCCCCCTGGGCCGTCGTCCCCGTCTTCCTGGCCATGCTCGGCATCGTCGCCACCATCTTCGTCATGGCGACGTTCGTGCGGTACAACGACACGCCCATCTCGTGCGCGCGTCGGGCCGGGAGCTGAGCTACGTGCTGCTGACCGGGATCTTCCTGTGCTACATCATCACCTTCCTCATGATCGCCAAGCCCGACGTGGGCGTGTGCTCCTTCAGGAGGATCTTCCTGGGGCTGGGCATGTGCATCAGCTACGCCGCGCTGCTCACCAAGACCAACCGCATCTACCGCATCTTTGAGCGGGGCAAGCAGACGGTGGCCGCGCCGCGCTTCATCAGTCCCACGTCCCAGATCGCCATCACCTCCAGCCTGATCTGCGTGCAGCTGCTGGGGGGTGCTGGTGTGGTTCGCCGTGGACCCTCCGGATACGGTTGTGGACTACGACGAGCAGAAGACGGTGGACCCCGTGCTGGCCCGCGGCGTGCTCAAGTGCGACATCACAGACCTGCAGATCATCTGCTCGCTGGGCTACAGCATCCTGCTGATGGTGACCTGCACCATCTACGCCATCAAGACCCGGGACGTGCCTGAGGACTTCAACGAGGCTAAGCCCATCGGCTTCACCATGTACACCACCTGCATCGTCTGGCTGGCCTTCATACCCATCTTCTTTGGCACGGCCCAATCTGCGGAAAAGGGTGAGTCATTTTGTTCTCTGTCTCTCTCTCTCTCTCTCTCTCTCTCTCTCTCTCTCTCTCTCTCTCTCTCTCTCTCTCTCTCTCTCTCTCTCTCTCTCTCTCTCTCTCTCCTCTCCCCCCCATGCTGATTACTTTCATTTCTTCTAGCCTCTGTTTTTATCTTGTCCAAACACTCACACACACACACACACGCACGTGCCATACTTGAGCAAACACGTCATTATGCAAACATAAACACGGACATAGAAATGGGTAAATACATGAAGCTCGATCACACACATTTGTTGTGTAAGTTTAGACCTCATTTTCTTTTGATTTAATTCATGTGGCTTAGCTATGCATACAAACCCACACACAAGGACCACAGGAGACATAAATAGGCTTTTGAAAGAGGGAGGCGGGGCCGGCAGAGGAGGCGCTGCGCGACGCCCGAGGAGCTGCATGTGTAGCGGGCGCATTATCTTAGCTCTCTCGCCTCAGGCCCAATGTAGAGTATTATGGATCATTCTGGAGAGGAAAACAAGGGGGTTGAGGAGGTGGAGGAAGAGGAGGATGTGGAGCCGGGGGAGGAGGAAGGGGGGGACCGCGTGGGGGGGGGGAGTGGGGGGGGGGGTGGGGGGGCGGCAGGGGGTGGTAAATGGGAGCCTGACTCGACTTCCCATTCCTTGACAACTGCATTCTGTTGAATGCACTTGACTTCGACAGCCACTGAAGTTGATTGAGGATGTGACACCGCGACCCTCTGTGCGAGTCATTGCTTATCTGAGCAGCGTTGTACAGAATACAGATGCGTTTATCTGACTCAACTCCGTAGAGCTAGCATATGTTTCCCCAGGCCGCCTGGCAGACATGATGGAACTGGGGGGGGGGGGGGGGGGTCTTCTGTTGACGGAATATCGATGCAGACAGGAAAGTGTTACTCCTAACCTTTTGAGGGAGCGGAGCCGTTCAATACTGCTCCCGCTAAGCTAGCACGCGCGATGGATCACAAACTGATTTTCCTCATCTCAATTTGCTACTGATTTCATAGATGAATTACGCCCTCGGTAGTGATTAGGAGTTCATTATGTGTTACTCTCGGCGGCTAGCGAGCCAGTAATGTGTTTATCTTTCCTCCTTATAGAGTTAACTCTTACTCACTACGGTGTCCAGGTGGGATGCTGTCTGCGATCCCTCATCATTAGTTCCACTCACCTCATTTATATTTACATTTTGTCATTTAGCTGAACGCTTTTATCCAAAGCGACTTACAAGTTCTGTACAACAGGTCAGCAGGAAGGGTACAACTCTTTCAGCTGAGTAACAATGTTTATCAAACAGTGTTGAAACTTGGGTGCTGCAGTCTTGAGTGCATAGTAGTAGAGACATATTAGTATATGTAGAAGGGTGGATTATCCCTGCTTGTGGGAGTAGTAGTACACAGACACTGGGTAGTAGGATACTATAGTATTGGACCTATAAGTACCCCCGTCTTTGGCCTGGAACGTCGTACTGGAGGGCTTGCAGCTGGAGTGGATGGGGCCCAGGAATTACTAACCTGGGGACTGGTACTCTGGTCTCCCTCGCCTTCCAAGGCGGTCAGCAGTAGCTCCCCACACACCCTCACTCCCTCAGTACCTCCCGACAGCCCTCCCACACCCAGTGACTGTCAGTTCAATAGTGTTATTGGGCTTCCCTTTAAGCAGTACCCTTCCTTAACCACCTGTATAGACCCTTCAAATGCTATTCTGTAAATGGGGTGTAAGGGTTAAATAATTATGCCGTCACAATATTTACCCAGAGAATAAAATAGCAAATGGAACTCAAAGAAAGAGACACACACAATGATCCCAATTAACTCTATGTTTAGTGAAGCCTGGGCAGATTATACATTACAACGTTAATGTTTACTCATAGGGCACCGGGTGCTCTTGTAACTAATGTAGGGGAAGCTCTTCCCACCATAGGCACCGAGTGCTCAATACATTAAATCACCCCGCTTGTACTGGGGGAACCCAGGCATAGAACGTAAACACTTTGGGAGTCTCAGAATCAAACAGTCAATAAATCAATAACAAAAATAACCAATAAATGTGGGCCCACGTTATCAAAGAAAACCTAACCTAAGCCAGCTTAAATTGTTTGGGGTACCCCTTAGACCAGGGGTCGGCAATTAGGTTTGGCCACGGGCCAGAAATGGCTTGGCGGGGCCAGGATCAAAAACAATGGCTAATTTAATATAGTGAAAAAAGACAAACGTTTTTCTCTGGTCTGCATCCCCTTAACAATTGTGTGTATTGCGCCGTACTGTATTGTACCCATTCTGCAATCTGTTAAATAAAGTTTTCATTCATTCATTCATTCAGCTGTTGCAGATCACCGCGGCGCGTGATGAACAGATCAGAAGACAGAATGCATGAAAACACGACTCACCATACCTTGTTTGTTGTTAAGTCCTCCAAAATCCCTGCTAATGTTTGAAACATGTCACATATCCACTCGCCGCCCTCCAATTCCAGATTGCCATTGAATGCAGCTACTTTATATGCCAATTTGAACACAGTTGTCATCATTGCCTCGCTGCTGTTGTTGTTGTCGCCACATATTATGCAGAGAGGACGTCGGCTCGGCACGCAAGAATCACCGACCTGTTGCGATAAACCCGTATTTTAAGTATGGCTCCTGTTTATTAAAAGAAGCGTTGCAAAATATGTTTGTTTTGTTTTTTTAACACATTTTGTTACTCGCTCCATCTCGAACGCGGAAGTGAAAGTGCGTTAGGAAGATATACATGCGACCCGGTGGGACTATTCCATTGGTTCTCCCAGTCCACGTGACCATTTCTAGCATTTCAATTGGCTATAGTGACAGACATGCTTTTGATGACTGCCGGTAGATAGATACAGCTTCACAATAAAAGACACCCTGGCGTCCCGAGTAAATATTTCCTGCGCGTAAAATAAATATCATATTCTCAAAATAATCTGACGGGCCAGAAATTATTGCTGGCGGGCCAATGTCGTCCCGCGGGCCGCCTATTGCCGATCCCTGCCTTAGACACTGGTGATTAGCGTTCACTTCAATGGACGTTGCTGTTGATACACACGTGGTACTGTTAGTACTTAGCCAAGAGGGCGGACCCACTCTTGTCACCGCTAGTCCGGATGACAAGATGGCGTCGGCAATCCGCGAGCACGGCCAGCAGGTTGGGCGAACAGCAGGCAGTGGTTAGCGGGCAGAGCGTGCTGTATGGCGTCCTCTGCTGGTGGGAAGAGGCGTCCTCTGTACCGTCTGGGAACCGTCCACCGCTGCTGTTGCTTCCGTCGCGCGAGCTAATACTTGGTGCTACCTTAAACACAGCTAAGCTTTCTGGCTACACCACCGGTCTCTTCAGCGCCTCGCGCCCGGTAGTCTACTCAAGTCAGACAGAGCCGTTAGCGGCATGCTAATATACCGCACACAGTAACTACTATAACCCGATAATGTTAGACGTTAGTCTCGTTAGCTTAGACGTTAGTCCTTGGGTTCAGTTTCTCTTACTCACACACTATCACGGATACTTCTAGGATAACCCGTCACTAGCAAGTATGTCTCATCACCCGTCGCCCGCTCCGGCGGGGCTCTCTGGCTTCACTTCTTTAACGGGGCTATTCCAAAGCACCTCCCGTTGTAGCTGCGACCGTTCACGGCTACATCCAACGCCGAAGAGAACTTTCTGTTCCCCTTGCCTCTAGGTAATGAAGATTACTTAGTGGCAAAGTGCATGATAGTAAAAGACAGTATGAAGGTTAGTAGACAGTATGAAGGTTAGTAGACAGTATGAAGGTTAGTAAGACAGTATGAAGGTTAGTAGACAGTATGAAGGTTAGTAGACAGTATGAAAGTTAGTAGACAGTATGAAGGTTAGTAGACAGTATGAAGGTTAGTAGACAGTATGAAGGTTAGTAGACAGTATGAAGGTTAGTAGACAGTATGAAGGTTAGACAGTATGAAGGTTAGTAGACAGTATGAAGGTTAGTAGACAGTATGAAGGTTAGTAGACAGTATGAAGGTTAGTAAGACAATATGAAGGTTAGTAGACAGTATGAAGGTTAGTAGACAATATGAAGGTTAGTAGACAGTATGAAGGTTAGTAGACAGTATGAAGGTTAGTAGACAGTATGAAGGTTAGTAGACAATATGAAGGTTAGTAGACAGTATGAAGGTTAGTAGACAGTAAGGTTAGTAGACAATATGACGGTTAGTAGACAGTATGAAGGTTAGTAGACAATATGAAGGTTAATAGATAGTATGAAGGTTAGTAGACAATATGAAGGTTAGTAGACAATATGAAGGTTAGTAGACAGTATGAAGGTTAGTAGACAATATGAAGGTTAGTAGACAATATGAAGGTTAGTAGACAGTATGAAGGTTAGTAGACAGTATGAAGGTTAGTAGAAAGTATGAAGGTTAGTAGACAATATGAAGGTTAGTAGACAGTATGAAGGTTAGTAGACAATATGAAGGTTAGTAGACAATATGAAGGTTAGTAGACAATATGAAGGTTAGTAGACAATATGAAGGTTAGTAGACAATATGAAGGTTAGTAAGACAGTATGAAGGTTAGTAGACAGTATGATGGTTAGTAGACAGTACAAAGGTTAGCCTCATGTTTCTAGGAGAACAAGGACACTGCCAGCTTGCCACGCTTGCATGAAACATCCACTTCCCATGTCCCTGGGAGTCACTAGTTCTAAGACCTGCCTGGTTCCATACAAATGTATTTCTATGGTCTTTACCATGGGAGTTTCTCATGGTTACTGGGTTTATATGGTTCCACTTATTCAATTGGTCTTGACATTTAACAGGAGCAGAGTTTAGCATCATTAAACGAGATCTGTGTTTTGAAATTTGAGGGGAAAAGCAAGAAAAAGGTCATGGGTACAAGACTGTGTACTAAATGCACCGGGAACTAAATGCATCTACATTTCAAGCCCAGTCTCTAGTGAACGCTCTGTAGCTGAGAGGACAATGTTACAAAGTAAAAAGAATAAAACCAACAGACAGAATATACTATTCGAATTATACTCATGATTACCTGACTCAGATTGTCCTACTGCATAGTTTTCATGTATTGGATGTACGTACATAGTGATCAATGAAAACCAAAAATGCCGGTGAATGGTAAAAGAATAATGGTAAATTGACTGCATTTATATAACAGCTTTTATCCAAAGCGCTTTACAATTCGCTCCTCACATTCACCCATTCACACACCGACAGCGGAGGCAACCATGCAAGGTGCCAACCTGCTCATTGGGAGCAGTTAGGGCAGGGGTGGGCAATTATTTTTCCCGGGGGGCCGAATGAGCAACTGAAAATATGTTGGAGGGCCGGGCCAAAATTCCAAACTCAATTATGCATAATATACATTTTATTTCTATATAAAAAGCAGTAAATGGCATTGTTTTGACCCCTGGTAAGAGTGTATGTTATTATTTGGCAATTAAAAGGTGAGGTTAGCTTTCAAAAATATCATTTATTCAAAAAAATGATGAACAAAATGTGAAATATTAATAACAAATGGCATGTATGAAAAAGTGCTATACAAATAAAGTTATTATTTTGAGTTTCATATTCTATTGAAACAAGGATTTTCTTAGCTTTCTAAAGACATCACATCATCTTATAGCCAAAATAAACAAGACATGTCACTGAACTGTGTAAAGAAAAGTGTCCCAGTTTTGTAGCCTTTTTTACTTTACATGCCTATATTAAACATTTAATGTTTTCAGAACTGTGCAAAAAAAAGAAAAAAAAATATCAAGTGTCCCATTTCACTTGTTGTATTTCCACATTTTAGTGTTCTTCAGCAATTTTTTTTCATTCAGTGTGATAAATCCAGTCTCTGTTGAGCTTTAACAAGTCCATCAAAGTCAGGTTGCATGTCTGAGGTGGAGATGCGAAGCACAGCTGCCAGATGTTCATCAGTGAGAGAGGATCTGTACCTGGACTTTGTAAATGTCATGACTGAGAATGTCTGTTCACATATAGGTGGATCCAAAGAGAACCAACATCTTCTGAGCATGTCTCCTCATGTTTGGAAAGTTCTCCTCCTTGAGAGCAGAGTAGAACTCTAGCAGTGATGCTGACTTAAAGTGCTCTTTCAGTAGTGAATCAGACTGCAGGTCAATGAGTTCAAGCTGAACATCAGTGGGTGCACTATCAACACTGCAGGTAAAGGGAGAGGAAACCAGCTGCATTTCATCCTCAACCTTTTTGAAATCTTGAAAACGCCTTGAAAATTCATCATGCAGTGCTCCATGGATGAGTACCTGTGCCGGTGATCAGCTGATGGTTTGACTTCTTTCAGGGTTTTCATGTGTTTGAGATTGTTGCTGCCTAGTTGCCTTGAAATTTATTGCAAATAAAAAAAATGTAATCTACCTACCTCAGTTGTGGAAAAAAACCACACTTTCGACAGTTTTCGGCTTGCCATTGCCCCGACTGCTTTGTTGTTGAATCAAGTCAAATCCTAGGTAAGCGTATATTGTGCGTGTGAACGTTGACATAAAAAAAAATTATATATATATATATATAATTAATATTTAATTTAATTAAATTATTAAAAAATTTATATTTTTATTTTTATTTTATTTTATTATCATGTAATCTTTCGCGGGCCGGTCAGAATCATCCCGCGGGCCGGCCCGCGGGCCATACAATGCCCAGGTCTGAGTTAGGGGTAGTGTCTTGCTCAAGGACACTTCGATGCGCTGCCGGGAAGAGCAGGAATCGAACCGGGAACCTTCTGATTACCAGACGACTGCTCGACCTCCTGAGCCACTGTTACCCTTTGGCAGGAAAGCAAACTATAATGAAAAGGGATACCAATGTCAGAGTAGTTGTGCTATCGACATCGACAGTAGCTAGCGTCTTAGTTCAGCAACCGGGAAAAGAATCACAGCAGTGGTAGTGGGCGGAACAGAATGAGCTGAACAGCAGGGAGGGACACTGAACTGAACACTGAACTGAAAGAGAATGGCTGGTGTCTTTGGTTTAGATAACTACAGTGTTGTTGAGGTAATCCTTTTTTTATTGTCACCTACATGCGACCCCACTTTGGGTCGCGACCCGTAGTTTGAGAACCACTGCTTTATTATGCATTCAGCAGTAGCAACAGCTGTCCATGGTTCTGACCAGTGACATCCCTCTCCTCTCCTCTCCTCTCTTCTCCTCTCCTCTCCTCGATGAATTGAAAATGGGGGACCCTGATGTAAACAAGACGAAAGTCTTTCTCTGGTCTGCATCCCCTTAACAATTGTATGTATTGAGCTGTACTGTACTGTACACATTCTGCAATCTGTTAATAAAGTTTTCAATCAATCAATCAATCAATCAATCCTCTCCTCTCCTCTCCTCTCCTCTCCTCTCCTCTCCTCTCCTCTCCTCTCCTCTCCTCTCCTCTCCTCTCCTCTCCTCTCCTCTCCTCTCCTCTCCTCTCCTCTCCTCTCCTTATCACAGATAATTTGGCAACAACAGAGATCCCTTATGGGAAAAACCAATTCATCCCAATATATGGGATGTCCCGACTAATATGGGACAGTTGGCAACCCTAGTCACAGACAATATGTAACTGTGCAATACTGCCACGACCAATTCAGATTTTAGAGTACTTTGTTCTGTAATAGCAACGTTAAGGGGGGGACCTTTGTAATATATTGCTGTTTAATACGGTACATTAGCTTCTGACAATGCCACATTTGGTATTTATGCAGTTGAGAACTACTGGCCTGTGTGTGTGTGTGCGTGTGTGTGTGTGTGTGTGTGTGTGTGTGTGTGTGTGTGTGTGTGTGTGTGTGTGTGTGTGTGTGTGTGTGTGTGTGTGTGTGTGTGTGTGTGTGTGTGTGTGTGTGTGTGTGTGTGTGTGTGTGTGTGTGTGTGTGTGTGTGTGTGTGTGTGTGTGTGTGTGTGTGTGTGTGTGTGTGTGTGTGTGTGTGTGTGTGTGTATGCGCGTGCATTGGTGTACGCATGTGCGCTTCCTATGCGATAGGCTACGTGTGTTCAGGGGCAGATTGGTGTATTTGACTAGGTTCTTATCGTACAAATACCTTGCCCCGTTGTGAATGGCTAGAGGCCACCGGGACGGATTTGAATGTATCTTTCCCATTCAGGGTTTGTCTATTATTGAGAGGATCGGTGGAAACAGTGCAGATACCACGGGGAGCGACCACTAACCGCTAATCCTAATATTCAGATATCCATTTGACCCCATATGATATTATATTATTATATCCCTCTTTGATGCGGTAACCTAAGCTGTGGCTGTATTGGGGGAATTTACTACACCTCAGCTTTATTCAGATGCCCTTATGTTCCCGCACCTGTGACTAAGCCCACCATCCCCCCCAATTTACCATCCAAACTCATGTTGGGCGAAACCATGCGGAAAGAGTGACAAAGGATCACTCTGCACCTGCATGTGCTTCACTGAGGTTAATGACTGTGAGAATCACCAGTATCCAAATTTGCTTCCTCTAATGTCTGAACCTCGACTGACTTTTTAGAAACAGTGAGGAAGCTCCACGCAGGCCTGTATTTGACCAATTTATGAATAATTAATTACATTTCAAGTTTCAAGTTTTCAAATTTTGTTTTATTTGTCACATATAAGGTACATGTGCATTACAGTGAAATGCTTGGTTATGTATGAGCCCCCTAAGATTGTGCTTCATACAGTAAAAAATTAAGTAAACCGAATAAAGACCAAACACTATACAAAATATACAATATACAAAACCAAAGTACAAAATTAGGTAGAGATGGTAGTGTAAATCTTTTAGTAATAAATAGATAAATATGGTGTAGTGTTAAAAAGTGTTTAAAGTGACTAAAGTGAAGGTTAAAGGTGAATGTTTAAAGTAAGTGTGTACATCTGGAGGTGTGTGCAATGAATGTAGGATAGATGGGTTAGTGTTACATAGAGTCCACATTGAGCAGCCTGATGGCCTGGCGATAGAAGCTAATTTTGAGTCTCTCTGTACTGACCACGAGACTCTCTTAGCCATGGCCCTGCAACACTGATGTACATGTCCTGGAGAGTGGGAATCCCACCTCCAATTGTGCATTCGGCTGATCGAGCCACTCTCTGCAGTCTGCTGCGGTCGTGTGCTGTGCTATTCCCAAGCCAGGAGGTGATTTTACCAGGCAGGATGCGTGTATCTTTTCCGCAACGGAATTCAGTTTCCGGGTTCCTCTGATTGGCCACTGACCCCACGTGACCACGCCCTATTACATGCCCCCTTATCGACGCACGTTATGCAACGCTCTACAGCTCTTTCGCTGACTTCCTGACTTCCTCGCAGAACAACTGTTTCCGTATTTATAATATTGGAAAACGCCGCGCTGTGAGCGCTGTGAAGCACCTCTGTATTAAATGCCGACAGCACCTCTGTATTAAATGCCGCCAGCACCTCTGTATTAAATGCCGACTCATCAATCAATCAATAACAACATTAACGATAACGTTAACATTAGCATTAGGCTAACGCCAAGCTGTAATGTTACCAGCCTCGCGTCTATCTGCTAACGTTAGCATTAGGTAATAACCGGTTTAAAATGGATGGTGATTACCTCACGTTGTGTCTATTCTGCTAGCATTAACGTTACTAGTACAAACAATCAAACCAAAATATTGACATCTAACTTATCTTTAGATATTTACTCAACCTCTAATGTCTAACTATGAATGAACACAACACTCTAACTTAACATCTTTAGCTAATAAAGTACTCAACCTTTACTGTCTTTAACTATGAACAAACACAACACTAACTTACCATCTTTAGATAATAAAGTACTCAACCTCTACTGTCTTTAACTATGAACAAACACAACACTCTAACTTACCATCTTTAGATAATAAAGTACTCAACCTCTACTGTCTTTAACTATGAACAAACACAACACTCTAACTTACCATCTTTAGATAATAAAGTACTCAACCGAGTAGAGTGTAGACAAGTACACTCAGTCCTACTGTAAGAGCATGGGTCACTCTGAGCCCTAAGTACACTCAGTCCTACTGTAAGAGCATGGGTCTGAGCCCCAAGTACACTCCGTCCTACTGTAAGAGCATGGGTCTGAGCCCCAAGTACACTCAGTCCTACTGTAAGAGCATGGGTCACTCTGAGCCCTAAGTACACTCAGTCCTACTGTAAGAGCATGGGTCACTCTGAGCCCTAAGTACACTCAGTCCTACTGTAAGAGCATGGGTCACTCTGAGCCCTAAGTACACTCAGTTCTACTGTAAGAGCATGGGTCACTCTGAGCCCTAAGTACACTCAGTTCTACTGTAAGAGCATGGGTCACTCTGAGCCCCAAGTACACTCCGTCCTACTGTAAGAGCATGGGTCTGAGCCCCAAGTACGCTCAGTCCTACTGTAAGAGCATGGGTCTGAGCCCTAAGCACACTCAGTTCTATATCAGGATCTCCCTGTGAAAGCATACCACGAGAAGACTTTAACTTGAGACGATCTCAGATTGTCACGTCTCCCCCTCTTAACATGTGCTACGACCCTGCCATAGACCCGATACAAGCAGCCATAAGCTGCAGCAGAGGTTCAGTCCAGTGATTGCCTTGCTGGACAAACCATAAGCCCAGAACATAGAGTGTTGTGTTTGTTCATAGTTAAAGATAGTAGAGGTTGAGTACTTTATTATCTAAAGATGGTAAGTTAGAGTGTTGTGTTTGTTCATAGTTAAAGACAGTAGAGGTTGAGTACTTTATTATCTAAAGATGGTAAGTTAGAGTGTTGTGTTTGTTCATAGTTAAAGACAGTAGAGGTTGAGTACTTTATTAGCTAAAGATGTTAAGTTAGAGTGTTGTGTTCATTCATAGTTAGACATTAGAGGTTGAGTAAATATCTAAAGATAAGTTAGATGTCAATGTTTTGGTTTGATTGTTTCAAGTTTCTTTAATAGTTGTCATACAGAAGTACAGAATACTTTCATACAAAATGCTTCTTACTGTTACGCTCCAGAGACTGTGCTAGACAAGATAGTATCAAATAACATAGTATAGCATGTAATTTAGAAGAAGAAAATGAGGTCACAGTGTTCGGTATAGACATATGTACAATGTTCTGAGTTACCATATAATATACAATACTATGCAGTGTACTAATGTACAGTACTATATAGTGCAAAGCAGAAATGGGATGAGGTACAATTTAGGTACAATTTGTACACAATTTGTATACAATTTGTACATCATAATGAGTTACCTCCCAGGGTGATCATAGAGCATCATAATGAGTTACCACCCAGGGTGATCATAGCATCATAATGAGTTACCACCCAGGGTGATCATAGAGCATCATAATGAGTTACCACCCAGGGTGATCATAGAGCATCATAACAAACACAGGACTTTGTAATCGACAGGCAGCGTGAATATTAAAGGCAACCAACTTGTGTTCAGCTTTTCTCTGATTGGCCACGACCCCACGCCGCTAGCCCGCCCCCTTTTGCCGCGAGCGCGGCAGGAACCTTCAAGTTCCCTGGTGCAAAATAAATCTGGTAGTTCGTTTATGACGTTAATTAATAATAATAAACACTGTTAGGACTCTTAATAATAAACACTGTTAGGACTATCTGACTTTTACTAATAAACACTGTTAGGACTGTCTGACTCAAGTTTCTAGTTTCTTTAATAGTTGTCATACAGAAGTACAGAATACTTTCATACAAAATGCTTCTTACTGTTACGCTCCAGAGACTGTGCTAGACAAGATAGTATCAAATAACATAGTATAGCATGTAATTTAGAAGAAGAAAATGAGGTCACAGTGTTCGGTATAGACATATGTACAATGTTCTGAGTTACCATATAATATACAATACTATGCAGTGTACTAATGTACAGTACTATATAGTGCAAAGCAGAAATGGGATGAGGTACAATTTAGGTACAATTTACAGTAAGGTGTACGAGTTGTAGTGCAATCCTTCATCAATAAATATAAAGTGTGGGGAGTGGGTGCTACAGTGTGTTTGTTTAAAGTGGGTGTGTGCTATAAAGTGTGTGGAGTGGGTGCTACAGTGTGTTTGTTTAAAGTGAGTGTGTGCGTGTGGATGTGTGTGCTATGTGCGTTTGGTGGTTGTTGTTGTGTAGTGTTCATTGTTCGTTTAGCAGCCTGATGGCCTGGGGATAGAAGCTTCTTCTGAGTCTTTCTGTGCTCGCCTTGAGACTCCGGTATCGCTTGCCTGACCGCAGCAGTTCAAAGAGGCAGTTGTTCGGGTGACTGTTTGTACTAGTAACGTTAATGCTAGCAGAATAGACACAACGTGAGGTAATCACCATCCATTTTAAACCGGTTATTACCTAATGCTAACGTTAGCAGATAGACGCGTAACATTACAGCTTGGCGTTAGCCTAATGCTAACGTTAACGTTATCGTTAATGTTGTTATTGATTGATTGATGAGTCGGCATTTAATACAGAGGTGCTGTCGGCATTTAATACAGAGGTGCTGTCGGCATTTAATACAGAGGTGCTTCACAGCGCTCACAGCGCGGCGTTTCCAATATTATAAATACGGAAACAGCTGTTTTGCGAGGAAGTCAGGAAGTCAGCGAAAGAGCTGTAGAGCGTCGCATAACGCGCGTCGATAAGGGGGCGTATAATAGGGTGCGGTCACGTGGGGTCAGTGGCCAATCAGAGGAACCCGGAAACCGAATTCCGTTGCGGAAAAGATACACGCAGTCAGGATGCTCTCAATTGTGCAAAGATGGGACAATTGAAGATGGGAATGTACAGAAATGTGTATCTAACGATCGGTCAGTTGAACCCCATCCTAATGAACCCCCTCCTAATGTATTCCCCCTCGAATGTATATATTTTCTTTTAGGATCTCTGTTAAACAGTACTGTATATTTGTATATATTGTATGTCATAAATGTAACAGTACTGTATATCTGTATGTTGTGTATGTCATAAATGTCATGATATATATCTGTATATCTGTATGTCGTGTATGTCATAAATGTCATTATGAATTGAAAATGGGGGACCCTGATGTAAACAAGACGAAAGTATTTCTCTGGTCTGCATCCCCTTAACAATTGTGTGTATTGAGCCGTACTGTATTGTACCCATTCTGCAATCTGTTAATACAATTTTCAACCAATCAATCAATACAAAATACAGTGATGTTTTAATTCAGTCATGAATTGTCATTTGATTTGTTATAGGTGTTTCAGGTCAACTCTCAGTAGGCTGAGGGGGCGTGGCCTTCTGTTCAATAGACACTATACACTGTAAACATGTGAAGTTCCTCAGGAGTTCCAAGAACCTACGGGCCAAAGCCCTAAATGGTGAGAACCTTTGAGAGCACCGTGTCCTCTCAGCTAGATGAGACTGATGGGCCAATCAGAGCAACTAGATGTGACTGATGGGCCAATCAGAGCAACTAGATGTGACTGATGGGCCAATCAGAGCAACTAGATGTGAGTAAACTGTGTGCCAATCAGAGTAAACTGTGTGTGTATTATGCAATATTTCTGAGGAAAAATATTGGATATGTTAAATAGCTTGATCTTGTTGATATCCAAGGGTTAAGAAATGCAAGAAAAACATGATTTTCATTTTATTGTATCATAACTTTTGGACACCCCATATATTTGTAGTTGTAATGTCAATTCAGATCACTTCACAGAGTGAATGACTACCTTTACTGTCATTACTTATGAATGCACACAGCACTCCCAAATTACCATCTTTAGGTAATTAGGGTTGAAACTTAAAACACGTACTTGTATGTTTGCTGACAGACTGAATTAGTGTCACAACAGCCTCCAAGTTTACATTAAACAGAGTTCTTTGGACCAAATATCCCCATCGGGACCAAACAGACGCTGACCCCGATACCTTTAGTCTACGACACGGAACTCTCCTTTACAGCACTTAATCTCAGAAGACGTCTCAGAAGAGCAGCGCGCTTCTGATAATATGCAGAGATCGGCACGACCCAAACTCTTCCCAGAGGCACGGAAGACGCTCGAGTGCAGAAATCCCTGTTTAACCGTGTTCAAGAAAATGACAAAATTGGTCAATCTTGGACGCCGCAAGACATGTCTAGGAGCCACTTAGTCTCCTGTACGGTGGCTCATGTGCTCATGTGCTCAGGGCTGCCATGTCAGATCAGCTGGAGATGCTCCACGAGATCCGTTTCCTCATTCAATCTTCAGAGGAGTAAAGGAATCTGTCTGTTCAGTTGCAAGCCTATAACCCCCTCTGTCTTTTATTTGATGGGAGTTTGACTTTTTCTGAATGATTGGTTTTTCTCAACTGATGTTGGAAGATGGGCTTTGCCTTCATATTATCAGGATAATGCACCATATATCAGATTGCACCATGGGGGATGATGCATGATGGAACGAATTCTGACACGATAGTTTGTGTAGTACTGTAGCTAAAATGTCACGGAAAACAGATCGGCATGAGAATCATTGTGAATGAAGAGTCTCCAAAGCATCATGTAGATATTGTGTTCATGTACAGTAGATATTGTGTTCATGTACAGTAGATATTGTGTTCATGTACAGTAGATATTGTGTTAATGTACAGTAGATACTATGTGCATGTACAGTAGATATTATGTACAGTAGATATTGTGTCAGTAGATATTATGGTCATGTACAGTATATATTGTGTTCATGTACAGTAGATATTATGTTCATGTACAGTAGATATTATGTTCATGTACAGTAGATAGTGTGTCAGTAGATATTATGTGCATGTACAGTAGCTATTGTGTTCATGTACAGTAGATGTTATGTTCATGTACAGTAGATATTATGTTCATGTACAGTATATATTGTGTTTATGTACAGTAGATATTATGTTCATGTACAGTAGATATTGTGTTCATGTACAGTAAATATTATGTACAGTATATATTGTGTTCATGTACAGTCGATATTATGTTCATGTACAGTAGATATTATGTCCATGTACAGTAGATATTATGTTCATGTACAGTAGATATTGTGTGCATGTACAGTAGATATTATGTACAGTAGATATTGTGTCAGTAGATATTGTGTTCATGTACAGTATATATTATGTCCATGTACAGTAGATATTGTGTCCATGTACAGTAGATATTATGTTCCTGTACAGTAGATATTATGTTCATGTACAGTCGATATTATGTTCATGTACAGTAGATATTATGTTCCTGTACAGTAGATATTATGTTCATGTACAGTCGATATTATGTTCATGTACAGTAGATATTGTGTTCATGTACAGTAGCCGACGTAGAGGCTTCCCATATATTAAGAAATGTTCTACTCTCATCCCAGAAACATCACCACAGTCTTTTCCCTCACACTGATGTTTGAACAGAGTAGTTAAAGGGTAATTCCAGTATTTTTTAAACCTGGACCCTATTTTTCCATCATTTGGGGTCTAAATGACTAATAGGGACGCGTCTAGTTTTTTACTAACGGATTTCCAGTTCCGCGTTCGCGTTCTGCGATCTGATTGGCCACTGACATTTCTGGTGCGATCTGATTGGCCACTGGCGTTTCTGGTCATGTCTGTGCGCCCAATCGCGTGACGCGCCCATTCCCGCCTCTAACAGCCTGCAAACTACCTAACGCCTAGTTTATCACTGGTTAAGCTTAGGCGACTCTTTCGAAGTTGGTTAAGGTTAGAGTTTGGAATCAGGGCTGGTGTTCTATCGCCCTGCTCTAAGACAAACTCTAACCTTAACCGACTTCGAAAGAGTGCCTAAGCTTAACCGGTGATAAACTAGACGTCACACGATTGGCGCAGATGTCACACGACCAGAAACGTCAGTGGCCAATCAGATCGCAGAACGCGAACGCGGAACTGGAAATCCGTTGGTAAAAGTAATCAGGCAATAGGGACATACCGTTTTGGAATCAGTCCAGTATTGAGGGAGATAGCTTCAGCCTGCAAGCGAGCAACAGGCTGCAATGTAACAAATCGGGACATTGTGTGTCAGAGTGTGTCAGAGTACATCAGAGTGTGTCAGAGTGTGTCAGAGTGTGTCAGAGTGCATCAGAGTAGGGCGGGGCGATAAAACGATAACGATAACTATTGCGATAAATTATTTCCTCGAAATAAACATGAAACGTGGTCGCAAAGTTTCGATATATCGATTTTCCAAGCTTGGATATGAGCACGCACTAGTAACAACCAATCAGTGAAGGAGATGGCCGAGAGCAAAGGAGACCCGGAAGGAGACCCAGAGGTAGGACTCACTCAACAACAAGGCTTGCTAGGCTAATTAGCTTGCACGGCGATGTTTTATATATTTAGAGTATGTGTGTGGCGTGAATTCTGAGGCCACGTTTATAGTAGTGTGGGGTATACAGTGGATGTCGTTTCAATATATTGTGGCGGAAGAGAGTATTTTAGTGTCATATTTATTACATTGTCATGAGATATTCCGCTTGTCGGCTAACTGCTAACGTGCACGGACTGATGACGACATCAACTCGACTCGAGACATTCGCTTAGAAACAACAGGCTGGCTAGGATAACTAGCTTGCACGGCGATGTTTTATATATTTACGTGCCGAGTATGTGTGTGGCGTGAATTCTGAGGCCACGTTTATAGTAGTGTGGGGTATACAGTGGACGTCGTTTCAATATATTGTGGCGGAAGAGAGTATTTTAGTGTCATATTTATTACATTGTCATGAGATATTCCGCTTGTCGGCTAACTGCTAACGTGCGCGGACTGATGACGACATCAACTAGACTCGAGACATTCGCAGCAGCATAAGAAGTTAATTAAACTTGACAGACATTATATCGACGATAATTATCGATATCGAATTATATGAAAATTATTTAATAATTTTATCGCGATAACGTTTTTGGTCATATCGCCCAGCCCTACATCAGAGTGTGTCAGAGTGCATCAGAGTGTGTCAGAGTGTGTCAGAGTGTGTCAGAGTGTGTCAGAGTGCATCAGAGTGTGTCAGAGTGTGTCAGAGTGCATCAGAGTGTGTCAGAGTGCATCAGAGTGTGTCAGAGTACGTCAGAGTGTGTCAGAGTGTGTCAGAGTGTGTCAGAGTGTGTCAGAGTGCATCAGAGTGTGTCAGAGTGTGTCAGAGTGCATCAGAGTGTGTCAGAGTGTGTCAGAGTGCATCATAGTGTGTCAGAGTGTGTCAGAGTGTGTCAGAGTGTGTCAGAGTGTGTCAGAGTGTGTCAGAGTGCATCAGAGTGTGTCAGAGTGTGTCAGAGTGCATCAGAGTGCATCAGAGTGTGTCAGAGTGCATCAGAGTGTGTCAGAGTGTGTCAGAGTGTGTCAGAGTGCATCAGAGTGTGTCAGAGTGTGTCAGAGTGTGTCAGAGTACATCAGAGTGTGTCAGAGTGTGTCAGAGTGTGTCAGAGTGTGTCAGAGTGTGTCAGAGTACATCAGAGTGTGTCAGAGTGCATCAGAGTGTGTCAGAGTGTGTCAGAGTGCATCAGAGTGTGTCAGAGTACATCAGAGTACATCAGAGTACATCAGAGTACATCAGAGTGTGTCAGAGTACATCAGAGTACATCAGAGTACATCAGAGTACATCAGAGTGTCAGAGTACATCAGAGTACATCAGAGTGTGTCAGAGTACATCGGAGTACATCAGAGTACATCAGAGTACATCAGAGTGTCAGAGTACATCAGAGTACATCAGAGTGTGTCAGAGTACATCAGAGTGTGTCAGAGTGCATCAGAGTGTGTCAGAGTGCATCAGAGTACATCAGAGTGTGTCAGAGTGCATCAGAGTGTGTCAGAGTGTCAGAGTACATCAGAGTACATCAGAGTGTGTCAGAGTGCATCAGAGTACATCAGAGTGTGTCAGAGTACATCAGAGTACATCAGAGTACATCAGAGTGTGTCAGAGTGCATCAGAGTGCATCAGAGTGCATCAGAGTACATCAGAGTGCATCAGAGTACATCAGAGTGTGTCAGAGTACATCAGAGTACATCAGAGTACATCAGAGTGTGTCAGAGTGCATCAGAGTGCATCAGAGTGCATCAGAGTGTGTCAGAGTGCATCAGAGTACATCAGAGTATGTCAGAGTGTGTCAGAGTGCATCAGAGTGTGTCAGAGTGCATCAGAGTACATCAGAGTATGTCAGAGTGTGTCAGAGTGTGTCAGAGTGTGTCAGAGTACGTCAGAGTGTGTCAGAGTGTGTCAGAGTGCATCAGAGTATGTCAGAGTGTGTCAGAGTGCATCAGAGTATGTCAGAGTGTGTCAGAGTGTGTCAGAGTGTGTCAGAGTATGTCAGAGTACGTCAGAGTGTGTCAGAGTGCATCAGAGTACATCAGAGTGCGTCAGAGTGCATCAGAGTGTGTCAGAGTGCATCAGAGTGTGTCAGAGTGTGTCAGAGTGCATCAGAGTGCATCAGAGTGTGTCAGAGTGTGTCAGAGTGCATCAGAGTGCATCAGAGTGCATCAGAGTGCATCAGAGTGCATCAGAGTGTGTCAGAGTGCATCAGAGTATGTCAGAGTGTGTCAGAGTGTGTCAGAGTACGTCAGAGTATGTCAGAGTACATCAGAGTGCATCCACTAAAAGTGCTTGTTTTTGCCACTGACATGCTCAGACTGTTGTTATAATATATGTCTGACAACATTACAGTATGTGAAGGATCCCTGGATGCAATGTACATTTGTAGCACAACTAGTCACAACCCCAGCGTGTCCCTCTCCAGCAAAGCTAGTCTATGAAAACTAACACACCATACAAAGCGTGGTGTGACATTTTATCGGTACAATCGGCACAAACATGAACCATCGTTTTATATCTTTTAGATAACGCTACACTTTCTGAGATCCAACACAACAGACTTTTCCTCAACTCACTCGCGTTTTCACCTTAGTCTTCCTGGGAATTCAGAGCGAGACTTCTGTTTTGGACTTAGTCACAGACAATATGTAACTGTATGTACAATACAATACTCCCAATAGTTTAGAGTACTTTGTATTGTAATAGCAATGTTATGGGGGGGGGGGGCATTGTAATATATTGCTGTTTAAGACTTACTGCACCACTAGAACAAAGGATATGGAGAGGGCTTCAGCGTTCTTATTTTGTTTCAGGTAGGTGCTCTTTGGATTAAATCCGGGGTAGGATTCGCTTATATAAGAAATGAAGAAGGCCATGTAGGCCGAAACATGTTGGACTTTTAAAAGATTTTTCTAAATAATGTAAGCTACTTATTAAAGGCTTTTTAAAAACTGTAGAGCTGCCTTGGATCTCAACCTTACTGCACCACTAGTCTGAGTCTGTCAGTGGCAACAGCAAGCACTTTTAGACTTTTAGTGGACGTACTTTGGTCCACAAATGCCACAAATTGTTACATTGCAGCCCATTTTGCGGCTGCTGGCTGAAGTGATCTCCCTCAATACTGGACCAAGTTAGACCCAGTAAGATCCTAATCAGTCAGACCCCAAATCCACAAAAATCTGGTCAAAATACCGGAATGAACCTTAAAAAGGTGTGTCACCTCTCCCTTCTGTGTGGACACTGTCTACTCTGTTCTAATCTCCACCAGCCCAGCGTTGACGTCTTCAGCGATGAGTGACGACCAATGTCGTAGTGTAAATGAAGAGACCATTCATAAACAGCCAGGTTCCTGGTGTGGCGTAGTGCTCTGCTGCAGGCAGAGTTATTCACGATCCGAGCCAAGCTAGAAAGTAGGCCGCCCTAAAGAACACAAGACATCCAGGTGGACGAGAGGAGACTGAGATTCCCTCCGATCCATTATTGAAGGCATTCTCTAACAGGGCAGAGATCATGCTAATTGTCACTTACCGAATCGAGTCTTGTGCATTTACAAATCATCAACTCTACCAGACAAAATTGCCCTTGCAGTATAAGCACATCCCTAGTGGGTATAATTATAAGAGTTATCCTCTCCAGCTTTGTGTCTGAGTGGGAAACATGGTGTTTGTTGTAACTGGATGTTGCAGAGGCTCGTCATTGAGATGTAAAAACTCGCAGGCAATCGTTTGATTTCTGAGGATCTTAATAAATCATTACTGGCTATAAATAGAGAGGGTTGCCAAGCAGTTGTGAAATTTACTTCATGTATTTATTTATGTTAAAGCAACAGGAATTAATAATGAATGTTCTGTGACAAGCTAAACATTGGTGTGGTTGGTGAGAGGGCTGTGGATTTGGGTCAGGCTCCTACAGAAGCAGGGAGAAAAGGGTCTCAGTGATAAGAACTTGGACAGAATCTGCTGCAGCTACTCCTCTGTAGCTTCAGTATCAGAGCTGCACCATGTAGCTTTCGCCAAGAAGGAAATAACACAACCATGGGGGAAAAAACAAGGCGCCAAATGTTACATCATAGAAGTGAATCGCAAAGTCGATGTAACTTTTTTCTAATGTCTATACATTTCCTCCTGAAATGTATTGAAGCAGTCAATTTGGCACTTTATCAGAGATGATCTAGTAGAGGAAGCTCATGCATTTATAAGCTGTGCCAGTGGGACGGAAATGTTGCTGTCTCCTACAGTGGACGGGATTTTCACACAGGCGTTATCGTGAGATCGCTGGTCTTTGTATCAGAACACCTTCAGCTTGTAAGCCCACCAGTGCCATGTCTTCTGTTATCAATGTGACACATTGCAGGAAGTGAGAAAGTGAAAGAGACTTGGTCAGTCTCCCTTTGAAAGGTCCATTGAACGAAGGGGATTGTGAGCTAATTAACTTCCGGTTTAGTGCTGTAGCCGTCTAAACTAAAGCTATGCCTCAAAGTCTGATAGCTGGTGTGATTCATTGATCATGGCTTGATGAAGCCAAGCCGACGGCTTCAATACAGATTTCAAGCAATGGCTGTAATGTCGACTTCATAAGTTACCGATTCACTTGGCCTTTTTATGCCTCTGTGCAGCACAGCCATGGCCAGAGGCATTCTATTTTTAGGTTGTCCATCTGTATGTATGTATGACGGTCCGTCCGTCCATTCCATTCTCGTGAACGCCATATCTCAGGAACACCACCGGCCAAATACCGGCCCACTGCCTCTCCTAGGCGCAATTCAACTGGCCTGTGATAGAAATCAAACGCACCCCGGGTCTCCCTGCGCGACAATACAAATTTATTTTGCTTTTAAAAGCTTGTCAAACCTACTCTAAAATCAAATCCGTGGAAATTGGTTTTACACAAGATAAGTGAAAGCTACAGGACAAAGAGATGGTGAGGTAAGAGATTTTTTTCTGTGTTTTTTGTGCGCGTGTGTGTTTAATTGATTGATTGAAAATGTTATTAACAGATTGCAGAATGGGTACAATACAGTACGGCTCAATACACACAATTGTTAAGGGGATGCAGACCAGAGAAAGACTTTCGTCTTGTTTACATCAGGGTCCCCCTGTGTGTTCCACTTAAACCCTTTTCAGACATGTACTCTGGAATGCTTCTCTCTTCAGTCAGACATGCACTCGGGAATGATTCTCTTTTCAGACATGCACTCTGGAACGCTTCTCTCTTCAGTCAGACATGCACTCGGGAATGATACTCTTTTCAGACATGCACTCGGGAATGATTCTCTTTTGGGACATGCACTCTGGAATGATTCTCTTTTGGGACATGCACTCAGGATGATGTGCAGAGAATCGGGTGTGTGCATTGCCTGGAGTTGCCTTTTTGGACATGTAGCACACAGCATGTTTGGACATATGGAAATACTGCACTTGGTGTAGGTGAGGGGTGACCCCTAGGTAGAGCGAGGGCATGCCGCAGAAAGCCTACCTCCTCCACCTACATAAGATCACCATTTTTAACATTTATTTAAATGGCATGTAACTTGACATCTCCAAGTCCAGGACCAGTTTAACCTAGAATTGCTAATCTTGCAAACTATTTTTGTTTGGATGAATAATTAATTAAAACCTAATAGGTAGTATTAGCTTGCAAATACATAATTATTTTAATTAATTTCACATACCTACTTTCTGAGAAAATAATTGTTTTGCGCTAGACCAGTGAAAAAGAGGTGAGAGATGTTTTGTGCGTGTGTGTATTCTACTTCGTTCTCCAATAGTCCAGGATCAGTTTAGCTTAGAATTACTAATCTTACAAACTCTTGAGGGTGAATAATTTATTTAATCCTAAAAATGTATATCTGTAAAAAAGAAATCTATAGCCAATTATCCATAAATGATGCCTCCTTACCCACCTTTTAACCTGTTAAATTGTAAGATCCCCCAATTGGGGGACCCTGCTGTTTTTAATCATAAATCGATCAATAGAGACCGTATTAGATCCCCTCTTGGGTTATCATTGGAAAGCCACACTCATTGGCTACAACCCTGTCCAAAGTTTTTTAGATCGCCAGATGATTGACGGAGCTAGAGCCCCGGGAGTCGGGGGTGGTAATGTGTACTTTGGCACATGTAACTCGAGAACCGCTGAACGGTATCTATATATTGTATTAAAAGAAATGCACCCCCGAGCTGCTAGAGGTCGGCAAAGTGGCGGGTCGCGAATCGTCCTCAAGGAGGACAGCCTGTCACATTTTTTCACCTGCCAGCGCGGACTCTCATTTGGCGAGGAGTAACGTGTAGGAGGCTCACACTGCCCCCGCCATTTTCCTGACTTTGCTGTGCAGGCGCACCAACCGACCTGTAGGAGTCGCTGTTCACAACGACCAGACTACCACCCTTCGACTTCCCACCCGCTAACTCTGCCAATTGAGTTAGTATGGCGGCTGGCCCAAGCTGGAGGCAACGCCGACAGCTGGATTCGAACCCTGAGGCCCCTTAAGCCCACATCAAGGGGTTGGGGAGTCCTGTCACCCCATCCTTCCTAATGAAGGGGGGGCGCAGTCAACTCCACCCGAGTGCGAGCAAGAGGGAACTAGAACCCCTTGAACACACAGCACAGGCGGAACCACGTGTGACCCAACACACTGTGGCCCATACCCACACACCCCTGCTACCCTACCAAAGGACGGGAAGCAGGAAAGGCCACAGACCCCAGAACCGCCTGGGAGACAGAACCCCCGGTCATGTCCATGAGGTAAAACCTTACGAAGTGACCCGGGGAGGACCATGAAGCTGCAGCACAGATGTCCTCCACCGAGGCCCCTCCAGCCCGGCCAACGTGTAGCAGAGGGCAATGCCCTCGCACAACCAACGGGACAGGCGCTGTTTCGATAGTGCCTTACCGGCACGAGAACCACCGTAACAGACAAAAAGCTGATCGGTAGCCCTGAGGCCCTGAGTACGGCTGAGGTAAATCCCCAAGCACGGACCGGACATGACAGGTGAAGGCCCGCCTCCAACTCACTAGCGTGAGGAGGTGGATGAAACGCCTGAACCACAATATCCCTGGAGCGGAAGGAACTCCGGATATTTTTAGGCACGAAGGCAGGAGTAGGCCGCAGAGTGGCACCGCAATCGGAACGTAAGACAGGCACTCTGGTCGTACCGAGAGAGCACAAAGCACACCCACGCGTTCAGCGGAGGTGACGGCCAGCAAGAACGCGGTCTTGAACGACAGCTGTTCCAACGGCGCTTGCTCAAGAGGCTCAAACGGGGCCAAGGACAACCGACCGAGGACCAATTGAAGATCCCAACTCAGAGCCAAAGAGCGTTTTTCCGGCTTAACGCGTCGGGCGCCAAACAGGAAACGCTTCACAAGAGGGTGGTTGAACAAAACATCACCCCCACTATAGCATAGCGTTCAACGCTAATATGGACAGAAAACAGTCAGCTGAGCCACAAAACGGGCCGCCGCTAAGTCCCATCCTGCAGTAGTATAGCTCTACTGCCAACCGCCGAGCCTCAAGCATCGGCGTCCGGGTGGGAACACCGTTCAAACCCCGCCGGGGCACAGGATTAACGCTACCTGGCTAGGCTACAGTACCTAGCCACGGCACACCCTGTTGTGAACCCATTTACCGGTAAAAAGGGTAAAATAGGACTCAGCAAAACCCCCACATTAGCTACCGACTGACCTTCATTGATGAACCGGGCAAGAGGAGGGAAAAGCGGCAACATCCCACGGCGGATACAATAGAACAGTGTAGCAGTAGTGTTAGCATTTAGCATTAGCATTAGCATTTAGCGTTAGCATTAGTTGTTTAGCAGCACGCTTCCAGGATCGCTTGGAACCCGTTCACCAAACCATCCCGCCCCTGGCGCCGACACACAACATGATTGTGTTACAAATGTTACGAACTGGCTCAAGCTCGCAACAAGAATAGGGAGACACAGGCACAATTTAAGAAATAACAAAGAATTTATTATCAGTCAGCCAATATATATGAGTATCAGTGTGTCAGCAGTGTGTGGATGAGTGTATGTGCAGCATGAATGTGTAGGTGTAAAAGCAAAGAAAAGCAACCAAAACGAATGAACCAAAAGTAACAGCCAAATGACCAAAGAACCAAATAAACAACAGACAGCAACCAGACAAACAAAGAACCAAAAACAACTGGGGAGTTCGCCAGAGATCAGAGGCAGCCTCTCTCTGATATCCTGCTGGGACACACCGGCCCAGGTGTGCACCAATTAGCTGACGAGCCTTCCCCAGCTCTGCTCTGCCAGCCAGAGCAGAGGAAGGCTACACAGTGTGGGGGAGGGTCGTCACACCTCCCCCCATAAGACAGGGACCCTAGGGTCACTGTTTTCAACCCAGACACCGTATTACACTCTAATAAAAATTACATGTCCTCCAAAAAAGTGACAGCTGAACATGGGTCGCATAGACATGCCCGCCAACTCCCCGTAACCGGAATGGGCAGACAGACATATTTAAACACATGGGTGAAAATTAGGATTTTTATATATGTTTTCCTCTTCCTCTCCCCCCATATTCACTCCATTCTCCCCTTTTCCCTCAGTCATCTGTTGTCTGAGCTGCTCCTCTCTGCCACCTCCTGCCTGAGCCTGGTCAACAACAGCTTGCTGCTGCTGGAGACGATCAATCTCCGTTTTCACATCCTTCTGCAGGTTAACCAGCTGTCCTTGCAGCTCAGTCAGCTTGCCCTCTGATTGGCTGAGGGAGGTCTTGAGGGCGGATACTTCCTGGTTGTGGCTGAGGGAAACAGACAACGGGACAGCGGGCACAGGAAAAGTAACATTCTCTCGTGGTACTGCACAGGCTGGCAACACGTCTGGGTTACACTCATTCATATATGGCTCTCCCACCAGCTGTGCCGAAGTACCTACTAATGAAGGTGGCACGTCACGCTTACCAACCAAGTCATTACCTAAAATCACTGCCACTCCTTCAACAGGCAACGAGGGCCGAACTCCCATGGACACCACCCCCTGTACCAGATCTGAGGAGAACATGAGGTTATGAAGGGGAGCAGACACCACTTGTAACCCCATCCCACAAACCCGTACATCACGACCTGTATATGATCTGGGTGAAAAAGGCAATGCCGATCCCACAATAAATGAATCCAACGCACCGGTATCTCGCAGGATTTTAACCGGTACAAAGGAATCACTTCCCACCAATGAAACATGACCCTCCGTAATATAAGGAGAATAACCGCTTTCAATGTCTGATATTGTAGCTGTTACTGTCGCAGGTCTTGTATGCCACCTAACTGCATCAATGGCATCAGCCTTGCTACCAATACGAGCAGGTGCAGCCAACGCGACAGGTCTAACCTGGCCATTTTCATTTGAGAATTCCGCCTCTGCTCTGCGACTAGGGCACTCATTCTTCCAATGCCCTTCACGCCGACAGTAATGACAATTGGTACTATCGTCACTCTCCTTCCCAGAACCATTATTAGGCCTAGAATAAGCCGATTCCACGTTTGACCCAAAACGTCTGTCTGTGCGTGGAGAAAATCTATTCTGCTGCACACTACTACCTGCTTCGGCAAATGTACGTTTATGAATTAGACTAAATTCATCAGCCAACATTGCTGCTTCTTGCGGAGTTTTAACTTTTCGTTCGTTTAAGTAAGTAGCAATACTATATGGCACACGGTTTTTTATTTGCTCTAGTACTACTAAATCTGACAGTTCCTGAAAAGTTCCAACATCTGACGCAGAACACCATCGAGTAAACTGTACTACCAGATCACGGACAAAATCAACATGAGTCTGGTGCTCCCTTTTTTCCCAATTTCTAAAACGTTGCCGATATGCTTCGGGGACCAACTCATATGCACGCAACACTATAGCTTTAACTGTCGCATAGATCTTACTGTCTGCTACAGTCAAAGAAGCATAGGCCGCTTGTGCTTTTCCTGTGAGGACACACTGGAACAACAAAGTGCACTCCTCATCAGACCACTTTCGTGCACTTGCCACCCGCTCAAACAAAGAAAAAAACAGGTCCGGATCCTTTTCTGTGAACTGGGGAAGCAGTTGCCGGTTAGATCCCACATTAAATGTACTTTCCTCCTGACCAGTGACCCCGGAGGACATTTTCCCCTCAATTATCTGCTTCAATTTAATGGTTTCCATCTCTAATTGTGATTGGAAAGAATCCGCTTTAATTCTTTCCATTCTTTCCTCATGTTCCATACTCCTTCCCTCATGTTCCAATTTAAGAGTTAACAACTCCTTTTGCTGTTCAAAGGTCAAAGCTACAGGGGTCACTGTAGGTGAAATGACAGGTTTATCTATATCAATCAAAATCTCCCTCCCCACCAATGTGTCTCTCAACAATACTCTCACATCTTCCTTCAAACGTTTATCAGTCACCTCAATCTCAAAGTGCTCAGCAATTTTTTGCAGGTGTTCCCTTGTACACTGGTTCAATAACTCGATTGAAGGAGTGTGTATAAAGTCTTTTACAATGGACGCCATATCTAAAGCACTAATCACTACTTATATAGAAAACAAACAGAAAACATGGTGAGCAAGACTTTCCGAGTGCCAATCCCTAACCATATACAATGATATTTGTATTTTTGAGCAACCCTGGTTCCCTACCAATATCACTAATCTAAACCTAACCGTCTTCTTTCTTTACCCTCGACAGAGACCGAAGTCTCCACCTTACAGACTCCAGTTCAAAACAAAAAAGGAAAAATAATAAATTTAGTGCATTCGGCGCCTACCTAACCAGGGCTACTCACTACCACTTTTAAACAGATTAAATAGCACTCAAAAAGTCATACTCACCACACGCTGCATGTCCACAGAGGAGAGGATTCACCACACTGCCAGCCATCACAAAACTGCAAAACTAAAGGTCAATTTGAAGAAAATAACCAAATTAACATTCAACATTTCCAATTTGCACCTGAATCTCCCCCAATCCAAGACATATTCAATTAATTTCAGCAAACAAATAGTTTCCAGGTTACTCACCACACTGGCAACCAGTCCACCCTAGATCACTCCCACTAGGGCCCAATGTAGGGAGTGAAAAATATGAACATGCCGAAAAAAAAATTCTTACAAACAATTCTAGGGTCCAAATTGTTTTTCTTTTATAATACCGGATGTATTCTTTTTTGACGAGCCCCCACTTGTTACGAACTGGCTCAAGCTCGCAACAAGAATAGGGAGACACAGGCACAATTTAAGAAATAACAAAGAATTTATTATCAGTCAGCCAATATATATGAGTATCAGTGTGTCAGCAGTGTGTGGATGAGTGTATGTGCAGCATGAATGTGTAGGTGTAAAAGCAAAGAAAAGCAACCAAAACGAATGAACCAAAAGTAACAGCCAAATGACCAAAGAACCAAATAAACAACAGACAGCAACCAGACAAACAAAGAACCAAAAACAACTGGGGAGTTCGCCAGAGATCAGAGGCAGCCTCTCTCTGATATCCTGCTGGGACACACCGGCCCAGGTGTGCACCAATTAGCTGACGAGCCTTCCCCAGCTCTGCTCTGCCAGCCAGAGCAGAGGAAGGCTACACAGTGTGGGGGAGGGTCGTCACACAAAACAAACCAGCATTACTAACACTAGCATCAATGCCTGATGACACAGGGCTCACCTGTGTGCGAGCCGGCTCGATAGCCAACCTCGCACGCTGTTCCTCGATCTGCTGCCACAAGACGAGGAAACATCAGAATAGGCCCGACGTGTCGCTGAAACATGCCCCGAAGATTCCAGGGGTAAGCAAACCTCCGGTAAGCATTCAACATTACGCAATTTCTCTAATCTTTTCATAGCACTAGTTACATAGGGCGACTTGCGACCGCTATGATGGAAACGAAATAGAGGAAGAGTGAGTGGTGACCACGCCTAGTACTTTATAGAGTACGCCTTATAGGGGCGGGGCCTGGCAGATGGTGGGTGTATTTGTTTTTCGTTGATGGTGTACAGTAGGTACATGAGATGAGGTATATCTCGGTATGGCTTAAGAGCGGGACGCGATGGCCAAGTACGATAATATAACAAGTTCAGGGGCTTCTGAAAACCAACCTCAGAGCAGTGTTAATTTTGTCAACGAAATTGATGACGAAAGATCTTCGTCAACGAAGCTTTTTCCCGCGACGACAATGAGACGTGACGTCACGTTATTGAAGACCATGTGACGCTAACGTCACTAAATTATTAATTAAATATCGTTGACCACAACTGAGGACACAAAAATGTAGTTTTAAAAAACCATGATGAATTCTCTCTTAATTTATGTTGACTAAAACAAGATGAGACAAAATAATTATAACTTTTAGAATAAGTCACGTTATTATTTCAGCATTTCCCATTTCCGTTTCCGGGTTAAGCTCAGCAGTGTTTATGGCTAAAAGCCAAGCTACATAACATACGTGAGGCTAAAAACCGTGTCCCAGGTCTCTCGTGACTACAGCTATATACCAATAACCATGAACGGAATCTGCTACTCTCTCAACACTCCTGTGGCAGCCGAACAGTTCTACCAAAAGAACATAGCATTTAAGACGACGGAGGCTGAGAGGATGGCTAGGCTGCGACTGCGAAAAGAGCTAATAGCTAATAGCCTGGGAGTCGGGACCTATATCCCAGACACAGACTTGCTCTCTTTCATCTGTGTACACCCACTACTATCAACATTACACATGGATACAACAAGGACAAGACCACGTTCACTTAAAAAGGCAATGTTGGTATGAAAAGAAAAGAAACAGACGAGTACTAACACTGAGATTGACCCTGCTATAAGTTATGAATCCAAGGCGGCTACGTGGCGTAGTGGGCAAGGCGCTCGCCACGAAATGCTGGAGACGCTGGGCTCGTCAGTTCGAGCCCAGCGCTCCACATTTGCTTTCAGTTTAGCTGGTCGTCCGTACTAATACACATTGGCCGTATTAGGGGGTGGGAAACTGATGGGTGGGGATCGGGCGTTGTGGACAGCGACTCCTACAGGTCGGTTGGTGCGCCTGCGCAGTAGAATCAGGAAGTGTCGGGGGCAGCGTGAGCCTCCCACGCGTTACTCCTCGCCACTGAGAGATCGAGCTGCGCAGGTGAAAAGATGCGACTGCTGTTACCTCAAGTACCGGAGGGGACTTGTGCTATGTATGACTTAGTCCACATTGCAGCCGGCTTGTGGGAGGCAAGAAACAGCGTTCCGTGACAGGGGAGGGTTGAATTGGATGATACGAAATTGGGATGGGAGAAATATAGAAAATGGGAGAAAAAAGTGGATCAAAAAAAAAAGTTATGAATCCCTTTAGCGCTTGAAGTGCACTAAAACGTCGTAATGACTTTTTATTTTTCATATAATGTTGGGTACATGCTCAGTAGAGTTAGAACGCTCCCAGTCTTAGGGGCTGTGATATTTTGTTACCACACTTTATGCACATAGAAGTGTGGTGGCAGGTTCGCTAAGCTAATGTTGTTAGCCGAATGCTCTGATGGGGGCCGCCATTTTAAGTTTTAGGGTGCTTTCTCACTCACCATTCAGCTCCGTTCCGTCTCGTTCCATCTCGGTCCGTCTTTTGGGTGCGAACCCCCCCCCCCCCCTCTCCCCTCTCTAGTTTGTGTACACACTTCAGTCTTGGTTCGCTCCGGGTTCTGTTTACGGTTTGCGTTTTGAGCTTGTAAGCTTGCCGTAGGCGATGATGTCATGCTCGAAAATGTAAACACAGGAAGTGTGTTAACACGGTGGTGGAGACTGGCTGCTGATGTAAAATAAACAAATAACCAATAAATATGAAGTTATATTTGAACCTCTGTTGTCAAGCCTTGTCAATATAACCCACCCCCCTTTTCTCACAAATGGAACTGGTGTTGTGGAGTCCGCTTTTGAGCGTTTTGCAGGGTTAACGATAACGCTAAGCTAACGGCTAACGCTAGTTAGCTTAGCCTGTTCAGCAGCTAACATTATCCCATTGCTCGTGGCAATTATATTGCATGTCATTGATCTACCGGTCGATCACGGCCGACTGGTTGGGCACCACTGGTCTATAGAAATAAATGCATTCGAACAAGAAAGTATAGTAGACATATCAATGGCAAACGCTAAGCTAACGGCTAACGCTAGTTAGCTTAGCCTGTTCAGCAGCTAACATTATCCCATCGATCGTGGCAATTATATTGCATGTCATTGATCTACTGGTCGACCACGGCCGACTGGTTGGGCACCACTGGTCTAATAGAAATAAATGCATTCGAACAAGAAACCATGTATAGACATAGCAATGGCAAACAAAATTGCCAGGCCTAATGCGAGCCAGGGAAGTGCTGTGCTTTGTAACGTGGCTTCATGTTTTCATCCACTGAGCTGTGAGGCTCCACATGCTTGTTTGGTTGAGGTCTGAACTCGCAAATTGCCCATAAATATCGTTTTTGTGGGTATTGTCCAGTTGTTGCTGTGTGGTTTTATCAGCCCAAAATTCAAGCAAGCATGAAAGCATTACAGTAACGACGTTGTGTGTGTCACGCCCCCCGCTCCCACTGGCCCGCACCCGAGACCACCTATTTCACCGGTCCAGGTTCAGCGCCCCCCGGGGACGAAACAGCGGGGGGCAGGGACGGGGGGGGAGCGTTCTCACTCAGACGACACACCCCTTTTGGGTGCGAAGCGGCGCTGATTCGACCCCGAATGGTGAGTGAGAAAGGGCCCTTAAAGTGACGTCAGCGATCTATGGTACGACTCGAGGGACAAAAGGGAATGTGTGTGTGACGTGTGTGAAATTTGTACAGTATAGGTCCCAGTGAGAATTGCAATCAGTGTGTACTGTGTATTTACACTATCCTAATGTTCCTTTGTTGGTTAAAAATATATATATAAGCAATTTAAATCAGAATATGTTCCATTCCATGTCTGACTATTTCTGAATCTATTGACCATTTCAAGGAATGTTTGGTTACTATTGGGCTTCTAGCCTTCTACTGAACTTATTGTGAATCAGCTGGTAGGGTTTTGGCTAGACTATACTTAATAAATAGAATTGCATTATTTACAATATAAAAATATAAAATGCCTTTTTTTCATTAGCGAAAACTAGACAAAAATCATCAGTTTTCTGCGACTAAATCTAGACAAAAACTAAAAAGACAAAATCGAGACTAACACTGACTAAGACTAAAATGCTCAGACATTTAGTTGACTAAGGCTATGTGTCCACCAGGGACGTTTTTTTCAAGGCGGACCGCTTTGAAAAAAGGAGAAAAAAAAGCTCAGAGCGTTTTTCTGAGGCTTGCGCCAGCCGCGGCTCCGCCCCTTCCTCGATGAGTTACATTGATGAGCGCGCTCCTTTCCCAAAAGTTGAACTAGTTTCAACTTTATGAGCTGGGAGCACTCCGACCAAAAACGCTGCTGCCCAGAGCTCATAAAACGCTAGGCGCGTCGCTGGGAAGAGGAGCGCGCCTGTCGCTTCTCCAGCATAGAAATTAATGACAGAAAGGAGCTGACAACTCATAAAACGTCCCTGGTGGACACAAGCCCTAAAACTGACAAAAAGACAAATAAATGCAGATGACTAAATATGATGAAAACGAAAAAGGAGCACTTGACACATGACTAAGACTAAAACTAAAATGAAAATAGCTGCCAAAATTAACACTGCCTCAGAGAGGCCAAAGACAATTACAGGAGGGAGTTGGAGGGCAAACTCGAGAAAAATGATATTAAATCAGTTTGGACTGGAATGCAGACCATAACCGGCATTAAATCGGCGGGGGGGAGGGGAGTGGATGTAGTGCAGCCTGTCTGCCCCCCATGGCTCGACGACCCGCCCCTCCCCCCAACACCTGAGACCCCCACAGTGTGGCTCTCTGCAGACCAGGTGAATAAACAGCTGAGCAAGATACATGCAGGCAAGGCTGTGGGTCCCGACGGCGTTAGCCCAAGGGTACTCAAAGCCTGTGCATATCAGCTGTGTGATGTGCTCCAGCACATATTCAATAGAGCTTGAGGCCGCAGAAAGTCCCGACACTGTGGAAAACCTCCTGTGTGGTCCCTGTCCCAAAGTGCTCGCGTCCCAGCACGTCCAAGGACTACAGGCCGGTGGCTCTAACCTCTCACATTATGAAAACCATGGAGAGGTTGGTCCTGGAGCAACTCCGCCCGGCAATCAAACCCCACTTAGACCCACTCCAGTTCGCCTACCAGCCCCGACTGAACCGAGCCTACACTCACCTGGACAAGCCGGCGAGCACTGTGAGAGTCATGTTCTTTGACTTCTCCAGTGCTTTTGACACCATATGGCCTGGGCTGCTGGGTGAGAAGTTGGAGGTGATGCAGGTAGAGGCTTTGATTGATTAATTGATTGATTGATTGAACATTTTATTAACAGATTGCAGAATGGGTACAATACAGAACAGCTCAATACACACAATTGTTAAGGGGATGCAAACCAGAGAAAGACTTTCGTCAGGGACCCCCATTTTCAATTCATCATAACATATATGACATACATGAATGAATGAATGAATGAATGAATGAATGAATGAATGAATGAATGAATGAATGAATGAATGAATGAATGAATGAATGAATGCATGAATGAAAACTTTATTTAACAGATTGCAGAATGGGTACAATACAGTACGGCTCAATACATACAGACAGATAGACAGTACTGTTACATCTAGACATTTATGACATACCAGATCTACAAATATACAGTACTGTTTATGAGTAAAAAAATTGTCTAAAAAGAGAGTATATACATTTGAGGGGGAAGAAACTGTACATTGGAGGAGGTTGGGTAGGTGGGGTGGGGGGGGGGGGAAACTGTACATTGGAGGGGGTTGGGTTTGGACATTTACAGGGGCCAGTTTCGAATTACAGTCTCCTGTCTGTGCTCTTTGAGAGTGGTTTTGAAAGTGGGTAGTGATTCACATTCCTTTACAGCTGTGGGTAGGGCGTTCCACATTGATGTGGCATAATTGCGAAACGTGTTTAGTCCCTTGTTTGAGCCTAATCTGGGTTTAACATGATTTGTGGAGCTCTCTCTGGTGTTGTGGTTGTGGTATTCACTGACCTTTGGGAAGTATTTTGAAATGTACATTGGTACCTTAGTGGTGTAGTGTATCTTGTAGACCAGGCCCATTGTAAGTTGCTGTACTCTGTCGTCTACTCTAAACCATCCTAGGTTGTCAAAGTGGGCAGGGGTGAGGTGGGTTCTAGGAGTAAGGTCAAGCAGTATTCTGACCAGTTTGTTTTGTGATGTTTGTAATTTTGTTTTTAGCGCCTTTGACGTGCTTTGGTACCATGAGGTGCAAGCATAGTCGTATTACCCTTGAATGAGTGCTCCTGCCAGTGTTCAGGGTATTCTTGTTTACCAGAGAGGAGATCCGGTACAAGAATCTAGTTTGTTGGTTGACTTTTTTGATTACATTGGATGCCATGCCCCCCTGGTGTCCTGGGTTTTTTACTATCTCTGACGGGCAGACCACAGTATGTGCTCCTACAAGGCTGTGTGTCAGACAGACTGGTCAGCAACACCGGGGCCCCGCAGGGGACAGTCCTCTCTCCCTACACCAATGACTTCCACTATCGGTCAGAGTCCTGCCACCTTCAGAAGTTTTCTGATGATTCTGTGATAGTGGGATATATAAAGGATGGTGATGAGGAGGAATACCGGGAACTGGTAGCGGACTGCGTCACATGGTGCGAAAAGAACCACCTCCAGCTAAATGTGACGAAAACCAGGGAACTGGCTGTGGATCTGGGGAGGAGGAGGAGTAGACCTGTGACCCCCGTTTCCATCAGGGGGGTCGATGTGGACATGGTTGAGGACTACAAATACCTTGGAGTCCACATCGACAACAAACTGAATTGGTCAAAACACGCAGAGGCACTCTACAAGAAGGGCCACAGCCGACTCTACTTCCTCAGAAGGATGAGATTCTTCAACATCTGTACAAGGATGTTGAGGATGTTCTACGAGTCGGTGGTGGCGGGTGCCTTCTTGTAAGCTGTGACCTGCTGGGGCAGCGGACTGAGAGCGGGGGACGCAAACAGGCAGGAAAAGCTGGTCAGGAAGGCCAGTAACGTGGTAGGGGTAGAGCTGGACTCTCTAGCGTGGTGGCGGAGAAGAGGAGCCTTGCTAAACTCCATGCCATCATGGACAATCCCTCCCACCCACTACACACAGACTTGGCTGAAAGAAGGAGCACGTTCAGTGTTAGACTAAGACTCCCTAGATGTAACACTGAACGGCACAGGAAGTCCTTCATTCCGCCATTAGACTCTATAATGCATCACTGTGCCTCACTGCATCACTGAGCATAGGGTGACAGTACAGCCTGGCGAAATCTTCCTGGACACTTTAAAGTGTTTACACTTCTCACAATCTTCCTGGACATTTTTACACGTATATATGTACATTTTACTGTATATTTCTGGCTGGATAGTTTTATATTTAAGATTTTAGAATGTATATACATACCCGAATGTATATCCCGGACCGTATTTTATTCTTTATTCTATTTTATTCTTATTTTAGTCCTATTGACTACCTAAATGTTTATTGTTGTTCAATGTGAGCGATCTGTAGTGCCACATTTCCTTCTGGATTATTAAAGGATTTCTATTCTATTCTATTCTATTCTATTTCTAAAATATTTAATTGAAAATACGTCTATGATAAAAACCTACCTAGAATTCCCTAGCACGCTCTATAGAATGTAGTGTGTGTGTGTGCGTGTTTGTGTGTGTGTGTGTGTGTGTGTGTGTGTGTGTGTGTGTGCGTGCAAGGGAAAATGTGTGGGTGGATGTGTGCGTCTGTGTGTGTGTGTGTGTGTGTGTGTGTATGATTGTGTGTATACAGTATGTCTGCCCGTGCAGAAATGCATGTGTGACCAGAAATGCATCTGCCTGTATGGGACGCACGTACATAGACACAGAGCAAGCACCCCATACCCCTTCCATGGCGACTCCCAAATCAACTCTGTTACACAACCAATAAATCAGTTCTCATGGGGTCAACAGCATCAGGATCTCATTAAATGCTTCTTTCCAGCAGTGTGTTTTTAGTTGCTAGCACCAAACTCTCTGTGGTGTTGCTATGGATACCAGACAGGTTACCAACTACCAAACGTAGAAACTGTGCGAGGGGTGGAGATACTCGGGTGATTAGAAATGACAAAGTGTGAGCCACTGCAGCCTTTGATCAATGGCCCCCGAATCCGATCGCATGCTCCACAAATCGACGGCAACGCTATCTGGAACACGCGGAACAATCCCCTTCTCCCCCGTTTACAGTGACGCGGCACAGAGCCGCTTGATATGAGCAACGCGATATTCATACGGTTATTAATGCATGGTGCGCCGGATTCCTCGCCTCTGATGTTGCTGCGCGGAGAGGGGGAGAGGGGGGGAGGGAGGGGGTGAGAGTGAGAGAGATAGAGAGTGAGTGAGTGTAGCGAGAGGGAGAGAGAGAGAGAGGAGGCAATTGAAGCTATTGGCTGATGATATTGGTATTTGAATGAATCGTGGAGATCAGGAGACAAAGGCATGGCTGGCATGTAAATAGCTTTATCTTGCATGAAGAGAATTACCATCATTGGCACTATTTGCCGAGAAAAACAGTATGCAAATGGTGACATTTCCTCTCCCACTGAGAGTTGAGAGCTTCAGTGATATGCAGATTGAGTGGCTGTATTTACAACTGTATCCTCTTCCCATTCACGTCGCTGCTGGATATTTGAAAAGTGCATTCAAGAGTGGCTTTTAATGCTTTCGGGAACAATAGGTCAGTAGTAGAGTGGAGTGTGTACTGTATCTGGTCTGTCTGTTCTTCAAACAGAGACGTCCACTCCATCACTGTACTGGGTCTTTCTATCTCGTCCAGACCCTTGAGGGAAACAAAGAGCCTCTTGCAGGTGTGACAAACTCATGGCTTACGCATGAATGATTGCTTTTACTTAGCAGCAGCGGGAAGCCACATCCAGGCAGAGCCGTCTGGGAGAAATGCGAGGCCCTGTGCCATAATACTTATTTTTGCCTTCAATTTCCTAAACATATTAAATCAGGTGGTCGTCTACAATCAGTAAGAAATTGTATTATATAGGCCTATATATAAACACACATTTTACACACAACACGTTTGATTATTATAATGAAGCCTTGACATGATATGGGTTTTTATAGTAATGCTTGTTTATTACATCATCACACAAAACAAAATCCCCCCATAACGTATCTCACAACACATTCCCAAAACCCAAATATAGGCTAAATAGTAAAAGCCATGGGGGGGGGGTTGATATGTGCCTCGGGCGGGGGACACACTGGGAAACCCCAGTGACGTAGCCTATACACTAAGTAAACAAGTTGCCATTACAGTGGTTGCCCAGTACGCCGTATCTACTAGCCAGCAGTAGTACCTACTAAAATACGCGGCGCATATTTGATCATTTTAACAATATTCAACATTACTGTTGACAAGCAATGATGTCTAGGAAGTCGGGAAGAAGCTGTGTAGTCCTCGGCTGCTCAAACAGTAGTGGCAAAACAAAGTTTTGAAAAAGCCTCAATGTGAAATTTTACTGCATGATCTGTCTGAGACCATACAGTTTACATAGATTCCCTGGCCATGCAGAGAACCAAGATATTCGCCAGAAGTGGATTAAGAATACCAACCGAAAGGACTTTGTTCCCACTAAAAACAGCACGGTAGGTTTTGTCAGTCGACAATCTCACAATGACTAACGTTACGTTAGCATACAGCTGCCTAGCCTAGCCCATGGTGAAACACGTATTTAAGCTAACACTGCGTAGTTAATGTGCGGTGGTCGCACATAATAAATTAACTCATCAGTTAAAGTTAGATTGATTTAGAAAATCTACTATTTGAATAACGTTAAGATCGCGATCCATACGGTACCTTCATCAGTAACTGGTCTGTGATTTACATGCAACCCTTTGTTCACTAGCTAGCTAGTCACGTTAGCATATTAGCTAGCTATACACACGTTACTTCATCACGTGAAATGCAGCTGATTAACACTTTGGCGACCACAGTCTTGCGCCGATTTATAGGCGCAATTTACAAACCGATGTACTTTCTAAGAGCTATATATATAATTTATAGTATTGCTATCTGTCCATTCTCATTGTCACTTGAGTGCATAAACCGTGCTTTCATAATGGCTTAAAGAAAATAAAAATCCATCGGTTGGTTGTCATTTTATAGCGTTGTGAATATAAGGTTTATCGCACTTTTCGTCTCGTCTTTTTTCTAGGGGGCTAGATAATAGGCTAAACGTTGGCGCCGTTATATCAAACGCCATTTCTGCTGTATATATACGAATGAAATAAAACAAACTGCGTAGCATCCGGACTATTACAGAGGGGAACGCCGATTAGTATTATTGATTAGCACTACAGTGTGCGTTCAGGTAGCCAATGTCACTGATCGATCACGTTAGGTTTTAAAACAATGTCCAATCCAGCTGTAATTTGGGGGAATAGTATCCTACCGTCAGGCCATGTGATCGCCGGCAGCATTTCGTCATTAGTCATCGGAATCTGGTAGATCGATATGTCCATTGGCTAATCATAAATCCCATTATTCCAGGCTGAAATATGCGTTCGGTAACGGGATCAAAGATGGAGGGTCTTCGTTTGGAACCGAGGCTCATAGGAAACGCCCACAGACAGTGAAAAGAATTTTTTTTAATCGCCCTCAATGATACTGCAGTGGAGTGATGGCGCCCCTAAGCGGATCTGGCCGGTATTGCATGTTTCGAAAATCAAATATGTGGGTAGGTCCTGCATGTCGATCGCGGACGTTAATAGCGTTATAAATATGGAATAAAACAATAACAACTCGTGGCTCTGGTCCTCAACGGGTGGAATCGAATCACGGGTTAACTCGTGGATGGTCCACATAGTGTTAAGTGGTCATTTTTTTAACTCATCAGTTAAAGTTAGATTGATTTAGAAAATCGACAATTTCAGTACCTTCATCAGTAACTGGGGGCCACGTCAATCCAAATACCCATGCTGTGGTCAATGCTATCACGGCTTATCAGGCAGCAGCAGACACCGCAAAGCAACCGCAGTAGTGGGGGCATCGCTACACAGAAATTGGTCGGCGGATTCGTGTATATAGGCCTACTACCCACTTCAAAGAATTGACAACAATAACAATAAGCACTCAGATGTTACTCACAAACAGCAGAGAATTATGTGAGGATTTCCCTCCTGGCTTTCCTTGCAGCAAATTCTGAAATGATGTCTTGATAATCCAGAGTAGGAAAGTCCACACAGTCTCTCCTGGGACATTGTAGTGCGCAAATAGTTCTTTATCAGTTTTTACTTGGAGAAGCTGCACTCCCCAGATGCAACTGTGATAGGGATTGTCAGTAAAATCCTACCCACAATAGGCGCAGCTCAGTGAACAGGTCCTCTCCGTTTATGTCAGAGAAGTGCTCAAAGCCCCCATCTACATCACTGACCTCCTCCAGGAATACACCCCCTCCCGCACTCTCCGCTCATCATCTACTGGACTCCTCTCCATCCCTATCTCACGCCTCAGCACCATGGGTGCCCGAGCGTTGAGCTGCTCGGCTCCCAGACTCTGGAACTCCCTGCCCCCACATATCCGACAGTCTGACTCACTCTCATCATTCAAATCACAACTGAAAACCCATCTGTTTAAACTTGAATATTCACTATAACCTCCGTCACTGTCCTATACCCCCTGCTGTTTGTTTGTTTGTTATTTTAACTTCACTGTTTTTTATACTTCCTGTTTGTTTTATTTTTTAACCTTGACTTTTAACTGCCTTGCTGTGTTTTTTTTTTTTTTTTTGTATCTATCTCTTTCAGTTTGGATAGGTTAAAAAGAAATCCAAATGTGTCCTCGAATTGTTTGATTGATTGATCGATTGAAAACGTTATTAACAGATTGCAGAATTGGTACAATACAGTACGGCTCAATACAAACAACTGCTTTTTCGTCTTGTCCTCCATTTTCAATTCATCAAGACATTTATTACAAAAAAAAGAGATCATAAAAAAATATTCAGCCGAAGGGGAAGAAACTGTACAGAGGGGGTTGGGTGGGGTGGGGGGATTTTGACATTTACCGGGGCCAGTTTCTAATTGCAGCCACCCGTAGGTGCTCTTTGAGAGGAGGGTACGGATCCATATTCCTTTACGGCTGTGGGTAGGTGTTACAGTGGGGTAGGTGTGTTGAACCCAAGTGCAGGACAGAACGGATAGACGAAAGGCAGGTGTTGATTCTCAAACAAAAGACTGTTAATTTATTGTTTCGTGGTATCAAAAGGCATACATGCCGATAACGACGCACAAACAAAATGGGAGACTACTCTCGTCTCCAAAACAGGGAAAGAAAAGGAGAGACAACACTGTCTCCAAAACACGTTATCGCGAAAACACATTAACTGGTGAGGTTTTCTTGAAATGAAAGGAGCCATTTGGGCACATATTGCTGAAGAAGAGAAGAGTCAGAGTTACCCTCCGCTCCCGGACCCCGAGAGCTGGAGAGAGGAATTTCTGAATGTCCAAGCATTATTTCAACCTAGTACAATAGTGGGTTTATTGGTAAAACGTCCCAAGAATTATTCAGAGAAACACAGAGATGATATGATCAATGACAAATATGATCCACATGGTTATCAATATTCACAGAATAGAGAGGCCCCTACAGTGGCCTTGTTCTGGCTCCCAGTACATGTTCCCTGGGCCAGTAAATACTGCCCTCACATGTACTTAAAAATAGCACAGCACAACACAGTTATATTTCAATGTCTCATAATCTGAAATAGCCCAACGCTAATGAAACAATAATACTTACATAAAGGATCACATCTTGTCACGGAGGGTCGGAGGAGGTCAAAGCGTGCATGCCTTGCCTGCTCTCCACCTTAATTAAGGATATAACTAATACATTTAAGAACAGTTTTGTGTTTTTTCACAAGGTCAGTTGTCTCTGTTGTCACAGCCTTGTGTTCCCTTTTACATACAATGAAGCTATTTACAACCGTGTGTGATCTTGTTGGTTACAGGAACTCTCCCCTGGCCGTTATCTTCGTTCTCGCAGCTGGTATGGCACCTCCGGTCTCCTGGAATGTCTTTTGGTCAACAGCTGAATATTATACTTTGTCTCATAAGGCCTTAATTCATAGTATTCCATATCTAATACACAGGCTAATTCAATTTGTCACGTCACTGGACTATGCGTCAAAACGGGGAAAGCAAGGGGGGAAAAACACTGTCTCCAAAATATGGCACAAAAACAAATATGTCGGGCGATGGTGCTACATAAGCACATGACAGGGTATACAACGAGAATGCAAGGCAAGGTAATAATCTCAACGGTAAACTAACTAATCCTCCATGGCAGGAGCGATAAGCATTTCTTCACAACAGTGTGCTCACGGTAATGTTCAGTGAACGAGTCCACATATCCGAGGACTTGACATGGACCACACACATTGACAGTGTAGTCAAGAAGGCAAGACAACCCCAGGTACTTGAAGCTGCTCACCCTGTCCACGGTAGCCCCGTTTATCCAAAGTGGTGTGTGTGTCCCCTGCTGTGTTCTCCTAAAATCCACGATCAGCTCCTTGGTTTTACCAATGTTCAGGAGCAGGCTGTTGTCCTGCAGGCTGGACTGGCCCAGGCCCACCAACGTCAAGCAGCTCCAACGCTTCCTGGGGTTTTCGAACTTCTATCGACGTTTCATCAGGGACTACAGCCGGGTCGCCGCACCTCTCACCCAACTCACTTCGCCTTCCGTGCCCTTCGTCTGGTCCGATAAGGTGGACTCCGCCTTCTCCGAGCTGCGTAGATGCTTCACCTCTGCGCCCATCCTCGTCCCGCCAGTTTGTGGTGGAGGTGGACGCCTCCAGTACCGATATAGGGGCAGTCCTCTCTCAGCGCTCCGCTCTCGACCAGAAACTACACCCCTGCGCTTTCTTCTCTCGCCGCCTGACCCCGGCCGAGGTCAACTACGATATCGGGAACCTGGAGCTCCTGGCCGTCAAGCTGGCCTTGGAAGAATGGAGACACTGGCTGGAGGGTTCCGAGATCCCCTTCCTTGTCTGGACGGACCATAAGAACCTCGCCTACATCCAGACGGCCAAGCGCCTGATCTCCCGCCAGGCCCGCTGGGCGCTGTTCTTCGGTCGATTCAACTTAACCTTGACCTACAGGCCCGGTTCCAAGAACGCTAAACCAGATGCCCTCTCCCGGCAGTTTGTCCCCGAAGGGGTCCTCTCTCACCCAGACAACATCCTCCCCTCCTCCTGTTTGGTGGCTTCCGCCACCTGGGAGATCCAGTCTGTCGTCAGGGAGGCCCAGCTCACCCAGCCTGATCCAGATAATGGCCCACCTAACCGGCTTTTTGTCCCCGACCTTGTCCGCTCCCAGGTGCTCCAGTGGATCCACACCTCCCGGTTCGCCCGTCATCCTGGGGTCGACCGTACCTTGTCCCTGCTGAAGCGGCACTTCTGGTGGCCCTCCATGAGGGAAGACACCCGCGCCGTCGTCCTTGCCTGCTCCGTCTGTGCTCGTGGGAAGGCCTCCCACTGACCGCCTGCCGGGCTCTGTCTGCCTGTTCCTGGCCGGCCCTGGTCACACGTCACCCTAGACTTCGTCACTGGTCTGCCTCCTTCACACGGTAACACTGTCATTCTAACCATTGTCGATCGGTTCTCGAAGGCCGTTCACTTTGTCGCTCTCCCCAAGCTCCCCTCTGCTTCAGAGACCACGGACCTGATGGTGCTCCACGTCTTCCGCCTCCACGGGATTCCGGTGGACATCGTCTCTGACAGAGGGCCTCAGTTTGTCTCCCAGGTTTGGAAGGCCTTCTGCCGGGCCCTGGGAGCCACGGTCAGCCTCTCCTCCAGGTACCATCCACAGACCAACGGACAGTCGGAACGGGCCAACCAAGACCTAGGGTCCGCCCTCCGCTGCGTCACTACCCGGGATCCCTCTGGTTGGAGCGCCTTCCTACCGTGGATCAAATACGCTCACAACTCCCTGTCCTCCGCTGCCACAGGTCAGTCCCCTTTCGAATCCTCTCTGGGCTACCAGCCTCCACTGTTTCCTACTCAGGAAGCACCTTCGTCGCTGCAGGAGGATATGGAAGGACACCAGGGCCGCGCTGCTCCGCTCCGCTGACCGGAATCGCCGCTTCGCTGACCGCCACCGGACCCTGGCTCGCAACTATCAACCAGGTCAGATGGTTTGGCTCTCGTCCCGAGACCTTCCACTAAAGTCAGTTTCCCGGAAGCTCCCCACCCATTTCGTTGGTCCCTACGAGATTCTGTCTATTATCAATCCCTCAGTCGTCAGGCTCAAGCTTCCTTCCCATGTGCGCGTTCACCCCTCTTTTCATGTCTCACAGTTGAAGCCGGTGGTCTCCAGTCCTTTGTCCCCTCCAGCTCTGGAACCTCCTCCTCCGCTGATCATTGATAACCACCCCGCTTACACTGTCCGGCAGCTGCTGGACGTGCGCTGCCACGGTTTCCAATACTTGGTGGACTGGGAGGGCTACGGTCCGGAGGAGCGCAGTTGGATCTCCCACCAGCTGATCCTGGATCCTGCCCTCATCCGGGACTTCCATCGGGCCAATCCGGACAAGCCTGGAGGGTCGCCAGGAGGCGCCCGTAGAGGGGGGGGTCCTGTCACAATCATGGTGAGAGCCACCATTTCTCTACCTACTTCCATGCCCTTATATGGGCAGCTTCCGATGCCATCTATCAGCCCTGCTGAGAGTCATCAGCCCATCAGCCCAGCTGAGAGCCGTCAGCTCATCAACGGTCCGAATATCAACCCTGCAGATCCTGTTCCTGATGGTCTCAGTGTTATCCTATCTACCCCAGGTACGAGGACGTACTTAGCCTTGCCTGCTCTGTCTGTACTGCCTGCCATGTCCTAACCTCTGTTCTCCTTGTGCCCAGGACCACCACCCCCGGCCGTCGCTGTCTCCTGATGCACTACCTGCCTGGACATTCCTGAGGAACTCTAGCTATAGTCACTACTTGTCCAAAGTCGCACATTCTTGTATATTCTCTACTGCCTTGTCTGCTTGGTACCCAAAGGAATTAAAACCTACTTAAAACGCTCCATTCTCTCTCTCCCTGTGTTCTGCCCTAACACTGACACCAGCGTTCCAGTGCATCAACCTCCTCCCGGTAGGCCTTCTCGTCGTTGTCAGAGATCAGCCCCACCACCACGTGTCGTCGGCAAACTTCACTATACGTGTTTTGTCCCTTGTTTGAGTCGAATCTGGGTTGAACATGATTTGTGGAACTCCCTCTGGTGTTGTGGTCGTGGACTTCACTGACCTTTGGGAAGTATTTCGACATGTACATGGGTATATTAGTGGTGTAGTGTATCTTGTAGACCAGGCCCATCGCAAGTTGCTGTATTCTGTTGTCTACTCTAAGCCATCCTAGGTTGTCAAAATGGGCAGCGGTAAGGTGGGTTTTAGGAGTAAGACCAAGCAGTAGTCTGACCAGTTTGTTTTGTGATGTTTGTAGCCTTGTTTTTAGGGCCTTTGAGGTGCTTTGGTACCATGAGGTGGAAGCATAGTCGTAGAACTCTTGAATGAGTGCTCCTGTTAGAGTCTTCAAGGTATTCTTGTTTACCAGAGAGGAGATCCGGTACAAGAATCATGTTTGTTGGTTGACTTTTTTGATTACATTGGTTGCCATTTTGTCACAGGAAAGATTTGCCTCTAGGATGGAACCCAGGTAGGTAATTTCATCTTTCCTTGTGACAATACTGTCTCCCACTGTAACGAAGAAGCTGTTGGCCTTGCTGAGTTTGCTATTTTATCCAAAGAGAATGGATTCATCATCATCATCATTTATTTATTCGTACATGGAATTACCACAGTCCAACAGTACATATTAATATAATTCACCAAATTCCATGGCCGAAAAGAAAAGGAAGAAGAAAAATTCGTATATATACCTGCCCCTACACACATGCAACACACCGATAGACTTATTGCGTAAAACCAAACAGAATATACCCATTTTGCAAAAATGGAAACATCAACACAACTAAATTAAATCAGCATAAATAAACCCATTTTGTGTATCTATCAGTCAAACTACATATTTAGGTTCATTCATTTACACACACACACACACACACACACACACACACACACACACACACACACACACACACACACACACACACACACACACACACACACACACACACACACACACACACACACACACACACACACACACACACACACACACACACACACACACACACACACACACACACATATAATGTATTATTCTATATTATACTTCTATATACTATATAATTTTATTTAAAAAAAAATTATAATATAACTAAATCATACTATTTATACTACACCATATTGGTATACAGTATTATACAATATTTTAATATATTATTATTCTATGTTACGCTGCTATATAGGCTACTATATTACTATACTCATACTGGCCTATACAGCAATTCTATGCTATGTTATCCTGTTATGCTAAACTGCAATATTATACTAAACTGTGCTATACTGTCTATTTATCTTTTCTTTGTACAACCTTTTGAAGTGAAATATATTAGTAGAACTCTTTTCATCATTCTGCAAAGAGTTCCATAGTTTGATACCTATAACTGAGGTGCACCTTTGTTTTAAGGTGGTTCGTGCAAATTGGTGCTTAAAATAGAATTTCCTTCTGCTGTCATCTGGACAGGGAACGAACAACCTCTGTATATTTGCTGGTAATACTCTGCATTTTGCTCTAAACAAAACGAATAAAGTCTGTATTTCAGCTAACTCTTTAAGTTTCAATAGTCTGGATTTAATAAATAATAAATGGCAAAATCCGCACTATATAAGTCCAACATTCATTCTGTGGACGGCCTCAGAGCTCCCGGTCAATGTTCTGAATTTGTCTTTCTTATGCACATGTTCATTTGTATTGTGTGTCACGTGTAATCCTCCTGTAGTTCCTTCATACCAGTCCATCGTGTATTATTCCCCAATATGTTTCCTAATCAGCGTGTCCCTTTTTTTAAATACATTTCAAATCGTTTGTCTATAACGTGTGTATTGTAAATCATAGTGTTAATTATTCTAAATTCTGGTGTTATAGTTTTATACTACTTGGGGTAACTGTTAAATTATCTTTCCTCTGTTGTATCTATTCTCTTCCCCAGGTCCCCCATGTGTATGTTTGTATTGGGTGCTCTTCCATGTTGATTTTGTCTTGTATCTTTCCTTGGATCACCGTGTCCCTTCATGCCTCTTTCTCGTGTCCCTTTGTCGTTCTTCATAGTTGATCTGCTTTGAATCGGTTCAGGTCCCCTCTTTTCCTCCTCCCGTCCTCCTCTCCTCGTCTCTCGGTTCTGGTCCACCTGCGCGCCCTCTCCATCCTCTGCGTCAGCGTAGGCCTCTCTCCTTCCCCTCCCGGCACCTTCCATCCTCTCCGCGCCGTGTCCCTTCGCCGCCTCCTGCACGTTGTCGGGACCTGGTTTCTTTCTATTTCTGAGTTTTCTTTATTTCTACATAGCTCCGACGCTTCATTGCCACCTCTGTTGGATTTTTCAGTGTTACATTGTATGCTCCGCATTGCTCCTAATCCAATCTGCGTGGTGGCCTGGTTAGCCTCTATGTTAGCTTGTAAGCTAGTTCGTATGTTAGCCTGTAGCTTCTCTGCATTGACATTCAGCGTCCCGCTAGCTTGTTCTACCTGTTGCATCATTGCCTCGTGTTGAGTCTTTTCCATCGATGTATTTACTTCATCTGGGGTTGCCTTTCTTTCATTTGTCCTCGTGTTCATTCTTCCTGCTTTCTTTTGTCCTCGAATCTTCACTTTTTATTTCATTTTGAATTGTTTTACTTCGTTTTTTTGATATTCATTGACCGGGAGCTCTTTCATGTGGCTGCTCACCAGAACGTTGCAAACCGGAAGTCCTTGTGAACTATTCTTACTGCTCTCTTCTGTAATATAAATAATGGCTTTATGTTGCTTTCATACGTGTTACCCCACACTTCCACACAGTAACTCAAATATGGTAGGATGAGTGAACAATATAATATTCGCATACAATTATAATTCCATTTTACCCAGGTGTAATGATAGTTTGTTATCAGCGAGCCAGGTGCAGATTCTGCCGAGTTCAGAGCTGAGGGCTTTTTCAACCTGCAACTTGTCCCTGTCAGAGACCAGCAGGGCTGAGTCGTCCGCGAACAGGAACAAGTTGCAGTCACAAGCTGATGACATGTGGTGGGGGGGGGGGGGGGGGGGGGGGCAGTGTACCGTTCACCTCCACCATCTGTTCTCTCCCCTCCAGGTAGAATTGCATCCAGCTCACTGATGAACTATCAAAACCAATTGCTTTTAGCTTATCAATCAGAATGGAGTGATTGACAGTGTTGAAAGCCTTTTGGAGGTCCAGCATGACCATGCCGCAATATTTGCCCGCGTCCAACTTGTGTTTGATGTGGTCGTTCAAATAGAGAAGGCATGTGTCAGTCAGTGGAATGGGATGTTCTAAAGCCAGATTGGCATTCGTAGATTAGCTTTTTGCAGTTGCTTAAATCTGGAGTTTAATGCTGTGAGGGCCTGATCCACTATTTTGATGAAATATTCTGTTTTGAATACCCGCTCTGCGGATAGTGGGATATTGTGTGCGTCTCTTTTCCGTTTCATGACATGTGACTCCCTGAATACTACCTCGACGTCCATCTCTTTAGCAATCTCTTTAGCTGTTATTTTTGCAGAGGTAAATTCAGTTTCTTTGTATTTAATTGTTTTTTTATCAGTCCCTTAAATGCTTGGGACGCGGTCGGGTCGCTGGTTTTTCAGAATCAGAATCAGAAAGGTCTTTATTTGCCAAGTAGTTTTCACATACAAGGAATTTACTTTGGTCGTTTTCGTTGCAACATTAGCGGACAGACATTAACAGACAGATAATACAATAAAGAGGTGGAGTAAGATAAAATGAAATATGAACTAAGTTGAGCACAATAGAATATAATATAATTATGAAATTAAATTAAATATAGGCCAGGGCTGTACAACTGTAAATAAAGAGGTTGAATAATATTAAATGGGATATAAACTTTTTTTTATTTAAATTTTTTCTTATGAATTTATCAAATTAACCTTTTTTTCTTTGTTCATTCCCTAAGGCAAATTTCCTCCATCTATCTCGTTCTCTTGATATTGTGTTTCAAAATTCAAATTATCACCACGCTGCCACTGTTATGGCAGCAGTGGCGGAGCCCAATAGCAGAACACAGGAGGAGCGAGAATGGAGCGTTTTAGGTTGGTTTTAATGTAGGCACCAAGCAGACAGGTATTATTGTACAGGAATGTGCAAGTAGATGCGAGCAGGTGCACTCCTCGTGCAGCACAGGAGCGTCCAGGTGGGTGGTGTCTCGGGAGTCGGGGTGGTGTCTCGGTGGTCCTGGGCACAGGGAGAACAAAGATTAGGACAAGGCAGGCAAAAAGGAAGGAGTAACAAGGCTAGTATGCGTCGTCGTACCTAGGTTGTTAGGTTAACACTGCGACGAGGGAGAACAGGATCCGTGGGCTGATGTAGGGGTTGTTGATGAGGGAATCCCTCACAGCCGCGCTGATTGATGTCCCTCTGGCAGCGTGGGAATGCTGGGGTCGGATGCTGCCCATATAAGGGTGTGGAAGGAGTAGGGGTGAGGAAGGCTCTCGCCGTGATTATGACAGCCACGCACACCATCCACCTTACACCTGACGACCACGTGCCAATGCGCTTGTCTAATGTGAAATATATCATCATGTAAGAAAAACTAGATTTTAGGTCTGTGATGGAAAGTGATTCATTCAATTCATTATGAATTGAAAATGGGGGACTCTGATGTAAACAAGACGAAAGTCTTTCTCTGGTCTGCATTCCCTTAACAATTGTGTGTATTGAGCCGTACTGTATTGTACCCATTCTGCAATCTGTTAATACAATTTTCAATCAATCAATTCAATCAATCAATTCTGTTAACACTTTGATTACCGGCCAACATGGTAAAACGTGGTTGAATGCCAGCACCCACTTCAATGATAGCGTTGTGAACGCATAATCTCTGTCTTAAATTATGGCTATGTGTCTAATCTGCCCGTCGTTTATCAATGACTTGTTTGCAGTCAACATTGTCGAAACAGATTGTTTTTTAATCGCTTCATTTCCGTTTTATAGCATTTTGAAAAGCCCTCGTTTTCAAGGAAAATATAAAGATTCCGTGATAAAAGGCATTTACTGGAATATTCTGGAATACACAAAAACGTTGTCATTTTCCGGCCTATTTATGAATCGTTTTCAAATAAACGCTAGATTATCGATAGTATGTGTACTTATGCACGCTATAGAAGCGGGCTGAAATATCGATTATCTCATTTCCTGATCGCTCGCACAGCCACACAGCCACACACACACATAGGGCAAACGCTTATATCTCTGTGAAAATAGCTCTGATTATCCTATGACTGGTAAAATAGATTCCTTACCTTAGATCAGATGTTATCCAAAAAGATTATTCCAATTCCTGATCGCCATTCCAAATATCGATCACGCTTATTGATTACAGTGTTGGGTAAATACATAATCCACGCGTTTTCCGGGCCGGCGAGCACAATGGATTCTTCAGATGCCTCGACGGAAAAGTTAAATGAGGAAACTGGCCACCCCCCCTTCGTCAGTGTAAAGTAATGGGGTGCAGTTACACAGGGAGAGACGATAGGGGGCGGTATCTTCCCAATCGAGCTCAGAGAGACTCTGCAGCACTAACCCGAGGCTCAATTGATGAAATATGAATTCAAATTGCCAATAAAAAATAAAAGACAAACAAACGCTATATAGCGCTGGGGGCACTCAAAGGTCGGCATGAACTAACAACAAAACACGTCCATTCTGTCTTAAATTTTTTTAATCCTGCCCCTCCCGTGAGGCCTCCTATGTGTGAGGCCCTGTGTGACTGCACCGCTCGCACGCCCCTAGCGGCGGCTCTGCATCCAAGCACTCAGGGACCAACTTTAGTTGTAATGCCAGTAGCTTGCTCAAGGGCAACGGCAGGAGTGTACCTACCTAGCATAATGGTGTGGGAGGAAACCCACGTAGACCATCTTGTTGTTAGGCAACAGTGCTAATTAAATAAATGGTGCATTTGTATAGCGCTTTTATCCAATTTGTTCCTCATATTTTACCCATTCATTCACCCATTTACTCATATTCACACACCCACGGCAGAGGTGACCATGTAAGGTGCCAACCTGCTCATCGGGAGCAGTTAGGGGTTAAGTGTCTTGCTCAAGGACACTTCGACACACTGCCCGGGAGGAACGGGAATCTATATCTATATATGTATATTTATATAGCTGTATATAATTCTGCATATATATATAAAGACTGAGAATGTCTTCAGAAGAGGACAGCTCTAACAATTTGAACAATTATGTAATTCGGCAAAAATCATAGGTTGATTAATTATACTCCCCTCTCCTGCACTCATAGTTTGACCTGCTAACCGTCCATCTAGTAGAAGCTACAGGGTACAAGAGATAAGAAGAAATCACACAACATAATCATTCATACTGTACGAGGGATGAGACCCAATCCCAATATGATTACGAGAAAGCATGAATAATGCGATGGACACAGATATATTTTTTATTACCTGGATATACTTATTATCCGGAAAACAATATTCTTTTACATTATGAGCACCATTGATGCAGATAGGCACCAACTGTAGGACTGCCATCAAATACTACCTGTAGGACTGCCGTCAAATACTACCTGTAGGACTGCCGTCAAATACTACCTGTAGGACTGCCGTCAAATACTACATGTAGGACTGCCGTCAAATACTACCTGTAGGACTGCCGTCAAATACTACCTGTAGGACTGCCGTCAAATACTACCTGTAGGACTGCATTCAAATACTACCTGTAGGACTGCCGTCAAATACTACCTGTAGGACTGCCATCAGAAAGCCACTATGTTATTGTTCATGTTGAATGTTCCTTGGTTTTATTGAATGTTGTTTTATAAACTCACTATATGCGGGAGAAGCCAAAGGCGATGTTACTGCTATGTTGTCCAATAAAGTCAAAGTCACATAGCTCGTATAAAACCCACAGCTAGTTTCTGTGTGTTCAGGGTGCGTAGCCCTGCCGTAAGCGTACTTAAAGTGGCACTATAAATCTTAAGCTCCACTGTAAATCACCTTACCGTCATCTCTGTTGCCTTGCAGCTGTACATCCAGACCACCACGCTGACCATCTCCATGAACCTCAGTGCCTCCGTAGCGCTTGGCATGCTCTACATGCCCAAGGTGTACATCATCATCTTCCACCCGGAGCTCAACGTGCAGAAGAGGAAGCGCAGTTTCAAGGCCGTGGTCACCGCCGCCACCATGTCGTCACGCCTGTCCCAGAAGCCCAGCGAGAGGCCGAACGGAGAGGCCAAGACTGAGCTGTGTGAGACCCCCGCCTCTGACCCCATGAGTAAGTTACTACGCTGATTGCTGACCCATTATGGAAACAAACTCATATAAGTAAAAATACAAGAACTTGTGAAGTAAAAACATGTGTTCATTTATCGTACACACTAGAGATTTACCATACATATACAGAAATACTGATAGTGATCTATAGTATTCCTGTGGGTTTTATTTCTCCATATACACGATGGATTTACCACAGAATTGCTGTGATTCACTATAGTATTTCTGTAGTGGAATGTTATAGAAATGTAGCCTGTATGTACTGTAAGGTGAATCACTGTAGTATTCCGGTGAAAATGTGTTTGTTATTATGTTCTCGAGCCAAGGCCAGTGAGTCTCAGATTGAAAAAGAAATCTATTGTAACATTTCTCTTTTAGTAAACATTGAAAACGGGTCCCACAGAGCAGAACACCACACACCGTTTAAAGACACACTCCTGTGTCTTCCCCCACTACTGGCCTTCTTTCCATATATAGGCATTTAGTGGATTAAAGATTTCAGTCTGAAATGTATTGAGCCTTTGATACAAAAACTGACGGCATGTGAAAGTTATAATTGTTATTTACATACACTCATACTGTATTGTAATGGGTTGCTTCACATGATTTAGGTTGTCTCCTCTCTCTCCGCCTTCCACCTCTTCTGTTCATGTGCACCACATTCCAATAAGGCGGAAATACCGAAAGAAATCATTCACATTTGTATTAGCATAATTGGTAAACATACCCCGGAAGCCACAACATTAGCTGAGACCTGGTCCTTACCGTTCTGCATGGAAACCCTGCAATTATCTTCATGACAGAGCCACAAATCCCCAGAGCCTTGATAAAATAGAAATGTTAAACCGCCTGTGGCATGTGCTTATTATCGACATCTTTCTACCATTAAAGAATTATCAGGCCGAGTGTTGCCTCACAGTTCACATTCCCATTCACGCTGACCAAGATATGGCTGAGGGAGTCGCCACCACCGCATGCCCATGAATTACACATCAGCTATTCATGAGTCACACGCCGTACCAGGCCCTGTGTGGGTCGAATGAGTTAAAGAGGGATTATATAGATGTCATCACACACAGACCAGGAAGAGGCACGAGGAGCAGGGAGCCACACATTTGACTATTCTATTAGTGCCCGATATCTATAGTTCTCTGGGGGTGAATGACATCACTGTCTAATCCTTCTTATTTGTTCCCATTTTCTGTTCCTATAAGTGGTCGGTGTGAGAGTGTTTAACCGTGTGAGTGCTGGGTACAGACTACGCGGGATAGATAGATAGATAGATAGATAGATACTTTATTAATCCCCTTGGGGAAATTCAGGGTATCTCGCAGCTCACAACAGTATACAGACATTGACCGTTCCCATACAGTTATTACACGTTATGTCTGCATCATGAATTAAAATAAGTACATGATAAAATTCAATTAAATCATACCCATCAATATTAAAAGGAGCGTGATTAGATAAAAGCAGGTGTATAAAAACAGTGTATAAAAACAGGTGTAAAAACAGGTGTAAAATACAGGTGTAAAAACAGATGTAAAAACAGGTGTGTGGGTCAGAGGTCAGGTCCCCCGCACTATAATACGCTGTTGTACAGTCTGATGGCTGTGGGGACAAAGGACCTCCTGTGCCGCTCAGTCCGTGAGTGCAGGGAGGCGATATAGGAGGTAGCGATTTCGATCTGCTCGCCAGACAGAATGGTTAGACCTTTCAACCCCCAGTGGACAGCAAAAACCACGGGAGAGAGAGAGCATGGGGGCCTTCCCTGTGAAACAGATATTAAGAAGCGGGGCTGTGTAACTGGTAATGGAAAAAGATAATCTGGCTCAATACCTGTGTTTTACTGACACCTGCCTTCACCAGGAACAGCGGGTCTGATGATACTGGAGTATTACTGCTCCAATAGAGAGACCTACGCTGGAGGTTATAGTGTGATCCTGTTAGCTAAGATACTACTGGAGTATTACTGCTCCAATAGAGAGACCTACGCTGGAGGTTATAGTGTGATCCTGTTAGCTAAGATACTACTGGAGTATTACTAATAGAATAGAGAGACCTACGCTGGAGGTTATAGTGTGATCCTGTTAGCTAAGATACTACTGGAGTATTACTAATAGAATAGAGAGACCTATGCTGGAGGGTAATAGTGTGGGTCTAAAACACCACTAGTACATTTCTATGTCTAGCATAGAAATACTAAGACACTCCAGTGACATACAAGTACAATAGAAGAATAAGCTCAATGTCTTGTTTCACCAACACTAGCTACAGTATGACAGTAGACTAGTAGTAACTGAGAATAAAAGTAGTTCACAAATTAATACATTTCAATGGATTATGAAGGAAAATAAACCTAATAGCTGGCAGTGGGTGGGACTTTAGACCTAAGTTACCATGGAAGCGCTCTCCCAGTTGTCAGGATGAAGCTAGAGATGATTGACAGCTCATGCAAATCACACATCACAGGCCCCCGAAAGGCCTCTTCTCCTGCATCGTTACTAATCACATGGCAGAGTCATGGCGCAGAGTCATGGCACCAACAGGTGCACCACTACAGCCCCCCCGCCCCCCCCCCCCCCCTCCCCTTCCCACCCACCCTTTGAATTATGGGTATGAGATGACAGGCTTTCATGGGAATCTCTCCAAACAGAGCGATTGTCACATCCATCCGTCATGAACTAAATGAGCCTGTGTATGTGTGTGTGTGTGTGTGTGTGTGTGTGTGTGTGTGTGTGTGTGTGTGTGTGTGTGTGTGTGTGTGTGTGTGTGTGTGTGTGTGTGTGTGTGTGTGTGTGTGTGTGTGTGTGTGTGTGTGTGTGTGTGAGAGAGAGAGAGAGAGACAGAGAGAGGGAGCTAGATAGAAAGGGAGAATGAGTCTGAGTAGTGACAGGGCGAGTGAGTGACAGAGAGAGAGAGTGTGCATGCATGTGTGTGAGTGTGAGAATGTAAGTGTGAGGGTGCACTCAAGCACATGTAATCGAGAGAGCTGAAGGAAGTGTATCGGGGGGCGGGGGGTGAGTTAGAGAGAGAATATACCCCTGCCAGTCACACATGTGGCTCATCGAGCAAACACACACACACACACACACACACTGTACAGAGGGTAAACCTTAACAGCTGGCGCAGTCGCGCATCAAAAGGTCCCCAAGCAGGGCCCACTGAGCCCTAACGGGCCCCCGGTCACAGAGAGAAAGAGAGAGAGAGAGAGAGAGAGAGAGAGAGAGAGAGAGAGAGAGAGAGAGAGAGAGAGAGCAGTGTGACAGTGTGTCATCTGCTCTGGGGATCTCTCACCCCGCGTTCCGACACGGACATCTTTGCGCCTCGTGTGTGTCGTTGTCGTCGTCGTCGTCCCCCCCGCCCGTGCCCTTCTATTTTAGCGGCAGTGGAAGTGACATTTATTAATGGCGAATTTATGTGCATGACCGCCCCGGAAACCTCCACCGTCCCCTGAGACTGTCCGTCAGCTCCTGTGACCATCAGAGCACCAAGTACCCTCCCTCTCTCATGCCCCATCAGGTCCTGGCCATGGGGTTCCTAACGGTTTACAGCATCGAGAGCATTGGCAGCGCCACAGACGGCCATTGTATTGATATTGGCCTAATATCTTCATGATTAGGCCTCTCAGATAAGGGGGGTATCCGCCCTGTAATTCTCCTCTATTAGGAATGGCCCTGCGGTGTCCCAGTAGTGATTACACTCTGATAAATTATCTGTGACGCCCCATGTGGATGACTGAATGATTTTTAGGTCAATTTTTAGTATTATTAAGAATCAATATCATGACAAGAGAAATGTTACCTCACAGAAGGCAGAGAGAGAGAGCGCGATAGAGGGAGGAAGGGAGAGAGAGAGAGAGAGGGAGAGAGAGAGAGATACTCTTATAAGCTTCTATATTCAGCTCCAGATATTGAAGGTTACGATGATATTGTGTAGATATGCGTGTGCATCCCACACAGGCAAGGACACATGTGCCCACGCACGCAAACACACAAACACACTCACAAATACGTCTCGCCCTCTCTCATGATCATACACAGAAACATTTCCTCTAAAATAACTCTTATGAAGGCTAAACCTTTCCTTAAGACTGTTCATAACAGCACAAGATATATTGTAGATTTGCATATGTTTTATTCATCATAGTTGCTGACCAAGACTACAAAACAAGTGGTGCAACTTTAATTGCATAGCCCATGGGAGCCATGGGTCACCATGGCAACGTTAAAGCATGAGATGGAACAGTTACACCGATGTCTCCGCTTAGGGAAACACAACGCACATCGTACCACTGTATAGGTGTCCTCATAAACACATACACAGCCAGGCACACACATATACACTACACACACACACACACACGCACATCTATACACGCGCACGCACACACACACATTATACATTATATGCACACGCTGTACTTAGGCACTCAGCCACGTTCCGATTCGTTTCCATGGCAATCCAGGCTGAGATCACATCACATGCCCTAGCATTTGTTAGGTGCCCACTTGTGTGGTGTTTGTGTGTTTTATCGCTAGTTAACATCTGAAAATAGAAACCAAATTTTGATTCAAGGGCGTTAGTGATCTGAAATGATACACCAGATAATGCTGCTACTGATTGCACACAGTTGGTGTGCAAGAATGCACGGCACAGAATGCACACACACTTGCACACGCACACACACGCGCACACACACACAGCGCATCAGGAAGAGGGGGATGGTTTGTCTTGTGCGTTGCCTGAGAGTCTCGCTTTTTTATTTTGTTTTGTTTTTCTCCTCTGGGTATCATTGAAAGAAAACCTCTCTCTTTTCTCTGTCCTCAGGTCAGGCGACCAAGAAAACATACGTGAGCTACAACAACCTCAGGATCTGATCTGCTCAAATTGAACACCCTTTCTCTCCATCTGTGAAGGCTGAGAGAGGAGAGCCCCAGAGGAGACAGAGAGAGTGAAAGGAGAGGCAGAGACAGAGAGAGAGACAGAGGGCAGGCAGCCTAGTACTACCTGCCCATGCACTCAAGGACTGTGGATAGCGTCCATCCTTTATCAAGACATTGTACCTGAGTGGCGAGGAAGAGACGGGCAGAGCTGTAGGCCAGCGTCTGACCTGCTCCTGGAGCCTGGACTGTTGGTTCTACCATTCCCTCTGTAGTGTGTCAGTCGACGGAACAACCTGCACTGCTGAGAAGGGTGAAGGAGGATCCCCCCCCCCCCCACCTGGATATGGAACAGGACCAGTGGATCTGTTTTCAAGATTTATTTATTTTCTTTTCAAATGAGCCATTAAAGCCATATTCTCCTGGAGTCCATTAACAGATTGATTTTATTTATTTGTTTGTATTGTTTCTGAGTGATTTCTGCCTCGTGCCTCTTACAGTATTTCTCTTGACAGACATGATGATGTTGATTTAATCACAATGGATAGCGAGCTCTGACGCCTAATATGTGTTTGGTTGTGACATGATCAACTCCAGTCTGGATACTCCAGTGTGTCAGAAGTGATGGGGCATTGTAACGATATATTTTCTTTGTAAATATTTGAGAGTATTTTTCATGTTTGGAGTAAAAAAAAAAATAATAATAAAAAAAATATATATCCAGTTCTTTGTTCTTCAATTGGCTTTGGATGGTAAATGAGAAGCACCACAACGTGTTCACACTGCATGTTGCCAGCGTATGTCTGTTCTACTTGATGTCAAACGAAAACAAAACACAAAAACATTTTAAGAAAAAGAAAAAGATAAACCAATTCTGAAAAAAGTATAATGAGCTTGAGCATCATTCTGCGGTTTATTTGTTTCTAACCATTCATGAGACAGAATATGGCTTTAATTCTATTGTTGACCCCTCTGTACTGTATCTGCAAGCATGTTTGTTTTATATAGTTTTGTACAGGGTACATTATGCCTAATTATCAATGGTGTGGAAAACAATATCGCAATCATGCAAGTATGTTGTGATGTCTGTCAATTATCAACATGTAATAAAAAATCATTTTGTTATCTTTTATACAATTAAAACAATGCGGGACGTGGTGGTGGTTTTGTTCGCGTGCGCACGCGTGTGTGTTTGTACGAGCGCATATAGAGTATGTGTTTACATATCGGAGAGAGAATGCATTAGATGTTTGCGCTGGTGCGTGGATAAGTACTGTTAATCAGTGTTTTGTTGATGGGCTTTTTGTAAATGTATGAACATGTCATGTTCTCATCAAGTGCCCCCCCCTCCTAGAATGACACATTAACAGCCTCACTGTGCAGCAATGCTGTCATGCAGACTAGATGAGAGGAGGGGAAGCATGTCTACTAGTTGCCTCTCTATCTCTCTCTCTCTCTCTCTCGCACTCTGTCCCTCTCTCTCACCCTTTCCCTCTCTCTCTTACTCTCTCTTTCCCTCTCTTTCACTTGCTCTGTTTCTCCCCCCCTCTATTTCTCACTATCTGTCTCGCTCTCTCTCCCTCTTTCATTCTTCCTCACCCCTTCTCTCAGTCTCTTTCATTCTTTTGTCTCCCCCCCCCCCTCTCTCTCTCTCTCTCTCCACCTCCCCTAATAATGCAACATGGCAGATCAATTTGCCCCGCTGACGACAACAGGCTTCATGAGCTACACACACCATTTATTCCGGGGCGCGGCTGAAAACATACACTATTTTCAATATTGATTACCAAATAACAAACATGTCATGAATAGGACACACATGAGGGGGTTTCTCTTCTTCACCAGAACGTAACTCCCTCCCTGGGGGCCATTACAGGGACACATGACGTACGACCAAGAGCTGCTGATTCCTCCGTCCTCCCTCTGTCTGTGTCTGTGTCTGTGTGTGTGTGTGTGTGTGTGTGTGTGTGTGTGTGTGTGTGTGTGTGTGTGTGTGTGTGTGTGTGTGTGTGTGTGTGTGTGTGTGTGTGTGTGTGTGTGTGTGTGTGTGTGTGTGTGTGTGTGGGAAGAGAGAAAGAGAAACGGAGAGAGAGAGAGAGAGAAGCCATGAGATCCATAACCACGCAGGTTTTCCCCCCGCTGTTCCGCTTTCTGTCCGACTGGCAGGTCCCCGTTGCTGTGGGAGGCAGATGGGTGCATGTCCTTTTCTCTCGTGCACTGCCAAGAAAAATGCCACTTATGCCCAATTATGACTAGCCTCTCCTCCACCAAATGAATTGCCTGTGTCAATGTCTGCATTGATGTGATCAGTGGGGGCTGCCCAGAGTCAAGGTTTGAACGAAGGAAGAAAGAAAGAGAGAAATACAACACAATACGAGTGTTGATGAGTAATGATCAAATAAATCTAATTAAAAGGAGGCTATTTTGATATGAAACACCAAAACAAGTCCCCGGGACGTTGATCATGAGAAACAGCAGACATGAAAGTGGTCATTAAAGCAAGGCGTGTTCTGGGATATCCCACGCCTCGAGAATGACGACAGTCACGTTCCTCTCCAGCTGCCATCTCGTACATAACTCCATATGCACCTATTCTGTAGGCAGCCGTGTCTCCTTGGAGAGAATGAAGTGGTGGCGGATCGGGGGGGGGGGGGGGGGGGGGGGGGTGCGGGGGGATTAATCATGCCGGGCTGAGAGCTGGGTGGATTCCCACTGGGAACATAGTGAATTTATAGTGAATCCAAACTTTAGTTTGAATCTACGTGGCCCCTGCTCTGCCGTCGGGTTGTAGATCAGGGTGCCTGGAATACTTGAGGGTGGACGAGACTTTTTATAGGCTCGTATAATCCTCTGTGAGCTGGCCAGTGGTTATGGTGCATGTCTAGACATTTACAAGACCGCCTTAAACATGCGCCATCTTTATTAAGGCCGGTGTGTGTTTGCCCCAATGCTGCTGGTGTGACACGTTTGTGAGTTCTACGAAATACGTTCATTCAAACCCTTATTTGTTTGACTCAAAAACAATTGAGGTTTCATCATAAATGCGTGTGTCCCCGTTTACAGGATGGAAAACACGCCTTTTCCTTCCTCTCAAAGAGTCCTGATGTCAGTTTTGGATCAGCCTCGGCTGAGGAAAGCCTCCCGTATCTTGTTAGAACTCCTGATGCTCTCTTTCACAGACAATTTAATGATGCCGAGTCCAGATTAGCTCTGTTTCATCCTGCTCTACGGCCTCCTCCTATCTCTCCATAAACCTCCAATTATCCAATTCCAAGCTGGAGAGAATAATAATAATAATAATAATAATAATAATAATAATAATAATAATAATAATAATAATAATAATAATAATAATAATAATAACTTAGTTTTATATAGCGCCTTTCATGAAACCCAAGGTCGCTTTACATAACAGACAAGAGACAAACATGGTAGACAGACACACAACATTAAATATAGGAAGCTAGGGGTCAAAGGCCATGTTAAAGAGGTGAGTTTGAGGAGTTTTTTTTAAGCAGTCCAGAGTTGGGGCGTTGCGGAGTTCTGCTGGGAGGGAGTTCCAGAGCGTGGGAGCTGCCATGCTGGAAGCTCTGTCCCCAAAGGTCCACAGTCTGGTTCGGGGAATGGAGAGCTGACAGGTGGTCAGGGGGAGGTGGTCAGGAGGAGAGGTGGTCAGGAAGAGATCGACAGGGAGATGGTGGTCAGGGGGAGAGGTGGTCAGGAGGAGAGGTGGTCAGGAAGAGATCGACAGGGAGATGGTGGTCAGGGGGAGAGGTGGTCAGGGGGAGAGGTGGTCAGGAGGAGAGGTGGTCAGGAGGAGAGGTGGTCAGGGGGAGAGGTGGTCAGGAGGAGAGGTGGTCAGGAGGAGAGATGGTGGTCAGGGGGAGAGGTGGTCAGGGGGAGAGGTGGTGGTCAGGGGGAGAGGTGGTCAGGGGGAGAGGTGGTCAGGGGGAAAGATGGTCAGGAGAAGAGATGGTCAGGAGGAGAGATGGTCAGGAGGAGAGGTGGTCAGGAGGAGAGGTGGTCAGGAGGAGAGGTGGTCAGGGGGAAAGATGGTCAGGAGGAGAGATGGTCAGGAGGAGAGGTGGTCAGGAGGAGAGGTGGTCAGGGGGAAAGATGGTCAGGAGGAGAGATGGTCAGGGGGAGAGGTGGTCAGGAGGAGAGATGGTGGTCAGGGGGAGAGGTGGTCAGGGGGAAAGATGGTGGTCAGGGGGAGAGGTGGTCAGGGGGAGAGGTGGTCAGGAGGAGAGGTGGTGGTCAGGGGGAGAGGTGGTCAGGAGGAGAGGTGGTCAGGAGGAGAGGTGGTCAGGGGGAGAGGTGGTCAGGGGGAGAGGTGGTGGTCAGGGGGAGAGGTGGTCAGGAGGAGAGGTGGTCAGGAGGAGAGGTGGTCAGGGGGAGATATGGTGGTCAGGAGGAGAGGTGGTCAGAGGGAGAGGTGGTCAGGGGGAGAGATGGTGGTCAGGGGGAGAGGTGGTCAGGGGGAGAGATGGTGGTCAGGAGGAGAGGTGGTCAGGGGGAGAGATGGTGGTCAGGAGGAGAGGTGGTCAGGGGGAGAGATGGTGGTCAAGGGGAGAGGTGGTCAGAGGGAGAGTTGGTCAGGGGGAGAGGTGGTGGTCAGGGGGAGAGGTGGTGGTCAAGGGGAGAGGTGGTGGTCAGGGGGAGAGGTGGTGGTCAAGGGGAGAGATGGTGGTCAGGGGGAGAGGTGGTCAGGGGGAGAGATGGTGGTCAAGGGGAGAGGTGGTGGTCAGGGGGAGAGGTGGTGGTCAGGGGGAGAGGTGGTCAGGGGGAGAGATGGTGGTCAAGGGGAGAGGTGGTCAGGGGGAGAGATGGTGGTCAAGGGGAGAGGTGGTGGTCAGGGGGAGAGGTGGTCAGGAGGAGAGATGGTGGTCAGGGGGAGAGGTGGTGGTCAGGGGGAGAGGTGGTCAGGGGGAGAGGTGGTCAGGAGGAGAGGTGGTGGTCAGGGGGAGAGGTGGTCAGGAGGAGATCACAGCCACCACACAGCATCCTTGTGTGACTAGGTGGACGGGTTCATAAAAGTGTCGACTGTCGTCACCATAGTGACATGTTAGCTCTCATAGAGAGTCAACGGTAAGACAATAATACTACAATATCAGCCACAACTCTTAATTCGTACTGCGTGTGAATTGTCACCTAATGGTTGATAACGACTGGTGTTTTGTGAATAGGGATCATGATAATGAGTGTGTTTGGGGAGCAGGGATAATGATAATGAGTGTGTTTGGGGAATAGGGATCATGATAATGAGTGAATAGGGATCATGATAATGAGTGTGTTTTGTGAATAGGGATCATGATAATGAGTGTGTTTGGTGAATAGGGATCATGATAATGAGTGTGTTTGGGGAATAGGGATCATGATAATGAGTGTGTTTGGGGAATAGGGATCATGATAATGAGTGTGTTTGGGGAGCAGGGATCATGATAATGAGTGTGTTTGGGGAATAGGGATCATGATAATGAGTGTGTTTGGTGAATATGGATCATGATAATGAGTGTGTTTGGGGAGCAGGGATCATGATAATGAGTGTGTTTGGGGAGCAGGGGTCGTGGCTGTTTGGCTCCCCACCTCTGCGTCACACCAGCCAGGCCAGGAGAAGACCCCGCTTGTTGTCCTCGCCAGCAGTTTCATTGATATACATTGGGTCACAGACTGGATGCCAGCTCTTATATCTGTGTGTCTGCTCATTTGTTCTTTTCTGCTGAGGCTATACTGTGTGCGTATGTGTGTATGTGTGTGCGTGCGTGTGTGTGTGTACGCACACGCGTGCATGAGTATGAGTGCGCATGTGTGTGTGTATCTGTGCAAGTGTGTGTGTGTGTGCACTGCATGTGTGCGTGTGTGCATGGGTGCGTCACAGGGTTATTGCATTTTTAATCATCAGGGGTGCAGGCATTATTCTCATCACATTACTGTCTCCTGGTGTTTATTTATTTGTCTTCCTCTCTCACTGCGTTGCTTCCTGAGAGGCTCTCTGTGGGTGGAGGAGAACCTGTGAAATCTGTCCATTCGACAGTCACTAGATATATGGATCGTGACACAGTCTAACAATTAACTCAGTCACCTCTTTTCTCCTCGCCCAGCTTCATTATTGTCTATAGGTAGCGTTTCTACTATAAGGAGATGTTCTATTTCTCTCTCTCTCTCTCTCTCTCTCTCTCTCTCTCTCTCTCTCTCTCTCTCTCTCTCTCTCTCTCTCTCTCCCATCACAACCTTTACAGTGCTCTGACTTCTAATTTAACCATCTCTCCCAGTTAATGATCATCTGAAAATCACATATCTTGACGTTATGGATATAATTGACTGTTCTGTTATTAAAATGGCTCAGTGAAACGAATGCTTGCAGCAGCAGCATGGGGGGTGAAATATATGTGAATATATGAATTCCATGATGGTGATTTCCCTTGTCAAGAAAACACATTCATGGGAGCATATAATTAGCACTTTGACATGTATGCAGTCAATATGCCGTCACCGTGCATTTGTTCTGCTTTGGCTTCATAACATATGCTGCTCTCTGTATATGAGAACCTGCACACGGATAGAGTAAAGTAATGCATTTTTAAAGGCTCACCCTGCAGTCCAAATGTAAACAGCGGGAGCACAAAATACAGGATGCAAGACAAAATCTTAACCTTTTGAGGCTGACGGCACGCCATGAGTTTTCTTTTTACCTTTGAGTGTGTTTGTAAACAGTGAAGTAGAACAGGGTCCTATTCCCCGTACCTGGTTCAACTAAGTCGATCAAAAGTCCCATTAGCCAGATTCAATTAACCCGATGAATAAATCCAGGCTTTCCCTGTTCCTCGAAGGCGGTTTCACTCTCGTTAATTCAAACCAGACTTGATACTCAGGATAATTGCACGCGGCCGCCTCACCTGAAAAGACAGCAGGTGTCGATCACAGAAATCCTGATTTTCTAACGGCATTGATTGATTGATTGATTGATTGATTGATTGAAAACTTTATAACAGATTGCAGAATGGGTACAATACAGTACGGCTCAATACGGCGCATATCTATAAGCTAATTTTAAGTCCCTCATTACCCCAATCAATCAGATTATATTTCTTTAAATGTGCCTGCTGGCAGTAGGCTTAATGGAATGAATAATCAAATGAGATCTTGCTAGCGAAAATAATTAGTTCAACTGTTTCAGAATAAGTAGATAAAAACAAGCCCAAAGAGTATCTAATTGATACAAATTAATAGATACTTATGAGGATATCTGTACTGTATGCGCTCGACTTAGGTATCATGTACTTTATATATAAATACATGGTTCCCAAAGTTCTCAAGGCGCGACCCCCAAAATAACGTGTCAGAGAGGCTTGGAGGGAGGCTATACAGTTTCACTAGTAATCAGGTTTCGGACATCATCCATACATGCATTGAATTGATTAACCTTTGGTTTATACCAGTGACACCTCATGTTCATCATCAGATAACAGTGCTTGAACAGATAAATGCATTTTCTCAAATTCATTCATCAAAACGTCAAAGGCTCATTAAATTTCTCAAGTCACGTCCACGTCATCAAATCCGTCAAACAGCGTATCTCCTCAGACATTTTAATCCCAGATACAATATCACAACAACGTGTGAGTGACAGTGATACAATTCAACAATCCACAGATTCAGATTCCTCGTAATTCATATCCACAATCCACGCATAAAGACGCTTCAATTTATGCTTGAATGAAACACAATTCAGGCGCTCCGTTAAGCAAATACATCCACAGCGAAGAATGTGAAATGAAGCAGAGCCAAACGCCCGATAGGTTTCATTCATTAAAAATATCTCTGCAGGATTTACATTTGCAATGCTCCATTATTAAAATAACCCCATAGTGTGTGTCGCGACTCGCAAGCGCCGTATCCGTATAACTATGACGTGCATTATTTAGGACAAAGTAAATCCATAGGCTGAATATGATTTATTATCAGAATTTTAGGTCTATTATTTTACATTTAAAAAAACCCCTCTAGAAAAACGAAGCACAAAAACATAATTCAGAATCTGTGAGGAAGGGAGCTGTCATTTCTTTGCAAGGGGCGTGGCCAGGTTATCCAGCTATACTGAACTGCGCTATACTATGCTGCGCTGGACCAGGTTCAAACTTTCTGATCTGTTGCCATAGTGATTTAGACAATCGCACGTCGGGGAACCGAAATATCTGGCTTATGTCAAGTTATCCTGAAAATTATCCGGCTAACTCAGGTAGCCAGGTACGAGGAACAGGGCCCAGCCCTGTATTTTGAGTTGTGATTAGTTATTGAAAGTTGCAAACCCCCCCCCCCCCCCCCCATGTGTACTAATAAGTGGAAGTCTTGAGAAATCTAAATATACCTGAATTGTATGTGACTAAATTTATTCATGATCAGGCCTTTACAACTGAATTATAGCATAAGTCTGTGGCAACAGCAGCGACCATAGCCAAGTGCATTTAAAAGAGGCACATTCATCTGTGGCATAAACAGGAGGCAACAGAGATAAGTGCTTAGCTGACTGAGATATGATTAGAGAGCTAAAGCCCTTGATTTCAAGGAGTGCCAGTACAAACAACACATTTCCACTTCCTACACACACAAGTCACTGTCATTTCAACAAAGAGTAAAAGGTTGAAATAACATAAAGAACGTTCCGGGGTTGAGGATGAACGAGACAGAAATCACATTTCACCGTCTTTATTCGGAGAGAAAATGCTAGCTTACAGTGTTGCATTCTGTTGTTTTATTTTTAAAGCGATCTCGCATGTTGACATTGATCCTAATTCAAGTGTATAAATCCTCCGCAAAGAAAACCCCACCGTTCATGATCATGATGGCGTAGTTGTAGTAGATGACTTGCTACTCTGGCTCGGGGACTTTACGGGGAGCACGCAGTCAAATCGAAACGCGCCCGATCCATTCAAAGTGTGAATAGCGGTCCTGAATCACCACAATGTCATCGATGGTTGTGTCTCATTATTCAGTGTGGAACGCTCTCAATTTGATTAAACTCTACCCAAAGGCTACATCAATTATGTATCTTCTTCACAATAGAGTTAATGGACTGAGGTAACCGCTGAAGATGACTTGACTGAATTTCCACATGACATGGTAAGAAAAATATGACTTCAGCGATGTACCAAACTCCAACACCCTGCCTGATCTGATAAATGAATAGACGTTGGTTTTCTTTTTCATTATTCATAAAAAGGAAAATCACCCTCTCTAAGCAATTTTCTTTGTTCATGTGTTGCACATTTATTGGATCCAAAAAGTAAGATATTTATCTTTCTTGTGGTATAATGATATACAGGTCCATGAATCCCCCCCCCCCCCCCCCCCCCCCACACACACACACACCAGGGGCGTATCTAGACCCAGCACTTCAGTAGGGCACAGAAGGGCACCAACAACTACGAAGCGGGAGCGCGCAGCGCGACCGCGAAAAAAATTTGGCCGGTTTTGGCCGGTTTGTGGGCGAAAATGGGTGGATTTTGTAACTATTTTTTTTAACTTTATTTCGGTTTTAGGGTTAGGTTAGGGTTATGTTATTTAATTATTTTGGGGAGCCAGCCCCCCAAACTCCTGAAATGCATAGAAATCTATGAAATAAATAAAACAATCTGACATTTATATTAAAAAGAGCTAGCCACCCAAACCCCTAAAATACATAGAAATCTATGCATTTTGGAACAGTTACTATATATATAGTCAATAAAGCATTTAGTCATACTTAAAGTTTAAAGTGCTTTACTTGCATTGAACATTGCATTGAACATTGAACATTGAGGAGACATCATTAGAAAGCACAATGTATGTTTCCATAGTTACGCAGATGACACACAATTGTACATCTCCGCTGAACCAAATGATCACACAGCTATAAACTCCATTTCCGCCTGTCTCTTAGCAATAAACAAATGGATGACGAACAACTTCCTAAAATTAAATGAGGGCAAAACTGAAATCCTACTAGTCGGTCCTATAACAAAAAGAGAAATGTTACAGAGCAATATGGGGCAACTTACTCCTTGGATCAAACCCGAAGTTACAAGTAAGTAACCTACACTGGCTTCTGGTAACATTTAGAATTGATTTCAAGGTCCTCCTCCTTATATACAAAGTATAAACATTGTGATCATCTACTACTGGTCTATTGAAGGTTCCAAGCCACAGTCTAAAGAAAATCAGGGATGCAGCCTTTGCTAACTATGCACCAAAGTTATGGAACACACTACCTATGGACATTAGGGAAGCTAGATCTCTTAATATTTTCAGAAATAAGCTAAAAACGTACCTCTTCACCATAGCCTTCTAATACACCCCGCTGTTGATTGTACTGTAGCACTATTTTACTCTGGCCATTCTATTGCATAATTTTACTATCTATTCTACTATTCTATTATTGCACTGTATTATTGGTGTGCAAACCAGTCAACTTACAAAAAAGAGCCTGTTGGAGGATTTCAACAAGATAAATGCAGTGCAAAATATTTCACTATAATATTTCAAAGCGAAGTAAAAAATATTATAATAATTATTTGATCATGTTAAATGATCATTTGATCATGTTAAAAAAGGGAAAATAAAAAACATTTGTTAAAAAAAAAAAAAAAAAAACACATTTTTTTTTTTTTTTTTTTATCACTGGGGCACAGATGATCATCACTAGGGCACGTGCCCTAGTGATAGTGGTCTAAATACGCCGATGACACACACACAGACACTCATAGAGAATTGCTGTGTCAAATGCAGAGTGATCATTCCTCAGAATACCGTATACATACTTGTGTGTTTATGTGGGTATGCATAAGCCTGTGCCTCCATGCGTGTGTGTCAGTCTGCGTTCCCTCCATCCCCTCCTCTGATCTGGCTTCTATAGAATCCTGCTGGTCCCCGGGGTTCCGTTCCCCTGAGTGGCCCCTCGCAGAGAACAGAAGGGGCCCCGGCCTCCACGCTCCCCCTGACCCATCTGGTCATCGGGAGAGCTGGTGGGGAGAGCCGACGGGACACGGAAGCCCTCCGTGCAATATGGTTCCGCTCTGACGTCCTGAGGACATGTCGGATCACACAGCTCACCTCAAAGGTGGGAACGGTGTAAAACAACAATTATACAACGGCATGCAAATTTCTCGATTCTGATTGGCTGAAACAGTCATTTTACACGTCTTTATTGGCAACAATTCCACGCTGCTGGCCCAGGACCCGCCCACAACCGACCCACATCACATCACTCCGCTGGATCACAAGAAGGTGGACAATAATCTTTACAAATGGATATGTTGATAGCGACTAAACGACTAAATATCAAGCGATTCTGTCACAGCGAATGTCTTAGTCGTTTAAACAATGTTGGATGATGTAATTGATGGGTCTTGAATCATTCAGTAAGAAAAGAAAAATCGCGGATTGATTGATTGATTAATTTACAATTTTTTTTCAATTTTTTTTTCCTTGCGACTGTCAGCGCTCGCTCTAGTCTCCACCCACCGCCACACACACCCCCCCACACCCCCCCACACACACACACGCGCGCGCGCGCACGCACGCACACACACGCACACACACACACACACACACACACTCTGCCTGCAACGCGGGGGATAGTCAGACTGAGAGAGAGCTGGGTGCTGCGCTGTTCTAAGTGAGCATGGCCTATTGAGTTGATTGATTGATTGATTGCTAATTTTATTACTGTACGCTTGGTTTCCAACTGGTTAAGTTTAGGCCCTCTACAGTAGGTTTAAAAAAATAAATAAAAGAATAGGGCGAAGAAAACGTTTTTTTCCTATAGGGCAAAGAAAACTTTTTAATTTGTTTTACCTACTTTATATAGAAGCATCTAAGAATGAAGTTCTATGGAAAGTAGGTCTGCATTCCCTTAACAATTGTGTGTATTGAGCCGTACTGTATTGTACCCATTCTGCATCTGGTAATAAAATGTTCAATCAATCATTCCAATAATACACAGTTGGATGTGTTAGTTGGTTGGATGCACTTCAAGCTGCTTCCACATGAGGCAACTTCTCTCAATCATTCCAATAATACACAGTTGGATGTGTTAGTTTGGTTGGATGCACTTCAAGCTGCTTCCACATGGAGGCAAGTTGTCTTTTTTGTAGTTGTGCGAACTACTTTTTCTGGCGGATGGTTTTTTCAATAAATCTTCGATTAATGTGTGTTTATTGTATAGAAATAAGGTTGGATGAATCTGGCAGTTGTATAAAAGCTTTACACCACTTGCAGTCGTGATTTGTGAACAATAAACCATGCCTAGGGGGGTCTAACGACCACCCCTAGGCATGGTTTATTGTTCACAAACCACTCCTGCGCGTGATGTAATGCTTAAGCACACACTGGGCAGCGTTGATCGGCCTTCTCGCACGGAATGTCTGCCTAGATGGTGCATCCAAAGAGCTTTACAATTTGTTCCTCACATTTGACCCATTCACTCACACATTCACACACCGACGGCCAGGGGTAAAGGTGCCAACCTGCTCATCAGGAGCAGTTAGGGGTTAAATGTCTTGATCAAGGACACTTCGACATGCTGTCCAGGAGGAGCGGGAATCGAACAGGGAACCTCTGGATTACCAGACGACTGCTCTACCTCCCGAGCCACTAGTTCTCTCTCTTCCAGCATGGCTGCCTGTAACCGTTGGTAACCACTTTCAAAAGAAAGTGCCTAGTTTCTGTGCAGTGGGAGAGCAGGTAAATCACTGGCAAAGCATGGTATTGCTATTCTACATGAATCATTTATGAGTTCCAGTAATAAGACACCAAATGATTGTGTTTTTATTGCTATGTTTCTCGTAATCCACACATAGCAACCATTGTTTTGCACATAGCAACCGTTGTCTCTTGTACAAAGTAATGGTTGCTATATGTTACAGGCAGCCATCCTGGAGGAAGAGAACTACATAAACATTCCATGCAAGGCATCTATTACTGTACTACATGTTGGCGGATGGTGAGAGGATGAAAAAACTCACCACGCCCATGTAGTATATCACTGAGTGTGGTGTACTGTAAATCTATTAGTATATATTCAATAGTATACACAGAACACACCTCTTTTTACATAGTATATTTACCATATAAATATAGTATGAGGGTGGGGTTAGTTACCTCTGCAGTAGGGTATGTAGTCAGACCCTTGTCTTTACACTTCTCTACATTACATTTACATTTAGTCATTTAGCTGACTTTTATCCAAAGCGACTTACAAGTTATGTACAACAGGTCAGCAGGAAGGGTACAACTCTTTCAGCTGAGTAACAATGTTCATCAAACATTGTTGAAACTTGGGTGCTGTTAGGATCTCTGTTTAACAGTAGCCTACTGTATATTTGCATATCTTGTATGTCACAAATGTAACAGTACTGTATACCTGTATGTCATAAATGTCATGATATATATCTGTATGTTGCGTATGTCATAAATGTCATTATGAATTGAAAATGGGGGACCCTGATGTAAACAAGACGAAAGTCTTTCTCTGGTCTGCATCCCCTTAACAATTGTGTATTGAGCCGTACTGTACACATTCTGCAATCTAGGTCTCCCCCAATCTGGAATGTGGCTGTGGGGTCCGGTGACCAAGCCAAGGCCATGCACCCAGAAATACTTTGACCCGATGACCGGTGCATGTATGGCTGCATCGGGCCTCCGGCCACAGGCCATTGAGGAGGAGCAAATCTGAGCAAACCAGATTCATCCTTAGACTACCTTATATGCCAAGCCTGTTGGATCATCCATTGTTAACCAGTGGCTCCCTATATATGGAACTCCCACATAGTATAAAAGCCATGGTTGTGTTTTTCATTCTGGAGGCTTTAGCCCCGTCTCCAGGACTGTTCCTCGTTCTCCGTGTGTTCCGGTCAATAAAACCACCGATTGACTTCACCTTTGTCTCCTGAATCTCTGTCCAGCTGGCTCATACATATCAATCAAACAAATTTAGTTTTTGATACCATCACTCCCAACACGACCATGGCTGCTTACCTCGTTATCATTACGCTGTTCCCCTCTCTGCCCCGAACCCGACAGACAAAGTAACTATTTCCAGTAACCTTTCAACATGACAGTTAACTCAGTAACCTCCCTTCTGCAGCCGCGACCTCCAATAAAGGTGGAGCGTCTCGAGACGCCGCTCACAGTCGGCCGGATCCGTGATGTTTCCTCTCACTGCTGGTTATCGTGCTCTCTCTCCCTAAAGGACACTTCCTACGAAGATTACACTGACAATTCGGCGTGTGCATGTGAATGGGCCCCGCCGCCCCGCGCTTGTTGTATTCCCTCCTCTCGGCTGAACACAAGGATTCTACAACTCTCTGGAATGGATCCAATTTATGAGATGAGAGGTGAAATGCAATTAGCTGCAATTTCTACTGAAATCTGACAGAATTATGGAGGGGACCTCGCCGGTTGTTCGAACTCATCACATTTTCTAATTATAAGTGTGACTCTCTAGAGTGTGTGCAGCACGTGTTATTGTAAAGGGGAATTTGCGGAGCATCGGTTCATTCATTACCGATACAATATTTGACATAGAAAACGATTTATTTACTTCCTGTGTTAATATAAAAAGCAAACAGAAATATGTTGCATAGGGGGCGGCAGGAGACACTACTATATCATTCAAATAGGAATGGATACAACAGCCTGTACAGTCAGATGAATGCTAATGAAAATACCTGAGTCAGACCTTTTATTCTCTCTTCTTTAGCTTGTCTCGATATAAGGTTATTTGTTGTTATCATTATTATTATTATTATTATACAAATGTGATGATTTCATGCAAAGTAGTCAATAGTACAGTGCTGACTTTGTCTTAGTGTGTGTTGCTACTGCCATCTACTGACACTACAGTACATATCTCTAGTCTCTTTCCCACTGTCTCTCTCTCTCTCCCTCTGCAACCCCCCCCCCCCCCCCCTTCCCTCTTCATATTTGCCTCTCACTTCATAAATGTATAAGATTGTCAGGTCCAGCAGAGCAACACATGCTCATCAGAGTACAGTAAGGCAGGTACAGCATACTTTTGAAAAGACTTTTCAGGGACTTGGACATGCTGGCTCATAATACCAAGCATTAATATGCAGTTAGGGGTTTATTTCACAAGATGGCACTATATGGTTATTGTTAGTGGGCTTGGGGGAACATTCGCTGCACAACTGTCCCTCTGAACAGTTGGCCCACGATTTTGAATGAATCAACAAGCAAAACCAGAATTAGCACTGCACTCAAATATAACACTTCCTTGTAATGAAAATTCACCAAATAGTGATTTGAGTTTGATGATTCATCCATTCTCTATTCTCCTCCATTCACTTCATTCTTTTTTGTTTTCCCGTGACATTTTGCGTTCAGCTCACTTGAAGGTTATCAGTTGTCAAGATTAATGGGCCAATAAATCGCTGCAATAAATATGCCACGTAAGCAGAAAGTCTCAGGGTTGCGTTCAATCCTGCATGAACTCTTCAGAGTGTAGTGGGAGGATATCTCTAACACAAAGAACTGAACATTCTGGAGACTTTTACCTTATAAACGTCATGGTTGATAACGTCAGATGTTTTCTATGTGCTATTATTTGAATATATCCTGAACCTTTGAAGATAAAGACCTACAATGCAATGTACACGTAAAAAAAAATGGGGTAATATATGAGAGAAATGTATATCAAATGTGTTATATGATTTATTATAATGGTAATAGCAAACATGGTATATTATGTATTATAATGATAATATCAAACATGTTATTATGATTTATTGTAATGATAATATCAAACGTGTTGTATGGATTGATTATAATGATCAAATTATGTAAATAAATACCATTTCCTCTCCTGAACATATTACAATTGTCAATATTTAATATTTTAAGTAAATCAGTAGGCTAAGTGGTATCTTTTTATTCAAATCCACACTGACTGTTTTTTGGAAAAAAATAAGAAATATAAACTAGTTTAAGCAAATAATGTGCTTGAAACAAGTACAATTATTTGCCAGTACGTTAAGCAAATTAGGTCCTGATTAATCTTGATTAGATTAGCGGGATAAAGTGGGAAAGGATACCAGAAAATGTATCTTCTGTTTACTGCAGAGCAAACACACTATATCACTGATGGCTGTATGTAGAGCTACTAAACACTTATTTTAAAGGACACGCCAACATTATGGGAAATGCGTGTACCGTCTTCTCCAGAGTCAGACATGAAGATAGATACCAATTTCCTCTCTATTTGTTCAGTAGAAAGCTCTCCGGCTTGCACAAATTAATGTAAGTGGATACTGATCAGCTAGCCCAAATTAAAATCTGGGAGAGGTGTTTTTGGCTAACAGCTAGGCTAGCTGATCCACATCCATTACTATTCATTTGTGCTAAGCTAGACTAGCTAGCAACCAGATATCTTTCTACTATCTTCTTGTTTGACTCTGGAGAAGACGGTAAGCGCAATTCTCATAATTTTGGCGTGTTCCTACTTCCTTTACATTATGACATCACTGATATAGAGTGTCTGGTCAGTAACATGGGTCTCCCAGCGCTTTGGATAATAGTTGCTATATAAATGCACCATGCGCCATTTAACTAGGCAGACATTCCGTGCGAGAAGGCCGATCAACGCTGCCCAGTGTGTGGTTGTTGTTTTACACCGTTCCCACCTTTGAGGTGAGCTGTGTGATCCGACATGTCCTCAGGACGTCAGAGCGGAACCATTGCACAGAGGACTTCCGTGTCTCGTCGGCTCTGCCCACCAGCTCTCCCGATGGCCCGATGGGTCAGGGGGAGCGTGGAGGCCATGTTCTGGTATCCCGTTCCCACTTTATCTAATCAGGAGGGAGAATCCTAGATGTTTTTACTTATTTCAAGAACTCTTGCCAAGCTAAACTAGTTTTTATTTCTTGTTTTTTGTCAGCAACTTTCTTCAGTGTGGAGTTCTCTCTCCTGATTGGATAACGTGGGAAGGGATACCAGAACATGTATTTTGTGTTTACTGCAGAGCAGGAGGGACTGGGAGACCCATGTTACTGACCAAACACTCTAGTCTATAACAATGATGGCTGTCGGAATGTAGAGCTATTATTTTAACATGTAGACCACTTACGTTAACAAAAAATACTGTTTACATCTTTAATTACACTAAGGGGGGGGTCAGTAAAGATTATATACATATATTATAGTTGTTAATGTGCTCTTAAGAGCACTGTGGTGGATGGTGCCCGGGGAGGGTTGTCAGCCCAACCCCTCACTATGCCAGGCCTCCTGGGTAAAACAATTAAGTGTCCACATCTCTGTGGTTTCTGGCCTGTAATGGGAAGCCCTTCACTGGTACATCCATCACTGACATCACAAGGGGTAAAGGTCAACAGCAGTTTGCGACTGGCTTCAACCACACTGGCCTTCCATGACTCCATCAGCTAATAGCCTCCTCAACCACTGGGCTGCCTGAATGTGAGAGTAGGTCATTAGTGTCTTCAAATCATTTGACAGTTTGTGTCAGTGACAGAGTGCAAGTGCATTACAACTTGAGAAATAATTACCCTCCTGTTTGAATAGAGGTTGGCCCTGTACCACTACAGTATGTTGTGGCTAATGAGCATTTGTTATGATCCGAGGAATAATAGTACCACTTGAAGAGTGGGGTTTGATTAGCGTTTTGCCACTTTCTAAATGGAAGCATGTGCATTATATTCCCGTTATACAGTATTGTGTATATATACTGTACATTCTGCATCTTAAATGTTAAATGATGCATTTATAACAGCTTTTATCCAAAGTGCATTACAATTCCTGTTCCACACATTAACCCATTCACTCATTCACTCACACACCGACGGCAGAGGTGACCATGCAAGGTGCCAACCTGCTCATCAGGAGCAATAAAGGTCAAGTGTCTTGCTTTGACATGCTGCCCGGGAATCAAACCGGGAACCTTCCGATTACCAGACGACCAATCTACCTCCTGAGCCACTGTCGCCCCCATCTTACATTACGATCTGCCTCCGTGTCACTGTTCTTAATGCCTATTTTGTCAAGTATGTAAGTGTCTCTGTTGGATCCTCTCGTTTCACATGTTGAAAGGTGGCGCCTGCCCGGGGGTTTTGTGGTGTGATTTTTATGCAGAGAGCAAGTAAAGCTAAGTCCACAACAGAAACAGAAGGCACTGCATCAGACAAATCAACAAGCGAAAGGTCAGTTCTGCATAGGTTCTCATAAAACTCATACATATTTCATCAGATACATTAACCTTCATTTCCAGGACGTGCGAAGGCTTTTGATGAAGTGAGAGGTGGCGGGGCAGAAGAGAGCCTCGCCTCAACCCCCTCACCTGGAGCACCGGCTGCTCTCACCGCAGGGCCATGTCTACAGTATATGTACATAATGTAGTATTATTATTATCTATTTTATTTTACCTTTATTTACCCAGGGTAGGTTCTCTGATGCCCTTTTTCAGCAACGCCCCGTTTTACATTCACACAGTTGATTTTTATATGCCGTGTGATTTTATATGCCTTTTTTGTTTGTTGCTTCTTTCTGTATGTACACTCAACGTGACTGTAAATTAGGGAAACCTCTGTTGCCTTTAGAGTTTAAATAAAGGTTCCATTCACACCTGGGAGCTGCCCAGTACAACCACAGTCCAACACTGTTGACCACCAGGAGCTGCCCAGTACGCCCACAGTCCAACACGGTTGACCACCAGGAGCTGCCCAGTACAACCACAGTCCAACACAGTTGACCACTAGTAGCTGCCCAGTACGCCCACAGTCCAACACTGTTGACCACTAGTAGCTGCCCAGTACGCCCACAGTCCAACACGGTTGACCACTAGGAGCTGCCCAGTACGACCACAGTCCAACACGGTTGACCACTAGGAGCTGCCCAGTACGACCACAGTCCAACACGGTTGACCACTAGGAGCTGCCCAGTACGACCACAGTCCAACACGGTTGACCACTAGGAGCTGCCCAGTACGACCACAGTCCAACACGGTTGACCACTAGGAGCTGCCCAGTACGACCACAGTCCAACACGGTTGACCACTAGGAGCTGCCCTGTACAACCACAGTCCAACACAGTTGACCACTAGGAGCTGCCCTGTACGACCACAGGCGGACACTGTTGACCACTAGGAGCTGCCCAGTACGACCACAGTCCAACACAGTTGACCACTAGGAGCTGCCCAGTACGACCACAGTCCAACACGGTTGACCACTAGGAGCTGCCCAGTACGACCACAGGCGGACACTGTTGACCACTAGGAGCTGCCCAGTACGACCACAGTCCAACACAGTTGACCACTAGGAGCTGCCCAGTACAACCACAGGCCAACACGGTTGACCACTAGGAGCTGCCCAGTACAACAACAGTCTGACTAGGCTGGTAAAGCTATGCCTCCTAAAGTGTGCAAACGGAAGTACAGGAAGTACCGGCTACAGGCTTTCCGGTTTCGACAAAACAATTATAGAAACGTGTAAGTGCACAATATTTCCTCGTTTAAGCCACTGCAACGGCTTTGCCTGAAGAATTTACTACATGACCGGGACGTTCTAGCTTGTTTGCCGACAGGATTCGGGAAAAGTTTGGTCCGTTCGGAGGCAGCTTCCAGGGAAAGTACATACACCGGAAATTCTACCCCACAGACACTTTCGGCCGTAGTGCTTTACCAGTCTTTATCTCACGGAGATAAAACTGGGAACGAGGTTACAGTCTGACACTGTTGACCACTAGGAGCTGTAGTCCAGTACAACCACAGTCTGACACTGTTGACCACTAGGAGCTGTCCAGTACAACCACAGTCTGACACTGTTGACCACTAGGAGCTGCCCTGTACAACCACAGGCCGACACTGTTGACCACTAGGAGCTGCCCAGTACAACCACAGGCCGACACTGTAGACCACTAGGAGCTGCCCAGTACAACCACAGGCCGACACTGTTGACCACTAGGAGCTGCCCTGTATAACCACAGTCTGACACTGTTGACCACTTGGAGCTGCCCAGTACAACCACAGGCTGACACTGTTGACCACTAGGAGCTGCCCAGTACAACCACAGTCTGACACTGTTGACCACTAGGAGCTGCCCAGTACAACCACAGGCTGACACTGTTGACCACTAGGAGCTGCCCTGTACAACCACAGGCTGACACTGTTGACCACTAGGAGCTGCCCTGTACAACCACATTCTGACACTGTTGACCACTAGGAGCTGCCCAGTACAACCACATTCTGACACTGTTGACCACTAGGAACTGCCCAGTACAACCACAGGCTGACACTGTTGACCACTAGGAGCTGCCCTGTATAACCACAGTCTGACACTGTTGACCACTAGGAGCTGCCCAGTACAACCACAGGCTGACACTGTTGACCACTAGGAGCTGCCCAGTACAACCACAGGCCGACACTGTTGACCACTGGGAGCTGCCCAGTACAACCACAGGCTGACACTGTTGACCACTAGGAGCTGCCCAGTACAACCACAGGCTGACACTGTTGACCACTAGGAGCTGCCCAGTACAACCACAGGCTGACACTGTTGACCACTAGGAGCTGCCCAGTACAACCACATTCTGACACTGTTGACCACTAGGAGCTGCCCAGTACAACCACATTCTGACACCGTTGACCACTAGGAGCTGCCCAGTACAACCACATTCTGACACCGTTGACCACTAGGAGCTGCCCAGTACAACCACATTCTGACACTGTTGACCACTAGGAGCTGCCCAGTACAACCACAGGCTGACACTGTTGACCACTAGGAGCTGCCCTTGTACAACCACAGGCTGACACTGTTGACCACTAGGAGCTGCCCTTGTACAACCACATTCTGACACTGTTGACCACTAGGAGCTGACCAGTACAACCACATTCTGACACTGTTGACCACTAGGAGCTGCCCAGTACAACCACATTCTGACACTGTTGACCACTAGGAGCTGCCCAGTACAACCACAGGCCGACACTGTTGACCACTAGGAGCTGCCCAGTACAACCACAGGCTGACACTGTTGACCACTAGGAGCTGCCCAGTACAACCACATTCTGACACTGTTGACCACTAGGAGCTGCCCAGTACAACCACATTCTGACACTGTTGACCACTAGGAACTGCCCAGTACAACCACAGGCTGACACTGTTGACCACTAGGAGCTGCCCTTGTACAACCACAGGCTGACACTGTTGACCACTAGGAGCTGCCCTTGTACAACCACATTCTGACACTGTTGACCACTAGGAGCTGACCAGTACAACCACATTCTGACACTGTTGACCACTAGGAGCTGCCCAGTACAACCACATTCTGACACTGTTGACCACTAGGAGCTGCCCAGTACAACCACAGGCCGACACTGTTGACCACTAGGAGCTGCCCAGTACAACCACAGGCTGACACTGTTGACCACTAGGAGCTGCCCAGTACAACCACATTCTGACACTGTTGACCACTAGGAGCTGCCCAGTACAACCACATTCTGACACTGTTGACCACTAGGAGCTGCCCAGTACAACCACAGGCTGACACTGTTGACCACTAGGAGCTGCCCTGTATAACCACAGTCTGACACTGTTGACCACTAGGAGCTGCCCAGTACAACCACAGGCTGACACTGTTGACCACTAGGAGCTGCCCAGTACAACCACAGGCCGACACTGTTGACCACTGGGAGCTGCCCAGTACAACCACAGGCTGACACTGTTGACCACTAGGAGCTGCCCAGTACAACCACAGGCTGACACTGTTGACCACTAGGAGCTGCCCTGTACAACCACATTCTGACACTGTTGACCACTAGGAGCTGCCCAGTACAACCACAGGCTGACACTGTTGACCACTAGGAGCTGCCCAGTACAACCACAGGCTGACACTGTTGACCACTAGGAGCTGCCCTTGTACAACCACATTCTGACACTGTTGACCACTAGGAGCTGACCAGTACAACCACATTCTGACACTGTTGACCACTAGGAGCTGCCCAGTACAACCACATTCTGACACTGTTGACCACTAGGAGCTGCCCAGTACAACCACAGGCCGACACTGTTGACCACTAGGAGCTGCCCAGTACAACCACAGTCTGACACTGTTGACCACTAGGAGCTGCCCAGTACAACCACATTCCGACACTGTTGACCACTAGGAGCTGCCCAGTACAACCACAGTCTGACACTGTTGACCACTAGGAGCTGCCCAGTACAACCACAGTCTGACACTGTTGACCACTAGGAGCTGCCCTGTACAACCACAGGCTGACACTGTTGACCACTAGGAGCTGCCCAGTACAACCACATTCTGACACTGTTGACCACTAGGAACTGCCCAGTACAACCACAGGCTGACACTGTTGACCACTAGGAGCTGCCCTCTATAACCACAGTCCGACACTGTTGACCACTAGGAGCTGCCCAGTACAACCACATTCTGACACTGTTGACCACTAGGAGCTGCCCAGTACAACCACATTCTGACACTGTTGACCACTAGGAGCTGCCCAGTACAACCACAGGCTGACACTGTTGACCACTAGGAGCTGCCCAGTACAACCACAGGCCGACACTGTTGACCACTAGGAGCTGCCCTGTATAACCACAGTCTGACACTGTTGACCACTTGGAGCTGCCCAGTACAACCACAGGCTGACACTGTTGACCACTAGGAGCTGCCCAGTACAACCACAGGCCGACACTGTTGACCACTAGGAGCTGCCCAGTACAACCACAGGCTGACACTGTTGACCACTAGGAGCTGCCCAGTACAACCACAGGCTGACACTGTTGACCACTAGGAGCTGCCCAGTACAACCACATTCTGACACTGTTGACCACTAGGAGCTGCCCAGTACAACCACAGGCGGACACTGTTGAGTTGTATTCATTCACTTCTCCGCCCAGACTCTTCCTGCTGGTCTGGGGGCCACCGCTGCCCCATGTCCATGTGACACATTGCGATGGAGGATGATATTGCTGGTGGGGTGGGATGTTATGGGTTACTCCTATAAAGCTGTATACATTTTTTTACTTTTTATACGTATGTATTTTGGTTACTACTAATTATCTCATACTATAACTATTTTCATATCCGTTTGCACATTTGAGCTCATTCACAGCCCATCCACACCTGGTGTTCCCTCCCTGTACTGCTGTAGCCTAAGAGCCTCATTAAGCTGATCATCTGATTATAAAAACTGTTTAAATACTACTCACAGTGGATGTAACTGCACAATATAAAATCACAACGTTGGGCTCAATGGTCGACTGTTGTCAGCCCAACCCTAATTTAAGAGACCAGCTACTGAACCACTGTGATTATATATATATATATAGTAAACTAAATAAGACTCGTGCACATCTAGTTGGACCCCGACTGGAGGTGCAGGTCAGCGCAAGAGAGATATATAAAACTAAAAGGAGAATACCTTCAAAAGAAAAAAGGGACCGCACACTCCTCAGGACTGGTTTTTGCTTTTTTATCGCACAACGCGTTTCGCTATCTGCTTCCTCAGGTGCTATCATAGTCCTGAGGAGTGTGCAGTCCCTTCTTTCTTTTGAAGGTATTCTCCTTTTAGTTGTATATATATAGTACTCGAGTTGAGGGGGGATGGTATCCCCCCTGAAATAAAAACGGTCAATATCATCCCCCCTTCCCATCCCTTATGTAATTTTATCAATGAACATAGTATTACTGCTATTTCAACATTCAGTTTTGCGCATATTGAAAATATTGACGGCGAAGTAGCACGTACAACCGCATGCAATGAAATTTTTAGCCATTATCAGCACAAATTATGTCCCCATGATAAAATCCACCATCCCCATGGCTGCAGATCCGGGGGGGGAAATATTAATTGTCCCGCCCAATAATATGTGATATCAAGAGTAGTGCATCTGCTCCCACTCTGTAATTCTAGTTTCAAAATACTCCTAAAAGCTTGTTTGCATATTAAAATCATTAAAATGTTCTACTGGGGGACGATGCCCCCCCCCCCAAACTTGTCATGAGATCTGCAGCCCTGACCATCCCGTTTTTTTTTCACAACTCGAGTACTGTATATATATATATATATTAAGACTGTCAAAGTTAACGCGTTATCGCCCGATTCTATTAACACCACTATTTTTTTTAACTCACGATTAACAAAAAAATATATATATATTTATATTTTTTTTAACTAGACTTCACTCAGGTGTATTATTGATGCTCTCCTTGATACTATGTTTGTTTCTGAAGTGTGTGTGTGTGTGTGTGTGTGTGAGAGATAGAGAGAGAGGGGGGTGAGAGAGATGAGGAAGGGGCAAGAGAGAAAGAGGGCTGGGAGAGTGTGTGTGTGAGAGAGAGAGGGGGGGTGTGATTAATCAGCCCTTGTGTGGGTGAATGTAACAAGTTCCTAACGTTTTCTTTCCCCTATTATTTCATGCACACTTTATTCATTGTTTTAAATTATTATTTTCTTTTAAGTTATTTTGTTCATCACTCTGTTTTGAATTTGATGCAAATTTGCAATGCATGAGGGTCATCCTTTTGTGTTAAATGGCTGCATAAAGCAAGCATTTGTTGACTCGCATGTTGATAAGAGTATTAAAAAACTTGGAACTTGAAAAATATCTGTTTAAGGTAAAAAATAAATAAAATAAAAAAGCGATTAATCGCGTTAAATATAGAGTTAAATATTTTAATCGATTGACAGCACTAATATATATATATATATATATATATATATATAAATATAAAACCTCTGGAGAACGTTTATAAGAATAGACCCACAAGTTCACGGGGAAGTTACAAAGGAGAGGCACGCCTAGCATGGAGGATCCCTACTGAACTTTTTTTAACCCTGTATTTAATCAGTCTCTCAAATTGCCATCTCTATACAGTGGCACTCATCTCTGTAGATAATTAACTACATTTCCAATGAAGCACTGTTGTTGACGGCTCATTGGTGTCTTATCAAATACTGCACAACTACTAAGATCGTGTTATAACTAGTGGGGCAGAGGCTACAGGAGGTAATTACAGATAATGAAGCAAAATACATGGGATTTCAGAGGAATCAATAATCTAACTAGAGATAATGGATTAGCACTGTGACTTTCCATTATATGTCTAATAATTACAGCCACTACATCGATCCATATTCTATCCAACAACTGTAGCTACTACGGCTGTCTTGCAACTGTAATGCTGAGTCCAAGGGGATTGTATGGATGTTTAAACTCAAGAGAGGGCCGACATGTAAAGATTAAGTCTTCCCTTTCTGACTGTTCTGTAAATCACTGGCTTAGTGAAGGAGACACACTGACAACGGCCTAAGAGACACAAAGGGAGGACCATTATTGCACAGCTCTGGATCCGATTCAATTGTTCAAATTGGAAGCAAATGTCCTCCTGTGGACGACGAGGAGGCTAGTGTACAGTACTACTGTCCTCCTGTGGACGGTAACGAGGAGGCTAGTGTACAGTACTACTGTCCTCATGTGGACGGTAACAAGGAGGCTAGTGTACAGTACTACTGTCCTCATGTGGACGGTAACAAGGAGGCTAGTGTACAGTACTACTGTCCTCCTGTGGACGGTAACAAGGAGGCTAGTGTACAGTACTACTGTCCTCCTGTGGACGGTAACGAGGAGGCTAGTGTACAGCACTACTGTCCTCATGTGGAAGGTAACGAGGAGGCTAGTGTACAGTACTACTGTCCTCCTGTGGACGGTAACGAGGAGGCTAGTGTACAGTACTACTGTCCTCCTGTGGACGGTAACGAGGAGGCTAGTGTACAGTACTACTGTCCTCCTGTGGACGGTAACAAGGAGGCTAGTGTACAGTACTACTGTCATGTGGACGGTAACGAGGAGGCTAGTGTACAGTACTACTGTCCTCATGTGGACGGTAACGAGGAGGCTAGTGTACAGTACTACTGTCCTCATGTGGACGGTAACGAGGAGGCTAGTGTACAGTACTACTGTCCTCCTGTGGACAGTAACGAGGAGGCTAGTGTACAGTACTACTGTCCTCATGTGGACGGTAACAAGGAGGCTAGTGTACAGTACTACTGTCCTCCTGTGGACGGTAACGAGGAGGCTAGTGTACAGTACTACTGTCCTCATGTGGACGACAACGAGGAGGCTAGTGTACAGTACTACTGTCCTCCTGTGGACGGTAACGAGGAGGCTAGTGTACAGTACTACTGTCCTCCTGTGGACGGTAACAAGGAGGCTAGTGTACAGTACTACTGTCCTCCTGTGGACGGTAACGAGGAGGCTAGTGTACAGTACTACTGTCCGCTAGGCTTACGTTGCAGGACAACAACAAAGAAACATGATGAAGGGCGGCTACGTGGCGTAGTGGGCAAGGCGCTCGCCACAAAATGCTGGAGACGCTGGGCTCGTCAGTTCGAGCCCAGCGCTCCACATTTGCTTTCAGTTTAGCTGGTCGTCCGTACTAATACACATTGGCCGTATTAGGGGGTGGGAAACTGATGGGTGGGGATCGGGCGTTGTGGACAGCGACTCCTACAGGTCGGTTGGTGCGCCTGCGCAGTAGAATCAGGAAGTGTCGGGGGCAGCGTGAGCCTCCCACGCGTTACTCCTCGCCACTGAGAGATCGAGCTGCGCGGAGGGGACTTGTGCTATGTATGACTTAGTCCACATTGCAGCCGGCTTGTGGGAGGCAAGAAACAGCGTCCGTGACAGGGGAGGGTTGAATTGGATGATACGAAATTGGGATGGGAGAAAATATAGAAAATGGGAGAAAAAGTGGATAAAAAAAAAAAAAAAAAAATCATGATGAAAAATCCCTTCGACAACATCCCACAAGTGTGGTGGCCGGTGAAGTGTTCCACACGGGCGTCATGTTGGACAACAAATCACTATTTGCACTGAAAATAGCTGCTCGTCAGGGAGGCATGGGTCTGCAACCTGTCAGCAAGCGCTAATAGAATTGGTTCTGACCCTTGTGAATGAGCCATCATAACACCGGCTCTGTAATAAAGCCTTTGTTTGTCCAATCTCCCACCTTGATGAGACGAGGGGCTAAAGCCCCCCCCCCCCCCCCCCCCTTCTCTCCCTCAGTGATTTACTAGCAGGCCAGGGTGAGAGCCCTCCTCCATGGAGTTTGGTTCCACCACAAAAGCAGTGAAAATGGTAAATGGTGCAGTTATATAGCAGCTTTTATCCAAAGAGCTTTACAATTGTTGTTCCTCACATTCACTCACACACCGACTGCAGATGCGACCACGCAAGGTGCCGACCTGCTCCTGCTCATCGGGAGCAATTAGGGGTTTAAGTGTCTTGCTCAAGGACACTTCGACACGCTGTCCTGGAGGAGTGGGAATCTAACCAGAAACCTTCTGATTACCAGACGACTGCTCTAGCACTGTGTGGCTCAGAAAGAAGACACAGCCCACCCAAAGCTCTAGCACTGTTGCTAAAATAACATTTACAGGTGTGCTCCTATCTGGCTTCTGCTACAGACAATTCATTACCGTCGTTGCTGCTCCTATCTGGCTCCTGCTACAGACTCTATTCATTACAGGTGTGCTCCTATCTGGCTCCTGCTACAGACTCTATTCATTACAGGTGTGCTCCTATCTGGCTCCTGCTACAGACTATTCATTACAGGTGTGCTCCTATCTGGCTCCTGCTACAGACTCTATTCATTACAGGTGTGCTCCTATCTGGCTCCTGCTACAGACTCTATTCATTACAGGTGTGCTCCTATCTGGCTCCTGCTACAGACTCTATTCATTACAGGTGTGCTCCTATCTGGCTCCTGCTACAGACTATTCATTACAGGTGTGCTCCTATCTGGCTCCTGCTACAGACTCTATTCATTACAGGTGTGCTCCTATCTGGCTCCTGCTACAGACTATTCATTACAGGTGTGCTCCTATCTGGCTCCTGCTACAGACTATTCATTACAGGTGTGCTCCTATCGGGCTTCTCACTACAGATTCTATTCATTACTGGTGTGCTCCTATCGGGCTTCTCGCTACAGATTCTATTCATTACGACAAGAATGGATTTGTTTTTTAACAAGCGTGTAAGCTGTATTGTACCCAGTGCTACAGACCCATAGATCTGATTATAGCCTTTGTCGTTTACATGCCCTACACCTCACCTGCAATCAGGGATGCGATATCATTATGATGGTGAGTTAACGTTAAAAAGGTTTGACGCACAGAATAATTTTCTTGGGCAAAAATGTACTAATTAGTGTGTGCGTGGGGGGGGGGGGGGCATTCATTGGTGTAGACTAGTGGGTACTGTACATCTGCACATAGAACTCTGGTCCATTATCATAAAAGTTTGACCTTAATTCATCACTCAGTCTGGCTTGTAAAACACAAAGACCTTTCCCTCATCATGAATAATGCAGAATAGAACGCAGTAGGGTCAATGTGGTTTCTGAAAGGACTACACCTAATGAACAAAAAGAGGCCAGTTTAATTAAAACCCTGCGAGGCTGGTTTGCACCTTTCTATAGCTTTGTCCATCTGCATATATACACCGTAACATACGTGCTGAACATGTAACTACACCCTTCATTTGCATTGAGAATTATGTCCACTGGCGCCTGGGGGTGTGAGTTTTTTTTTCTATTAATATATATATAAAAAAAAAGATGACTCAAATAATAACCGTGCTTTTACAAGTCTGTAGATACTATACATCTGTACATATCATACTCTTGCTAGTTACGCTGCAGGCCAGTATGACTACTAGTACCATACGGTCTCTACACCTGCATCACTGTACATATCAACATGCACTTTACAGCTACATTTGCACTCTGGTTGGAAGCCAAAGTTCCTTTCGTTGTACTGTATCTGTATGACGACAATACATTTGAATCTAATCAAATTGAAATAAGAAAATAAAAATAAAGGGCATATGCAGGGTATTTGAGGCTTTACAAATAGTAGTACATCTTTATTAATATACTTTCATAAAACAATTTAAGACTGTATCAAAAACTCAGTAAAAACATTAGATTTCTTAACCATTTTCTCTTTTTTTCTCATGGTGATATCAGATATGAAACGTACATTATTGTGGTTTATTCTCCCCCATCATAATCTTAACATGATGCATTATTTTCAGTGATGGGCAAGTCAACTCTTTTCCGTACCTCCCCACACAAACTATAACGTTTTTTGTGATTGTGTGATCATAAATCTAGACAGACGATTAAAAAATAAAATGATTTCCCCCCCCCCCCCCGACTAACTCTACTGATAAAACACTAACGTTATGGAGTTCTTTCACAGGCTCACCATTATGTACAGATACACTTGTCCCCATGCCTCGTCTGAACCGATAACAGGCAGCCCACTAACAGATACAGTGAAGCAGCTGGAGGCGGAGCAGTGGTAATACAGTGCTGTATGCCCCACCCACCCTCACGCCAACAAAACCAACTTATTCTAAAAGACAGTAGATCCGCCTAATTATTCACCGCAGTCGATGCTTTTACCTGCTGTGAACCACAGCGACCCGATCCAGCCTTCGTTATTGTGTGGCGTTGACCCCGCCATGTTCCGTCTTCTTTCAACCGCAGACGTCGCCGTGGCAACGCCGGGGCCAGCCATCTCGTTCCTCAGGCAGGATCAGTGGCACACGCGCACACACGTAGAGTGTCATTATTATTTGTTTTGTAACTTAATTAGGCTACATCTACGACAGGTATGATCAGTGTAACGATGTCCTTTTGGATCAACGGAGAAAATCTCAGTGTAGTTTGTTAAAGAAAAAAATTAAGAAAAATCATTAATTGACTACCAGTTACAACTGTTCATTTCTGCAAGACACAAAGTGCAAGGTTTAGCAAGAATATGCATAACTGCAAGGTTTGCACATGTTATTGTCAAGAGGGAGCAAAGCACAGAGAGAGAAAGGAAAGATCGAAGATAAAAAAAAACAAAAGAAACTTAAATTTGCATGTAAATAAAACATGGTTCCATGCTTTTAGTTTGGCTTCATGTAGTTCGTCCCCTCTATAGAAATAACAGGTGCAAAGTCTTAGTAAACCTGGCTTAAAGACAGATAAGAGTGATACTGAACTGGTATAAAGATTAACATTGCGAGGGAGAGCCTCAAGTCTGTTGTCATGGTGACATTTACTTCAAGGCCCTACAGCCTTTCCTGCTTCTTTATTATTTTCTATACAATAGAAACAGTACATCATCGAAGATTAAATGTATTCTTCTTGGCAAAAAACTGATAAAAAAAAATGAAAGATTACGCAAGAGTTGAAAGCAGAACCGAAGGACAACAGAAGAAGAGAGGTGCTGGAATTACAAAGGGGGTCCTGTTCAGTTGTCCTGTGTCAGTGTTAGAACTGTACAACACAGCATCTTATCCATGATGGTCACGTATATGGGTATGGTTGCCTGCTCCTCTAGAAAGTCAAAGCCATCTCATTGAACGCATGTAAAATTACTCCCGTGATAAGTTTTCATACAAACAAGCAGCCCTACGGCCGGCCCCCACCCCACCCCCCCCCCCCGCCTCCTAAACCGAGGGCTCCTGCGAGCGTTAGGGGGGGACATAGGGAGGCGGCGACCTGTAGGCCGTCATGTTCTTGGGCCGAGAGCCTTTGCCCTCTATGGGGACGGTGAAAGGCGGCGGGGGCTGGTAGGGCGGTGCGTTGGGATCGTCATCTTGATACATGGAGTACTCCTCCAGCAGGTCCTGGCTGAGCAGGGTACAGTGGGGGCTGGCCATGTTGGGGTACTCCGGAGGGGGCAGAGGGGGCTTCTCTTCCTGAAGGATGAGGGGGATACTAGAGGACGGGGGAGACTTGGAGTCATCCAACTCATCTGCAAAGATAATGGGAACCCCTTTCTTGATGAACGTGGCTTGCTCTTCAATGGTCATCTTGCCCCTGCGTTTTTTGCGGTAGCAGACCATGGCAATGACGCCGGCTATCAGCAGCAGAGCAGCCACCACCACAGCCGGGATGACTGTGTGCAGGTAGACGTCGTCGCTGCTCCTGCGCCCGGTGCCTGGCAAGGTTGTGGGCATAGGAAGAGCCGGCATCGGCACCTCCCCTGGTGGGACAAACGTGTAGCTCTGGCATCTGTTGGTGCCACGAACGGAGATATTAATAGTTTTGAACTCGGGCTCCATGGCTTTGGTGAAGGCCAGTTTAGGCTTGCCTTGGGGATCGGAGATTCTGTTACTAAGAGCGGTGATCTGGTCTTTGGGACAGGGGCTCTGCTGGAGACTGTTGTTGGTCCACTCCACCACTATGGAGCCCTTGGTGATGCTCCTCAACGTCACGGTACTGCTGTTGCGGTCGCCGAGGGCATAGGCCAACTTTTTGGTCAAAAGAATCTTCTTGTGGACGTCACTGGTCAGAGTTTGGGGATCACCGTGGAACCGGGCAGCAAAAACAACCGACGGTTTGTCATTATTTGACCAGCGGTTGACACGAACCTCAAACGCATCTATGGTGCTCTTGCCGCCCTTGTCGGTGGCCAACATGAAGTACTCGTGTTTGCCCTCGTGCCCCTCATCCGGCAGGCCGTACAGGAGCTGGATGGTGCTGTTGAACTGGATCCACGAGGTGTCGCTCACACTCTCGCTGGGCGACTTCTTCAAAGTCAGCCGCAGTTTGTCGGTGGTGCCGTCTTCCATATCGAAGAACGTATCGGGAGGAATCTTAACTTCAAAGTAGGTGCCCACCCACGCCTTCACCTCATCGATGGGGTTGCTAATCTCTGGCTTTTTATTTTCAGGAGTCACAGATAGAGGCGTGGTACGTCTCGGGGGTTTAGCAGTCGTGGTCTTGGGCTCCCTGGGAGCCGGAGTGGACGTTTTGGGTTTCTTGGGCTTCTTGGTGGCGGAAGCCTTGGGCCGTTTGGTGGTGCTTGGCGGGGGCGTCGGCACGGCTGTAGCCGCCACAATGGTGGGCCGTGTCACGGTGGGCTGGATACTAGGGATGGTACTGGTGGTTCCTAGGACTCTGGTGGGCTGGGGAGGCTCTAGAACAGGCGTATGGGCGATCTGATCTCTGAGCCTGATTGTGGGCTTCACCGGAAGCGGCAGAGGACCGCGGACAGGCGGCGCTGAGTTGTCTGTGGCCGGGGCGATGAAAGGGGAGGTGGGGGTGGGAACAACGCGTACAGGGGGGGGTTCAGGGTGAGTGGTCGGGGGCAGGAGGGACGGGACAGGAGTGGGTGTGTTGTAGAGCTGCCTTCTGACCCGCTTCACCGCGTGGGGCTTTTTGTTGACGATGTGCCAGCCCACCACTGGATAGCCCAGTTTGGCCGACATGGTCCCATCCTTAGCCGGGGATTGGACGCGGTTGATGTCTGGGATGTTGCTCTGGTCGAGGGTGCAGCCGAGTTTCCATGACAACAGGGCCCCGTTCTCCACCACCTTCTTGGCGTTCCCGGGGCCGGCCATGAAGGCGGACATGTCAAACAGGCGGTTGTTGACGACGGGCACAACCCTCATGTGCTCCAGAGGGACACCCGAGAATGTCCTCATGACGCCCAGTAGGCCGACCCTCTGCTCGGCGGCCATCTTGGTGAGGTCGGCATCCAGGATGACTGTAAGGACGGTGACGGGCTCCTCGCTGCCACAGGTGAAGGGCTGAAGACCATTGGTCTCCGACTGGAGAGCGAGCAGGGCCGGTTCGGTGTCGGCCCGTTCTTCCGGGTACACCTCCACAGAGAACACCGTGCTGGGGGTGACCGGGACGCCTCCGTCAGCCTTTATATGCTCTCCAGAAACAGAGATATGGTGCACACCTTTGTCCTGCTCCAGCGCCAGGCCTCCAAGGATGCAGCGCTCCCCGTCCCAGTGCAGCCAAGAGGGCAAGGTCTCCTTTCCCATCTCTGTGAGCTACAGGCGAGAGAGAAAATAGAAATTAGCACATTTTAAAGAAGCATCTGGAGCAACAAGGGAAAATGAGCACATTTTAAAGAAGCATCTGGAGCAACAAGGGAAAATGAACACATTTTAATGAAGCATCTGGAGCAATGAGGGAAAACAAACACATTTTAAAGAAGCATCTGGAGCAATGAGGGGAAATGAACACATTTGAAAGAAGCATCTGGAGCAATGAAGGAAAACGAACACATTTTAAAGAAGCATCTGGAGCAATGAGGGGAAATGAACACATTTGAAAGAAGCATCTGGAGCAATGAGGGGAAACAAACACATTTTAAAGAAGCATCTGGAGCAATGAGGGGAAACAAACACATTTTAAAGAAGCATCTGGAGCAATGAGGGAAAATGCCAGGGATGCCGTGACTCAAAAGGAATCCTAGCAGTGAGACTGTAGTCTGAGCCACGGGAAAAAAACAGGACATTTTACACGAGATTATTCTTGGGTACAGGCCGCCCAAATGTTTTCCCTTGAATTTGTGTCTGTAATTCCATACGGTTTATAAAATCTTGTCAAATATGAACAGAAAGGAAGCTAGAGTGAGCCCTATTCACAGAATGACAAACCATCCGAGGCATTACGCCCTTCATTTGGGAGCATTACGATACGACAGGATATCATTCGGCATCACACTACGGGGCCAATAATAATAATCTAATTTCATTCATTCATGGCTGGAACAAATTGCACCACAGACGACTTCAATGAGCAGCAATATGGTGATAAAAAACAAAGCCATAAATACAATGAATTTACTGCGTGTATTTCAACAGAGAATTGACACAGCATGCCTCATATTGTCGCTCCCAAGATTAAAATGTCCATAGCATATGCACCAAAGGAAAAAATGTAAATGTAATGTGAGTGACAGTTACATAAACCTATTGAACACGCCCACAATACTGCCTGAAAAAGCGTTGTTCCTTTGTTCACTATCCGCACGCACACATATTGAAGGCCATTTTACATTCTGCTGCAATAACTGTACCCAGTTCCAAAGACATTTTGAGAAGTCTCAGTTCTGTGTAAGGTACCCCTCCACTGGCTACTTAGTGGAGTAAAGAATAACTTCATGATCAGGCAGATGGTTATAAAGGATTATGGTTATAGAAGGTAGCGGCTTCACAATGTTTCAAGTTATATAATATACAAAATGACGCATTACATTATATACTAAGGCTTGTGATAAACATTTTTTAAATAGAAATCCCACATTTATCTGATCTATTCATCGGCATGATACTATCAGTGTATTGCTTTGTAATATAAGCCGACCTGTACTTCGATTTTATTATGTATAAGTATAACCTTGTCATATAGTAGCTAATGATCCCCTGAACGTTATAGTATGAAAGGTCAGTCTTCGAAGCTCATCCAGATTTCCAGAGTAGGGGTTAGAAAGGCTTATTATGTGTGATAGAAGGTATGAAACTGTTCTCGGCCATTTACAATGCATTAGCCCAATCTGTAAACAAATTTTGTGTGTGTACACCATTAACTCATAGCAATGGCCTAAGAACAAAACCCATCTCCTATCTGCATAAAGAAAGATTGAAAGATAAAAAAATAATTGCATTCTGCAAGAAAACACGGAAATGTGAATCATTCAGATAGGAGGCTTTTGCTCTTCGGCCATCGATGGGACTGATCGATCTGCCTGTAAAGTTTGCTGGGACATTTTACATTAGACTATTTTCCATTAGTGTAATAGCATTTGGCCAATAAGGGGTGGTTTATTGGCTGTGAAGTCCTAAAGCTTTATAATTTTTTTTTAAGTTAATAAAAAAACAACAATTGAGTAGCTCAGTTAGTCTGTAAGTCTAAAGATGGTAAGTTAAAGAGTGATTTGACAAGTTGATTTAGATGAACTTCACAACCGCAAATACATGGGCTGTCAAAAACAGACCCATATGGTTCTTCAGTGCAAAGATCAAAGATTTGCCATTACATTTTGTATAACCACAATATTGATATTAGTCTTAGGCTCCAAGCAGTACAGTACTTACGTGGACATTACAGCTGCCATTGGCAGGTCTCGAGGGAACCCTCAGCTGAAACACCTGGCCCACTACTGCAGAAGAGTCGGGGATCCCAGTGTGCAGTCCCTCTGTGGTCGCAGGGGATTCTGGGATAGCCGGCGACGACGGTCCCTCGGCTACTGCCGACGCAGCGGCCCGGAGCTCAGAAAGCACAGAGGACCGCATGGAGGCTTCCAGCTCCACAGACATCACCTCCACCAGGGTCTCCTGGCGCCCACCCGGCACAGTGCCCTGGGCCAAGGCCACCAGGAGCCCCAGTACCAGGGGAACAGTCCTGCCTGAAGGAAGCCTGGTTCTCCCCGCATCGCCGTAGCCCACGTCTCTCCGCTTATAGTGCATGGTGAGAGGCCTTTGTGCTCCCCGCCTCCTGTCTAAGAACAACCGAAGAGGCCACATGCACCGAGGTCAGTTTGAGAAGATGCCGGTGGGTCAGATCCTCCCGGCTGCACTCGGAATCAACGGGATCTAACTTTGTCTTTTCTCTGCCGTCTTCTTCTGTTATCCATGAAGAGTCCCTGGCAGGTTCTCAGACAGCCATGTCGGTCAGCTGTTGTAGGGAGGGGGGGGGGGGGGGGGGGGGGGGGGGGTTTAAGAGGAGAACCAGCATTAGTCACGATTTGGCATCTTCTGAAAATATGCCTCTTTCCTTTTGATAAAAAGGGATTCATGTCCAGTATTTTACAAGTGCACATATTTAGGAGCTCGGTATCATTGAAAATGTTTGATAACGGTGCCAATGCAATACCTGGAATTCGCTACCAAAACGACTTTTTTCTTTTCTTCCTCTCTCGATATCTTACTGTGCCGGGTTATGTGTGAGCCAGCCAAACGGAGGCTTTGTTACAAGTTCAAGTTTGTTTATTAATTGTCACAATAAAATACACGTTGGTTGGTTCTGTATGAGCCCCGAGAGTGTGCTTCATACAGTACAAAAAAGTTAGAAAGTAAGAAAAAAGTAAGTAAAGAGGAATATACAAATATACATTTAGGATGATTGTGATTGAACAGAAGAGATGTTTATACCGTCTGTGTGTGAATGTGTGAGTGAATGTGAGGCATACGTTGCGAGTGCTATATAAATGCAGTCCACGTATTGGCTCACTGACACCGATGAGTCACTCACTTACCAATTTTGATACTACAGCATTTTTCGATACTCAATAGTTTTGAAGCAATTCGATCAATATCATAAAAGTATTGAATTTCAATTTAGATACCCAGTCCTACATGATGCTTAATTATTCAAAATCCTTAATATGGTAATATTCCTCTGAAAATGTAAGAGGTACATTTAACCACTGCAGTGCCAACATACCAAAATGAAGTGAAAAAGTAGTGTTAAAACACAAGCTACTTCAGTCTACACGTCATACTTTATTGTTTTCATATTTTGCCTCAAGCTACAATGAACCAGATATTTTACCGAGTTATCTTAGGCATATGATCCATTGATTATGTGATGGTAAAATAAATGCAACTATTAGCCTAGACCTAAACCTATTTGCTTCAACAGAAGCCTTAAAACCACAGCCATATATTGAAACAAACTCTTTGCATGTTTCATATCAAAGGGTTTCCAGTGCAATACGCATCAGTAAAATGGACATGTTGATCCCCACTGATCCTCACTTCACATGTCATGAGGCTTTCAGTATGGTAACTCTCGTGAGATGGCACAAGTGCCAAAGGTGGTCTGTCTTGGTTGTACGTTTTAATTAGGTGCCCTGGGGGTGGGAATTAGAGTCTCCATTGTGCTGACCCAGCAAACCCCAATCCGGTAGCACTGAGAGACGGGCAGAGCAGGGTCGGCCAATAGCCTGGAATTCTAATGCCCAACCAGCTCCGGATGACGGCTGTGACATGTTTAAGGACCGATGTAATGTTCCAACAACCCAGGATTCACAGACAGTATATTTCTGCTTTCTGTCTTTTACATGTAATTCAAATGTGGACGATTTGGTTGTTGATGAGTCACAGCAGCACAAATACAGTTAAGTGGGACTTACTCTCAGTGAACTGGACATTAACACATCCACCGCCGGAAACGCTGTTCAGCGTTATCGCCCGCCATGCGTTGACCACCAGACCTCGCTGTACAGCGTTATTGAGATCAATATTAAAAAATTTCGCCATGGCATTCATAATTCATATATACAGCCGCGACGCTCCAGCTGGACCCTATAGGTGACGGCAACGACGGCTCAATATCGCCGCCTGGTGGATGATCGGGCGAGTTACACTCGAACAACAGGAAGTGGGGGCTGTGCGTCGATTAAATTCATCCGGCCGTCAGATATAGTTGCATGACTCCCGACAGACACAATGTACATAATGGATCGCTTTCTAAACTTAATAATCGATATGATTTCAGCGTTTATTGCGACATACAAACCGGAAATGGACCTAGGCGATCGGCATCGAATACCTGGGATCTTTCACCGCCAGTCTCATTGGCGCACGGTAAGAGGACACTAACGTTATTTTCAACCCAATTGTGAGTTTCCTTGTTTGCAAACCATCTGATCAATATATCCACCCATACTACATAAAGCATTTACTGATGATCTGGGAATTATAAACAACCCCCCCCCCTTTCCTCCACGCATGATGAAGCATAACGTATACCGATCATATACAGTTAAATTTTTTAATATAGCGTGTATAGGGGGGAAACGGCAATCGATAATCTATATATGCGTTTAGGCCTATAACTCACGTTCTAGGAATTACTGCAGAAAACGATAAAAACATACTTATATTCTAGAAGGTATTTTTGTATGAATGAAAAAGTATAACGTTCCCACATCCTGAACAATAGATAATCGATGTTGAATGGGCCATAGTAATGTCAATATAGCAATACAATTTAAAAAGTTATAGCCCTGCAAAGAAGGTGAGCCACTCCATAGACTTATAGCGCTGGCAGAGAGGGGCATTAGATGGGTACAATGCCCGGCGGGCAATGTGTTAAAATATTAATGTTGAGCGGCCGGGTAGCGCAGCGGACTAAGCGTCTGTCTACCACCACAGAGCCAGTGGGATCGAATCCGGCTGTAGTGCCTCCGGCTTGGCCGAGCGTCCATACTAACACAATTGGCAGTGTTAGCGGGTGGGAAGCCTGTGTGGGTGGGTCCTGGTCGTTGTAAACAGCGACTCCTACAGTTCGGTCGGGGCGCCTGCACAGCAAGGGAAGGATCTGGGAGAGCCTGACCTGCCACACGTTACACTCTCCCAGTGAGAGTCCACGCTGCCAGGTGAAAAGAAGCAGTGGGCTGGGTACACATGTGTCGGAGGAAGCATGCGATAGTCTCCGTCCTCCAGACCGACGGTAGGGGGTAGAGTGCATAGATATCTATATAGAACACTAGATAGCTTACCCGCGCTGCCGGCCAATGTAGAGCGACGTCGTCGTAGGGCGGCCATCTTGCTCGAGGCAGCTCAGCTACTTTTTTTTGTCTACTTTTTTACTTAAAGGCAGTTTTTTTTTTGTTTTTTTTACAACCCACTTGAATCATAGCCACGTTAATAATGCTTGTAATAAACCAACCCGTTTGTAAATCCGTCAATATTTCAGCGAGTTATGAGTATTTTTGTCTGTGCAGCTCACTCACCCTCACTCAAGGCTGACTCGAGCAAGATGGCGGCGGTTCAGTGACGCTGGTGACTCCGCCTTAAGCCATCTAGTGTTCTATATAGATATCTATGGTAGAGTGCGCAACAACCAGGAAGGGGATTGGGAATTGGCATAACGACTAACATTGGGATGGGAGAAAAACGGAAAAAGTGGAAAATGACTAATTCTGAATCAGTCATCAGTGGAAACATACAAAATAGCTAAACTATTTTGCATATCACCTCTGTCATATTACCAACAGGAGGGAGGAGATCCACAACATGGGAAGGAGCCATAAGGAGAAAGAATATCTCAAACCCACCCTCTTTCTTTGATCCTCTAAGCACTGGTTGTGATTGGAGGATCACGAAAAGTGGGTGGGGCTTGAGATAGGTCAATTTGTGACAAGTGGGCTACAGAAAAGAAAAAAATACCAATAGCATCCTAAACTCAAGTGGTCTAGTAATGACTAGGTCTGAACAAGTGGTCTAGTAATGACTAGGTCTGAACAAGTGGTCTACTCTAGTAAACACTGGCACACCTACTTCCAGTGAATGACGCTAAAGCTAGCTAACGGTGTGGCTGTTCCCTAAGCCTAATGCATGCACAGAGAAGAAAAGGGTATGTATCCGTTTGTCTAACTCCAGGGTAGATGGAAAATAAGCTAATTTCCTTGTGTGTTATTTTAATTTAGATTGATATTTTGATACACATAATTACAGCCTCCTGCAATTTCGATATTGCACTAGGCCATAATTGTGATTTTGATAAAAGTTTTGATTAATTGTTCAAACCTACAGACCCCTGGAAAATCACATCATTTTAAACCTCAGAGACCTGCAGGGGCGATAGTCTTTTAGAGGCTGTAGCGGGTTCAGATTTAAAGCTAGAGTGAAGATATATTAAACTAGACGACCTTGGGAATCGATGTACCAACCATGTCATGCTAGCAAGGGGGATAAATAATGCTCCAAGGTTGGGCTACATTTGTGAGGTAAAAGCTGGCATGGCCATTTTCAAAGGGGTCCCTTGATTTCTCACCTCATGATATCCGAATGGCTCTATGGGTACCCACGAGTCTCCACTTACTTATAGACATGCCAACTTCATGCTAATCCCATGTGGTTTTCTCTGCATGCAGTATACAATTATATTTTTCACAATAAAGAAATTGTGTATTTGAATATTTCTGAATACCGGGGTCAGTGTTGGAATTGCATACATTGGGTATGAGTGGAAAGCTGAGAGTCTTGTGGATCCAATAAGCCCAATTGAATTCATGTGTGATGATTTTAGTCCCCATAGTAGCCATTTCATTGTAGTGAGAATAATTTTTGACTCACTGTTAGGGATGGGTACCGTTCACATTTGAACTGATACGGTACCGGTACCTGTGAATCGATACCGGTCAGGCCACGTGAGCGGATCGGCGCGGCCGAGAAATCCGCTCTTCGCTCTTTAAAGCTTGGTCCGCTCCGCTAATCGATCATGTTGACCCCGCCCCCAAGTCGCTCTCCGCTCGCCTTGAATCGAGCCCCGCGCCAGATCGCTCGGCAGATTTTTTTTTTTTTTTTGGAGCATGGTGTAAATCAGCTCAAACTACAACAGTCTACACCCCCTGGGCCCCTTAACAATTGTTTGTATTGAGCCGCATTGTAATTGTACCCATTCTGCAATGTTAAATAACGTTGTTTATCCATCCACTAGCTCTATTAAGCGATGATAGGCTAGCCGAGCCACAATGCTATGGTCGCTGCCATTAACGTTAGCATGTAAGCTAACGTCAACAACAATGGCGTCGATACGTTTTCTATCAGGAGTGAGTGTGGGCGTCTCTACAGTGACAAAGCCTGAACCGGATATCACAGGTTCACCCTTCTCATTGGTTGAAAATGGCCTTCATGTTTGTACATCGCCATCTGTTGCTTTGGCATTGTACTGCATGTATATTACATCAACAGTGTTAAACCACTGTGAGCGACCTGGAGTGGATTGGAGCGGAGGAGAACTCTCGCTCCGGACGTCGCGCCGACCCATTTTAAAACCCACTCCTCGCTCACGTCAAAACCGCCCGCTCCGCGCCCCGCGCCGCTCACGCTCTGATCCGCTCACATGGCCTGATACCGGTACCCAACGGTACCTTTTTTCTGTACTTTAGTCTCTAAAAATGTAATCTACCTACCTCAGTTGTGAAAAAGAAAATCCAAACTTCAAATAACCACACTTCTCGACCGCTTTTGGCTTGCCATTGCCCCGACTGCTTTGTTGTTGAATAAAGTAAAATCCTAGGTAAGCGTATATTGTGCGTGTGAACGTTGACGTGAAAAGAAATGTTAAAAAAAATAAAAAGTGTGTTTCAAGTTCAAGTTTCAAGTTTCTTTGTGTACATGTATCTGTGTGTACAATTATATATAAAACGATATATATATTTGAGCGACTAGCCCACTAGCGAGGCAACCTCCTGCACCATCGCAGCAGCGCCGAGCGTGGTGATACAAGCGGGCTGCTCTGAGGAAAGGAGCCCGTTCACGCTAGTGGGCTAGTCGCTAAAATATATATTGTTTTATATATAATTGTACCAACACAGATATTAGGCAGTACACACATTGTCCTGCAATACATGTACAGTGAATGCACAGCTACATTCGCCATATATTTCTATCGCTGCTGCGGTCTACACTGCAGTGAAATGCAATATTATTATTATTATTGTAAAGATTATCATTACAATTATTATTATTTTGTGCACGTTGTGCAAATTGAGAGGCTGTGCTCTTTGCACACAACCCTCGTACACTTGTAACATTGCCTCTCGAGGCGGCTGCGATTGTAATGATAATCTTTACAATAATAATAATAATATTGCATTTCACTGTAGACCGCAGCAGCGATAGAAATATATGGCGAATGTAGCTGTGCATTCACTGTACATGTATTGCAGGACAATGCGTGTACTGCCTAATATCTGTGTTGGTACAATTATATATAAAACGATATATATTTTGGCGACTAGCCCACTAGCATCCTGCTACGCTCATAGCGAGGGGGGCGTACTAGCGTAGGTCAGTGGCCAATCAGAATGCAAAACGGGAACCCGGAAACACAAACGCGTTGGTAAAAGCATAGACGCGGTCGGGACACACACACACTAGGCTTGGGCGGTATAATTTTTTTCACACCGTCATACCTTACTGACAGGGAGCGAAATTAAAGCCCGCCAAGCGCCATTTGCGGGCAGATTTTACGTTTGGCGGGTGGGACTGAGAGGTCTGTCCGCCATGTGGCGGGCAACGAAATAGTCATGTGAAAACCGATCGAATAACATGATCCAATTCTTAGCGGAGTTCTCACTCGCTGTCTCAAGCACACAGACATGCAACGCGCTGCTCCTCCCTCCTCCAGCCCCTCCCAACCCCATGTAAACAGAGAGGCTAGAGTCGGGCCGGGCAGTCTGCTGACTGCTCTAACGTTAGCTACCGTTACAAAATGACCCAGTCAACTATTCACTTTTAGTTTAATACTGAGGCATTGTCCGTTATCTAGCCGGCTAGCTACTCATAGCTCCCGATATCAACAAATGCTCCAGCAAGTCTAGTAGTGCATAATACCTCCGTTGGATAGGTAGCTACCTAGTACACGTTAGCTCCAGTAGGGTCCAGCTGCAGCGCCGGAGAATCCTTGCTGGAGCTGGAGGCTACTCGAGTATACACAGACAGTGGAGCTGTTTGCAGATAGCGAGCATTTTGACTTGTTGCGTGGTGGCGATAACGTTAGCTACCGTTACAAAATGACCCAGTCAACTATTCACTTAGTTTAATACATGAGGCATTGTGTAACGTTATCCAGCCGGCTAGCTACTGATAGCTCCCGACATCAACAAATGCTCCAGCAATAGTCCAGTGCATAATACCTCCGTTGGCTAGGTAGCTCACTAGTCACTATGAAATGTCGCAGTAAACTAAATAGTTCACTGAGGCGTTGTCCCAACGCCATCCAGCAGTAGCTACAGAAAGCTCCTGACATCAATGTCCTACAACAACAACATGCGTATTCGAGTCCCTGGTTTACATCGCATGAATAGGGTCCAGCTGTAGCTCAGGAGAATCCTTTTGCATGCTGAATGTAGCGTTTAGGGTCCAGCTGCAGCGCCGGAGAATCCTTGCTGGAGCTGGAGGCCACTCGAGTATACACACAGACAGTGGAGCTGTTTGCAGACAGCGAGGTGGCGATGTCTCGCAGATAACACAATCACAAGTATAATTATATAATATATATTTTATTAAAAAAAATTATATAAAATAATAAAAAAAAAATGTTATCAAAAGAAAGTTGGCAGGTAAGAAATATGCTTGGCGGGTAGATTCTTCCCATCTACCCGCCACTGGCCGGTGAGTCAAGTTTATTTCGCTCCCTGCTTACTGACATAATACCCCGGTATACGGTATATGACGGTATGACTTTCATTTTCATCAGCGGGGGGGGGGGGGGGGGGCAACCCATGTTACCAAGTAAACAAATCACGTCGTTAGATCTCAGAATGGTAGCCAGAAGCCCGCAGCATCTAGTGCTACTATCGACGTTAGCATGTAGCCTAGCCATGGCAGACTATTTGATTCCTTAAGGGCTCGAAATTGCCTGGGTTTTGGTCATATGCTCCCAAAATGCTCCCGCTGTTTGGCTACTTCTATGTGCAGTGAAAACTACTCGAATGCTTTATAACCTAGTCATTGATTTAGTTCAGCTCACAGAGAGAGATAAACAGCCGACAGCGGATAGTACAGGTACAAATACAATAACAAAGCGGGTGGGGGCTGTTGTGTAAACCTTGTACTCTTTAGTTCACATATAATAAGAGTCGGATTATTTGCTTGCTCCACCAGTGCACCACAACAACACACACCAACTCTCGTCACAACGCTTTACGGTATTTTCACAGCACTGTCGCAACATTACCGTAAAACGTGAACACCGTTGTGATACACTCGCTCCACTAGTGAGGACTGGTCTCGCCCTCTGCTGGCGCGTGTGTGCACTACACTCAAAACTCCGTTTCACTGTAATAGAAACTGAAGCGCATCTGTGATTTTGACGCCGGTATTGATTTTCAATACCGTCGGGATTTCTAAATACCCTGGTATTAGGGGTGGACGGTATGGTCTAAAATTTATATCACGGTATAATTTGAAGCATAGACGTAACGGTATATATCACGGTATCGGTGTTTCCGTTAGAATTATTTTTTTTGCCTGATAGGCAGGCTATATAAATAATGACATCCTCAAGGCATGTAGATTTATAATATTTTAACTTAAAACTAGGCTACTTTTGCGTATAGTCATTATATTCCAAATAAAATAAGTCCCGAGACTCCGTGCTGCTGCCGACTTTAAATCAAATGGGTGTCTGTGGGCAGTCGCCCAACATTAATAAACAGCAGTCTGTTATAATCACATTTTTATGAGCTAACGAATTCCGTTATATTGGACATTTGTATTAATTATATCAAGCGAAGAACTGAGAAATTTGGCAGAGAGAGACGGCAACATTATCGTGGGTTTGCGTGATGACTCTCTCCACCTCGCAACGACTTATTTGCAAAGAGTATGTCGCTGCAGAGCAGCAGATTCAGCTGTTTTAAGGCTCTATCTGGGGACCGCTCAACAGCGCCCCCCACCCAACAGCTGAATTGCCAATGGCTGAATTGGAGTACTGCACGGTGCCGGTACAGATGGGTGGGTTATGGTGGATTCTGCGGCTCTGCAGCTGCATATGCTTCTCGCAAAATCCAACATCCAGCTTGCGCTGCCCAGCCGTCAGAACACTACACATCATAATGTTCACAGCAAACTGTAGTTGATCACCAGGTATGTTTTATTAACGTAGAATAATTCATATAAGAAAAACGATAGGGAAATATCTTACCTTTCTCCACTGGTTAAAAATGCCAGGAACTGAAAATGAAACTTGCTGTGCGCCGCGGTGATATGTGTTTATTATGAAATGACAATTGCGTGTTGACACGCCCACTGCGCGAAGCCTCCTAAATAACTTTTTCCAGTTTGCACATATCTATTATCTATGACTAATTCTATCTATTTTTAGGGGCAAATGCGAGTGAAATAGTCGCGCTGTGGTTACATGACGTCATTGCTATTTTAGAGCTGCTCTACCGGTTACAAGGTATAGTCAAAATCCATACCGTAGAGCAAATTCATACCGTTTATACCGTATACCGTTTATACCGTCCACCCCTACCTGGTATACCGTAATACCGCCATACCGCCCAAGCCTAACACACAGTTTCAACTCACCACCCCCGCATCATATTGTAGTCTAGTCTGTCTTCAAACTTCCACTCCTCTCGAAACTTTCTTTTTCGTCTGAGAAAGGCGCGGTGGGTTTACTTTTTAGCGGCAGGCTTACTCCTTCCATATGGTTCCACTTCCACATATTTGTAATTGTAACCCATTTAATAATAATAATATTATTTACATTTATATATTTAATTACCGCATATATATATATATATATTTATAGGGCAACCACCCTTTTTATACTGCCATACACTGAGGCATCAGGGCATGTATACTTGATCTACTCGCTGTACGTTAACTTTTTTTGCACATAGAACTGGTGCTACAGAGGTTGATCGAAGTATAAAACGTGTTATATTTGTAACAGTCACAAATGTGCCTATTGTATTTGTGTTATTTAGTTGCAGTGCCATGTTTGGCTGTCATTCTCATGCTGACAAGTTGACGTCACACAGCCAGACACGTTACGTGTAAGGAATTATGGGATTTGGTGTTGGATGTATGGACTCTACTAGGGGTGGGAATCACCCGTTTCATCACGATACAATATCGATTCTTTGGACAACGATACGATATTTGCCGATATCTGCCACAATACGATGCAGATGCCTGCAATCGATATGAGACGATATCATAAGCCCATTTAACACAATCAGTAACATTTAGATCAACTAAAAAAAGGTAACGAAAATATTATTTGAAAAAAATTAATTTTGCTCTTCCAGACATTTAAATGAAAAAACAATCTATTGTTTTTAATACAAATAGACCTCCTGTTCACTGTAAAGTGCCATGTTTTGATAAAAAAAAATTGGAACTCACAACTCGCAACCTAAAACCCCTTCCTCTCCCAAACCGTTTCTACAATTGTTTTATGTTGCATGATGATCATGAATTCATTTATTATTATTTTTTTTATAGTTTAATATCAACATCATCTGTACATCCTCAGTAATCCTCAGTTTACTATAATATACTCCTGACTTCATCGTCTTTCCAAACGCGCACACACAGAGAAAGGGAGAGTGCCCCCCCCCCCCCCCCCCCCCCCCCATTTCCCTTTCCTCAGTCCACACTTTCTGCTGTTCTTTATGGCTCTGCCTCTGATCAGGCTAACGTAACGTTAATTTCGGGCGATGTGGGCATAAAGGAATGGCGACAATGCAAAGCATGTTAGATGCATTTGACCCGTTGTGAGGGGGAAAAAACCACAGACTTATTTCAGGTCGCAAAATAGGCGCACTGCTGTGTAGCCCTGCTCTGCTTAATGCCAGCAGACAGCACGGACTGGGTGGATATGACTAGCCGAGTTGCCACAGGATTTATTGTTGCCACAGGATTTTCAAAATAAGAGTATCGATATGAACCGAACGTTGCTAGCTGCCGGAGCCATAGATATTATAGCTGGAGCTGCGCTTGGGACCCGCCACAGGACTTTCAAAATAAGAGTATCGATATGAACTATTTTGTTACCGGCCAGGTGGCGGGCAGACCTCTCATTGTTACTCGCCAAACCTTAAATCTGCCCGCGATTGGCGGGTACTTATTTTGTTCCCCGCCTCTGAGGCACCAAATCTTCCACCGATTGCGATGTTGTGATCCACTCCTAGGCGAAAACAGCCGGAGGTATTAGTACTGGAAGAAAAGTGATATCCCCAGTTCAAAAGGTAGGCGATACTGCCACCTAGCAAGATTCGATCGTCATTGCAATTCCAACATAGGCAGATGTGCCAGGGAGGCCCAGGGAGCTCCGGCTGAGTGTTTAGAATGGGGATCAAAGGATCTAAAAACTAGATATTACGTTTTTGGCACTCAAGCGTTGGCGGCGAAACACGAGATATTACGCTTTTGGCACAAAAAGAGTTAAAATAGGCCGCCTTTTGGCAAATTAAAAGATAACAGAGCCGTCATGTAGAAACTGTGGTGCTTTGATTCATCTCTGTTGACAAATCAATATTCATCCTTTTATCCTCCCAAACTCTTTCCCCTCTTCAGTCTTCACTGACACAGCTGCTACTGGTGAGGCTTCAGTTTCCATATGAATGGATGCAAGCATTCCCTCTCCTTTCAGCATCATTCAGCTTCTGTGAAGGAACTCTGAACATGGGAGGTGATGATCTCTACCTGGCTCAGGCAGCCCCCGGCCAGCACCGCTCACAGAGGCTTTTGTGATCAGGAACAATCGGTCTGAGCACAGAAACTTAATGCAAAGACAGCAAATTGACTTAAGCCGAGGCCAAGTGTTTGCTAAGGAGACCCAGGGAGGGGCGAGACCATGTGGCGCAAGAGGTTTGAAAAGATCATTTGACTCAACGACAACGTGTCGTTTCATTCAAACCGTATTCAACAAGCGGCCACAGCGGCCCTGCTGGTGATCCTAGACATTAGGTCCATTATCACTTGACAACTTCACCAGCCAAACAGATTGATATCAACCATAAGAAGATGATTTATCGGTTAGGTAACCAGTAGAATCAATACACTAACACACAAGTCAAAGTTAACCAGAATTTGGCCCGCGACTGGTATTTAATTTCCCTCCCTGCCGTACTGAGTCATCTTTGTATTACCATCTGCTACTTCACATTCCATAGCGAGATGTAGGCTAGATGTAAAAAGAAGTATAACGTTAGCAGCACTGGCAGAGTTAGACTGGTGTTTCTAGTAGCATAGAAGGGGATTATTATGACTAAATCACCAGCTGAGTAAACTGGAATGTTCAATTAAGCCACATCCACTGGGTTCCGTTACCCTGCACCATCCTGCATATAATCTGCCATGCTGTGGATGCCGATACATATATCAAAGTAGCCCATCTCAAACAGACAGCACTTTTAACAGCATACCATAACGCAGGTTTGACATGGATGCATCTGTGACCGCCATATAATTGAGGATATTTTCAAAAGCAAAATATTTGTTTCCACATATAAAAAGCATTTTAATTGCTTATCCGCTTCACTGCATAGCTATTTTGATTTGCCCATCCTAGTGGTTAAACTCAAAGACTACGTACCTGACAGCGCCAGTGTTTGTCAGAATTAGTCTAGTTCACACACGCATTCAACCCTCCCACACACACAACCCGCCCACACACACATGTACTATACACAAAATACCAAATGATCTCTTACTTACCCCATTACGTTATTAACCATGTTGAGACATGCAGCAGAATTGAGATCCCAATCTAACATACAAAGACTGTGTGCTCAATTGTCCCAGACCCCCTCCCCTCCCTCTGTAGAGAGCTCCCTCTGACTCAGATGGTTCTGAATGGCAACCACTGCACAGTCACATTCTGTAAAGCCGCCTCTTTGAGACACAAGGCCAAGCCAGCACACTGGCAGGCAGGGCTGGGTCTTCCATACAATAAGCAGGCTGAATTGGAAGAGGGGGGAAGTATTGCTCGACTCATCCATTCATATCAATTTATTGTATTTTTATGTAAAACACAAACATGTTAACGTTGAACAGGTTTCAGCCTATAGGCCTAATTTCAGATGGCAGACTACACCTCAGGCTGTTAACACACGAGCGAAAAGCTTCCGAGCATCAAAGCTCTCCTTGTGTGGCCTAGATTCCATCATGTTCTCATTTCAACATGAGTCAATCAGAAATGATGTCAAACGCAATTTCCTAAACAAATAACAATTATGGTTTTGTATGTTGCTCTACGGTGTAAGCTGTGTGTTGTTGTGCAATCAAATGAAAAAATTTAATTAAAACCAGATCTACACTGACTGTTCAATAATACAGTTTGAAGCTAATCTAGATCAGGTAACAACTGGTAAGAATGCATTGTTTGACAACATGGACATGGGCCTAGATTTTCTCCTCAGTTGTTGATAACATGTCAAAAAAGGGAATGCATGCAGCTATGTTAACCATACTGGAGGTAAGACCTTTAGTGAGAGACGGGCTATAGTCAACAAGGCAAAGTAGTAAAAAGTGCAAGACATGGGTCGTAAGTGATCTTTTCCCTGACTGCCATCTGAATCTGAGGCCCGGTCTAGTGTGTGATGGACTGGTTCACAACTATCCTTGAATAATATTGTTGGCTATTTAACAGTGGGAAATAATTGCAAACCATCAAAAATAATTAGGGCTCAAATGCACAGTGGCATTCAGGGCCAATTGAATTGACGTACCACATCCAGCAGCCTCTGGATAGAACATGAGCTGAATATCAAACATATCCACAAGACAAGCTTGCCTTGCAATTTGATGTTTCCCTTGTGTTCCCTAGACTCCAGACGTTGCTAAACAAAACAACTCAACAAATGTAGGAACGAATGGATAAATAACAATCGCCTTGTCCTAACATCCAACTTGGTGTGTTGACCTTAAGAGAGCAACTTGTTTGCAATGAAAATGAGCTCGTGCAAATCGCGTGGCACTGATGAAAAGCAGAAACTGTAAGGGTGACTTTGCTTAAATAAGTGATGCTTCAAGAACATAATTGTATCCAACGTCTCTTGACTATTAGAGTAACTTACAGACAGCAACGTAGATACTTCGGTGAGCTTGTATTTCACGAATCCAACGTGCTAACGTTAGAACAATTTCTAGTAACATTACTCTACCTAGCGTTAGCTCCTATGCATGTTTAGGATCAGCTAGATGGTCCCGACTAACACACCAATCAATGCCATTGTTGGACATACTTGTTATATATGATAACGTTAGTCATTCAAGTTTAAGCTCATGTTAGCCGTCGCTGCTCTGTTGCCAAAATAACACACCGCAAGTCAGCTAACTAAGTAAGTTATAGGTTTTTTTAAACGCCGCTGACCATGTCGCCTATAGGAATACGACGCAGGAAAAGAGGCAGTACTACCATCAGTAGAACAAATTATCTTATGTTAAATGGGTTTCGAGATTTCTATAAAAGATAGTGCCTATAGCTCGCTAGCCACTATAGCTAGCTGAGTAATGTTACTGATGATGTGTGTACGAGGGCCCATTTCAAATAATGGCCCCGTTCTGGTGCACTTCCTATAGAAAATGACATCGACCACTTACAGAAACGTCCGCCCCTGTGGATAAAGCCCCTTTTCAACTGACAAGCGTGTTATTTCGGAGTGTATATATATGGGTGTTATCTGCCAAGGGGAAAAAATGCAAAAATGATCTAAACAAATCCGATTGTTGGCTGTTGTACCGAATGCTATGGTGCGTCTCTCCATCGCCGAGGTGCACCTGTTCTATTCCGAGCCGCCGAGCCACTTCCACTGCAGAGCTCTCGATGATACAACACAGCTGGCTTCTTAGCTCGATCAAACACATCATGAGCTCGGAGGACGGCGAAATAACAAGCACACACTTATACCACATTAGCCATTTTGTTTCTAACTATATATACAGCTACTAGCGTTAGCTCCCATCCGTTGAAAACGTCGACCATGAAACCCAATGGATGGTGGACACACCGCTGGTACAGTTAGCTAACAGTCGGTAAAGAAGAGTAGCTATCCTGGTGATGATGACCAAAAAAAAGGGGGTTACCTTGACAAGTCGGTAGACGAGGGCCGATGTCAACTTTTTAAACAAACGAAATACGCCGATTATAGGACACGGGTGGCATTATCGACGATGTCCCACGCGAATGCGAGAGAGAGAGTGAAAACAAACTCAAACTGACCTTGTTCGCTAGCTAACCTCGGCTAACTGGCGCCGCGCTACAGCGTCTCCTCTCTGCCCGAAGAAAGCTGCGACGGCGGCTTCCAAAATAATATCCCATCAACGTGAGCTTTCCGTTCACGAAACATAGACCGATTAGACCATAGTCACCGGCCTATTCGGAATACAATGTATTTTTTTCTATTTGACTAGATGTTGCATAGCTACAGTACTCCTCCCGTACTGCCTCTTCTGTGTTTTTGTACAGGTCTACAGGTTGAGGCTAATCCTGTGCAAGAGCCATGACTCCGCCTCTCTCTCCCTCTCTCCCTCTCTTTGGAAACATAGGTGAGATGACAATGTGTTTACTGTACGTGCGCTTTAGAAGGCGAGTGAGGGGTGAAAGAACACTGCAAATTGTTGCGTTATTATTACATTAACATTCGGTTCAAACACCTAAACATAATGGCACAAATTAGCCTATGAGCACTCAGTATGCGCCAAGATACTCCATCATTTTAGACCGTCGTGCGTCGTTTAGTGTAGTGGGGTGAAACAATTTGGGCTAGTACTGTACTTCAGATATAGTATTGGCTGACTTTGAGGAACGCAAATGTGAAAGTTGGTGCCAGGGTATAGCTTTAAAATATCACATCCGCATTTCACTTGAGGATACTGAAGAGTAATTATACTTCCCCTTGCCAACACCACCCATCCTTTTAATATTTGTATTATTATTATTATTATTATTATTATTATTATTATTATTATTATTATTATTATTATTATTATTAATTATTTATTTTTTTGTGGAAAAACATATTTTGATTGTCCTCTGAGAATCAATAGTATCAGCAGACCCTCTATAAGGCGACTACAGCTATACAGGTAGTTGAGTTTAATTGCACCTTTGCTGGAATTAAATTAATTGGAGATAAAAGTGAAAACAATTATTTATCCAGACGACACAGCAACATTTATTATGTGTGATAAGAAGATTAATGATGAAAGTGATTTTGAAGTTACTGGTAAGTCTCTTGCCTGTTCACACCCAACCCTATACCATTACCACCTTAACTGCATCATATTTCTATGGTACACTAAACATCAGCCAAGAAAATGTGTAATCGGGCCATGGAATTTATGAACGGAACTCCGCACCGCCCCAACTCTGGACTCATTAAAAAAAAACTGCTCAAAACCCACCTCTTCAACTTGGCCTTTAACCCCTAATCTCTCACTTTATATGTATATGTTGTGTCTGTCCACTGTCAGTTACTTTGTTATCCCCCCCCTATGTAAAGCGACCTTGGGTCCCTTGAAAGGCACTATATAAAATGAAGTTATTATTATTATTATTATTATTATTATTATTATTATGAGAATTTTTTTTTACAATAAAATATATATATTTTTTTTATAAAAAGACATTGTAATATTAGCTGCTGTCAGATGAAAGCCTCATATCTACATCATAGTTTTCATCCGTTTTCAGTTTACTTGAATAGTAAAAACATGTCCAGGAAAATCAGTCAAAGTAAAAATGTATCATAGAATGAGTGTATGTGGTTCTCTGTGTTGCCAGGAAATCCACTGAAAAACATTTAACATTTAAGAAAATTTGTGTTGTTTTTCTTAATAGTTGAAAAGTACCCATTTTAAGATGCAAGGTTACCTGACAGGCTGACAGCAGCAATATATTTATATAATAATATATAATGATCATTTACTAGGCTTTCCCAACCTTGAGGTCAGGACCCTCTGAAAATGATCCTAATGCACCAGATGGTTCCTTGTGAATCCAGCTGTCTGGCAAGGTAAGAAGAGATGGGGTCCCTAGAGAAAATCCTCAGTCAAACTAAAATGACTGAATACATCTGTTTGTTTGTTTTCACTGAAGTCATCCATGCAGCTTTATTGGCCTATATCATATTATAGGCTACAACTGACCGGCTTGCAAGAGCAGCTTGACCTCTGTCCTCCTGACTAATTCAATTACTTATAAAATTTATTTTATGAATTGATTTTGAGTATGACAACTTTTTTTCTCAAACATTGTAAATGTTTGTAGAGCAATGCAAATATTCGGGTGTGCATTTTTAACATGCTGTCCCTACACAGTTGCAAAAGAAAAGGAGGGACATTGTTGTCTTCACTCCCACATTCTAAGAAATTGCAAAGCAATTCAAGCACGTACAAGCCAACACATGACTATGGCAAGCAAGCATAAGCTTGTCCAGGGAGGTTTTATGGCAAGCAAGCATAAGCATAAGGTTATGTCAAGAAGGCTAAGACAAGTTTCCCCCATTCTCAACACAGACTGTGTTTGAATAGGTGCCTTGAATAAACTTTGTATAAAAGCACCTGTGCCCATTATATCAACAGTGTTGTAATGATTCTAAAATGCACAACCTTGTAACTTTGTAGTCATTATAGCAAATACACTATGGCTTCTGCTTATGCAATTATGTGTTAGTTGATGTTATGCTCAGATGTTGTAACCTCGACCAGATGTTTTTAAAGTACACATCTAGATTCCCTAGGGTATGTTTGTTGTGTGGTTTAAATCTATTGTCTTTTTATCAAGTAGCCTACTGTACGTCATTGAGGTGTTCAGAGAATGGCATGCGTTGCTCAAAAGCAAGACTGCACACCTCTTATCAAAGGTCTTTAAACAAGCCTTTAGCTGAAAGGATAGAAAATGTAAATCTTCCCAAGGGAACCCCCTTACACTTAATGATAAGACTCTTATCATTCAAATTTGATTAAAAAAAAAATACTTTCATTCTAGCCTAACACCAAGATAGAGCCTTCTAAGACCTAGATGGAGCCTTCTAAGACCCTCTAGAGAGAGCCTTCTAATAGACCCACTAGATATAACCTTCTAAGACCCTCTAGATAGAGCCTACTAAGACCCCCTAGATAGAGCCTTCTAAGACCATCTAGATAGAACCTTCTAAGACCATCTAGATAGAACCTTCTAAGACCCTCTAGATAGAACCTCCTAAGACTCTCTAGATAGAGCCTTCTAAGACCCTCTAGATAGAGCCTTATAAGACCCTCTAGATAGAGCATTCTAAGACCCTATAGAGCCCTCTAAGATCCTCTAGATCAGGGGTCAGCAACCTTTTTGACATGGAGTGCCTGTTTGAAATATAGTTGTAACTAGTGTGCCTCAACAATATTCCATGCATCGTAATTTTTTTTCTCTCATAATCAGGTCTTTTTAATGAACATTTTTACATTATTACATCATTATTGTTATTATTAACAATATTATTATGATGGTTGTATCAACCCTAAATCTGAATTGGGGGGGGGGGATGCAATGCAGACAAACAGCTGCATACAGTGCAACCATTCCACTCACATTTGCTTATTCATTACTAATAAGTATACACAACCACATTATTTCAACCTAATAAAACTATGTTTATTGTCATTGTTTTAAGAACACAAGTTGACTTGGTAATACTCACATTTTGAGTAAAAAAAATTGCTCTTAACATGTGCAATGTTCAATGAAATAGAAAAATAAATAATAAAATGTGTTGATTAATCCCACTGGTCACAATGGTGACCGTAATAATGTTTGTTATAAGGCTCTGCAAATGTTACTGAATGATGTAGCAATGTATTTCCAGCTAAATTGAAATAATAAACAAATAAAGGGTCTCAATTAAATATGTGGTAGTAAAAAGAACCTGTGGGAGAATTTCAACAAGATAAATGCGACAACAGTGCAAAATATTTCACTATAATATTTAAAAGCAAAAAAAAAAAAATTACAATTTTTATTTTTATTTTTTTTATTGCTGCCCCCTGTGCCTATGCAAATGCCCCTGCGTGCCTATGCAGGCACGCGTGCCTAGGGTTGCCTACCCCTGCTCTAGATAGAGCCTTCTAAGACCCTCTAGAGCCCTCTAAGATCCTCTAGATACTAGATAGAGCCTTCTAAGACCCTCTAGAGTCCAAGTCAAACACCCCATGGTCTTGGTACCTCTCTGATATCGTTGTGCTAAATGTTACCTTGCAAGGTAATATGAAAATGGGATCCCTAGAGAAAACTAAAATTAATGAATACATCCGTTTGTTTGTTTTCACTGAAGTCATACATGCAGCCTTATTGGTGTATATTGGGCTACACTATTGTCATTGACCAGCTTGCAAGAGCAGCCCGACCTGTGTCGTCCTGAGGAATTCAATTATTTAGTATATTTTATGAATGAATTTTGAGTATGAAAACCTTTTCCCCCTCAAACATGGTAACTGTTTGTACAAGCCAACACATGACTATGGCAAGAAAGCATAAGCTTTTCCAGGAAGGTTATGCCAAGAAGGCTAAATGTTGTGTTTATTTTGGGTGGATTGTGCAAGAATAAATGTTCACATCACCTGGATCTATACAGGCTATTTTGAGAAATACATGCGATTGTGTTGAGTCTGTTGACATATGCTTATCGACAAATCCATGAGTCAAAAACAAGTTATCAAGTCCAAAGGTTGTATTTGTTTGAAGCTTATAATATTTGACAAGGGTCTGGTTTCCTTCGTGTAATAGGCCAACCATGTTATATTTCGTATATATAGCTTACACTTTGCTCTATTGGAACTATCCCTTTAATCATATTCTATAATGAAAACTTTCACCACGTGTATGCACCTGCCCACCTGCCTGACCTTGATGAAATTTCTTTATTGGGAATAACCCCTTGAGATGAAACCATCTCGTTTTCAAGGGGGTCCGCAAAGACAATACAGAGTTATTTGACAATCAACAAATAACAAACAAAAAAACGAGACAAAACAAAACAGAAACAAAAACAACAAAACAACAGAGTAAGCAACGCCAGCCAAGAAAATAAAGTAATCCAAAGATAAAAAGCATACAACAGTATATCAGCAACAACAACACAACGACAAGTTTAAGTTTAAGTTTAAGTTTATGAACTTGAACTTGAACTTGAACTGTAACAACTTGAACTGTAACACCAGCTATGTTTAATCTATCTAATATTATTCTATTGAGGTCCAAAGCATAGGCAGATAGTCTCACCATGAGAGGACAACATATTTTTAAACAATTTAAAAGATGATGTTGATCGGATGTGGACAGGCAGATTGTTCCAGTCGGATGGAGCTTTAAACATAAAAGATTTTTTACCAGCTGATTTAAAGGTTTTTGGAACAGAAAAAAAGTGTTGAGTACAATGACGAAGTTGATAATTAGAAGTGAAAGGTACCATATACTGTTTAAGGTAATGAGGATAATTAAAGTAAATACATTTACAAATAAACTGTAACCAATGTTGTTGCCTTCTTATTGTGGGAGAAGGGAAGTTGAGATTTTCATACATGATACAGTGATGAGTGTTGTATGAACAGCCAAGAACAAATCTGCATATATGATTGTAAATGGTGTTAAGCGGAACAAGGGTAGTTTTGGCTGCAATCATATATACTATATCAGCATAGTCCATTATGGGTAGTATGAGTTGTGAGATTAGTTTTTTTCGGACCGTAAATGTAAAACTATTTCTATTGCGGTAAAGAACACCCATGCTAAAGTTAATTTTCCTGATGATGTTATCTATATGACATTTGAAAGATAGTTGTTGATCAAGCCATACACCTAGGTATTTAAAGTGTTATACTCTAGTGATGAACCATCATGACAAGTAATATTATAAGGTAGATTTATTGTTTTAGATTTGATATTTTGAGAAGTACCGAAGAGCATTGCATAGGTTTTGGTTTTATTGAGGATTAATTTGTTAGCTGCAAGCCAGAATTGAAGACCATTAAAGTTTGATTGTAAAATTGACTGTATTTTTGGCAAGTTAGTTTGTGATGTGTAAAAAACGGTGTCATCTGCGTAGAGTTGAACACTACATTCAGAAAAAAATTAAAGGAAGGTCATTGATGAAAATAGAAAACAAAAGTGGACCTAAAGTTGAGCCTTGTGGCACACCTCGTTGCTGCACAGTTAAACTTGAGTTGTTACCTTGTATTGAAACACAATGTTTTCTGTTATGTAGGTAGGAATTGAACCACAGTAGAGAATTACGGGAAAGACCAATAGAATATAATTTGTCCAAGAGAAGATAGTGATCGACTAGATCAAATGCTTTCGTTAAATCAATAAAAATTGCTCCTGTAATTTTGCTGTTATCAGATGCATATAGTATGTCATTCGTGAGTTTTAATAAAGCAGTAGTTGTGGAGTGATCTGAACGAAAACCAGACTGGTAAGGAGATAAAATATTGTGTTTGGTGAGATAGTCGGAAAGTTGTTTGTAGATAAATTTTTCAAAAATCTTTGCTATAGAGCAGATTATGGAAATGGGTCTGTAATTGTTAGGATCCAGTTCACTGCCGGTTTTGTGCAACGGAGTGATACGTGAGCATTTCCAAATTGAGGGTATTTCATAAGTAGATAGACATATTAAACAGATCACAGAGTGGATACATCAGAATATTATGTGAAGCTAGTCTGAGAAATTTGTTTTCAATGCCATCTAATCCAGGGCTGCTGCTCACTTTGAGATCATTAGTGGTATTGAGAACTTCAATTGGTGTGATTTTCCTGAAGTAGAAGGAGCTGTGACAAGGTGGTGTATTAAATGGTACAGATAAATGATCAGGTGTTGTTGGAGTACAGACAGAGGAGAAATGATGGTTAAAAGCTTGAGCAACTGAAAGAGGATCGTGTAGTATTATGTTATTTACTTTTAGCTGATTGTTACGAAGAGTTTTATCTGGTGCATTTGTTAATTTTTTTATATTTTTCCAAAATTGTTTAGGATTTTTAAAATCCTGAGTGAGAGAATCTTTATAGTAATTAGATTTGGCATTTCTAGTCATAGTTTTACTTTTATTTCTCAACAATCTATATTTTTCCCATTCCTCAGGATCTTTTGTCCTGCGAAATGAGGCCCAGGCCTTATCTCTCTGCTTGAATATATGAATTAAATCAGATGTTACCTAAGGAAGATGAATGCCCTTAACCTTCATGGTTTTGAAAGGTGCATGGTTATCGATAATTTTTGTAAGTTCTGAGTGCAAGAAATTCCAGGCGTCTTGAGGTTTTGAAATGATTTGGTACCGGTCCCAATTGACTAAAAGCAGGTCATTAATAAATTGATCAGTATTCATTTTCTTGTATTTCCTAATTTTTATAAATTTGGGTGGAAGTTTGGGTAGTTTAATTTTCCAGATGCAAAATACAATGTGGTTGTCACTGAAGCAGTCTGACATGGTCCCTATTTGGATGTGAGACCAATATCCAGTCAAGTAGTGTTTGACATGTGGGAGTGACCCGAGTAGGCTCGTCAATTAGCTGAGTTAGGTTCACATTTCGGATTATGTTTTTAACTTTATTACAGGATTTGTCCAACCAATTCTTATTGAAATCACCAAGTATTATAAGTTCATGTTTTTCTTTGATAGAATTTATGGTGGAAATAATGCAGTTGAATGATTCAGCAGGAGATGAAGGAGGTCTATAAATGTTTCCAATGGTTAAGGACTTGTTCTTATGGAAAAATATCTTAATGAAAATGCTCTCAAAATGTAAAGGCTCAACTGTAGGCACCGTTATCTCAGAGACAAGATTGGATATGACATATAGGGCAACACCACCAGCCCTTGTGCCCCTGTCAGCTCTGTATAGAGTATAGTTAGTTAATTTTATTTCATTATTGGATATATTGTTGGTAAGCCAGGTTTCTGATAGAGTAATTACATGAGGTTTGTGCAGTTCAACCCATACCCTAAGTAGTTCAATTTTATGTACAAGGCTCCTAATATTCAAATGTATGATTTTAATTCCTTTTGCGCTATCCAGATTGATATTTAGTGTTTAAATCTGTTCCATCATTAATCCAACAACAATTACTGTTCCACAGAAAAAATGTGCTATGCTTGCAAATAGAACCCATAATTAATAATATATGAACAAGACAACATAAACCACATCTCAGGAGTAACATCGATTATACTGAACATGGCAGGACATAACAAGACAAGACATAACAAGACAAGACATAACAAGACAAGACGGACAGACAAGACATAGATAGACAATATCAAAACAACAACCAACACAGAACCACCCAGCCCATTTAACCTTAACCCCATAGGCCCAAGGATTTTGGGTGAGTAGCCTAACGTTAAACACAACTCCCTAGCCAAAAGATGATAATATAGATGAGGGGGAGAGAGAGAGAGAGAGAGAGATCGGATGGACAATAGCATAGTTGCATACAGAAATACATAGGCATACATACACACAGGCACACACACATACATGCACACACACAGAAACATTCAACATGCATGTACTATGATGTACACACAAGTATTACACACACACCCACGTAACATGCACACAGGGCCGCCTGGGAGAAATGCGAGGCCCTGTGTGAGATTTAAACGCGAGCCCCCCCCCCCCCCCCCCCAAAAGGTAAAATAAAAAATAAAAATATATATATTCTTTTTTTCGTACAGTCAACATATTCTTAAATAATAGTGCTGCCCGAGGCTGGGCATGATACAGTCAACATATAGCAAGAGAGAGAGCGAGAGAGAGCTCCCGTTCTACAGTCAATATACAGTGTACAGAGAGAGAGAGAGAGAGAGAGAGACACAATGGAAAGAAATTGAAATGCTATTTGGCCCTAAACAGAGAGTACACAGTGGCAGAATACCTGAGCACTGTGACTGAAGATCCTTGACTAGGTACAGACTCAGCGAGCACAGCCTAGCCATCGAGAAAGGCCGCCATAGGCAGACTGTGTGTGTTAGAAAGAGAGAGAGAGAGAGAGAGAGCATGTGTGTTTGTGTGTTAGAGAGAGAGAGCATGTCTGTGTGTCGTGTGTGTGTGTGTTAGAGAGAGAGCATGTATGAGAGAGATAAGCAAAGATGAGCCCCTAAAGGATATTCAACTTTTAATGGAAGAACAAAACAGAAGGAAAAGATAACTTCACAAAGGCAACATGAATATACATAGATCCAAAAAGACAAAGATCAACACTTAAATCCAAAGAGAAGAGGGTCTATACCAGAGAAAACAAAGTAGCAAGGAGCCAATGGCCGACATCAGCTAAATAGGCTAACTGCAAATAGAGTAGCCAGGTACTGACACCAGGCCACACACAGCTTTGGCCAACGCTACCCAAGCTACACAAACGACCAAGACAATTCACACACAGCACATGTCGTATCTCCAAATGTTGTGAAGTAACATATGTTTTGCCTGGAAAAAAACATCGTTATTAACAAAACATTCGGGAGGGGAAGGAAGGAAGAGTGGGGTAATGTCCAATGGACATCTTACCTGCACCAAGGAACGCAGGGTGAAAGGCCGCAACACAGGTCTCCACGTTGACGAAAGGCCTCTCGCTGGCAGGACAAAAAGAAGCTATGGCCGGAGCCTTGTCATGGTGCAGGCCCGACTACATCTTCTGTCAAAGATGATGTCGTAGTCAGAGTGCCAGGGCCTGCTATTCTCACGGCTAATGTCAATGGTCGTAGCACAAGCTAACAGCTAACTCTAGGCTAACTGATAGCATCAAGCTAACGTTCCCAGCCGAGCGAAAAACGAGCAGCTAACGTTGTAGCTAAACAGCTAACTGGCTAACAGTTAGCTCAACCCGGCTATCGCTAACCATTAGCTAACGCAGAAGCAAGCTATGCGGCTACCACTGAAAAACTGTACAACGTGAGAAAAGCAATACAGGCCAACACTTCAGACAGCCGCTGTGTTTTCCTCTTCTCATACGAAGAGAGAAGGGAAAAAGAAGGCAATACACGTCCCACTACAGAGTGGTGTTTACCATAGCGGTGCCGGCAACAAGTCCCTCGTGGACTATAGCCAACTTGAGCATGGAGATATTCTCATAATGAAACACCAAGCTCACCTCCCTCGCACCAGGTGCTGACACCAGGCCACACACCGTTAGCTACTAGTACTACAACAGCTAGTCGGCCCGTTTGGCTCCTGAGAGAGAGAGAGAGAGAGAGAGAGAGAGAGAGAGAGAGATATCCACGGCGGGAATAGAATAGAGTGCATTAAAAACTCACCAAACGTCCAAGAGGATGGAGACAACCGCGCGGAGTTGACGAAGTTCATCTGCCGAATGACCGTCCTCTTCATCTTGGCATAACAATGCTGCACGCGCTGTCTCTAGGTTAGCTAACGCTAGTTAGCCTTTAGCTAAGCTAGCTACTAGCCGACATCATCATGGCTATATCCCGACTGAACCACACGTTAGCACTCAATATTATAACGTAGCTAAAGCTAACTAGCTTTCCCTGTCTTTAGCCGGGATGGCTAGCCTGACTGAACTGTCTAACATGGAACAACTTTCATCTTCAGTCCATCTGCCGAACGATGTCCTCTTCATCTTGGCTGGCATAACCTCCAATGCTGCACGCGCGAAATAGTCAGACGCTAGTGATGGGTCGGTCATGAGCGACTCGTTCATAAGAGCCGATTCATTGCCGTGAGCGTGAGTCGAATCGCTCACGTCTGGCAATGAGTCGGTTCACGCCCCCCCCCCCCCCCCCCCCCGGCACGCACACAGACACACACAATGAACTCAACAGACGCTACCTTACCTGTAACCCCTCCCCTCATTGAAACCAATTCTGCTGCCTGCAGAGCCTCAGAGCTGCCTGCAGAGCCTCAGAGCCAGGAACAAGTCAGACACATTCTACAAACGTGTCTAATGTGAAATATATAAGCATATAAGCAAAACTAGATTTTAGGTCTGTGATGAAAAAGGGCCTCGCGGGAAGGGGGGCCTAGCAAAACAAAAAAAAATAAAAATTGTGCGAGGCCCCCCTTCCCGCGAGGCCCTGTGCGACCGCACTGCTCGCACACCCCCTGAGGCGGCCCTGCATGCACACATACTAACATGCACACCTACATAATGTGCATACATACCTACTGTACGTGCATACAAATAATGCAAAAGACATACGAAATCCAAACGAAAGAAAAGGAAACTAACATAATAATATTACTTATTAATCAATTAACCAACCAATCGATTAACCAATCAATATAACCAATATTAATAGAAATAATAATATAAGAGAGGAAATAATATATGAGAAGAAACATTAAAAGAAAGTAAAAAAAGAGGCAAAATAATGTCTTGAGAAACTTATCTACAGTTGTCTTCAGTATCAACATCACAGAATGCAGTCCAGGTAGTCTTGGTAAGGACAGCGTGCTGCTGACGTCATCACCATGCATCCATGTTTATAATAAAAATATGTTTAAAATAATAATGAAATAGCAAATAATAGTAATAATAATAAAAAATATATATATAATAGTAGTATATACATATACATTCAATATATACACGTATATATCTATACATACATACATTCCCATCCCGTCCTAGGTGAGAATGTTGACGCTCAGACGTTTGATGACATCATCATCATGCGACCGTGTTTACAACGGTAAACCACTCCCACATCCGCTCCTATATAAGCGGGGTCATGGCCATACTACAGCTCCTTCCCTACTTTCACCACCGAAGCCCGTGTAAAGCACCGCTTTAAGTTTAGTGTTAAAGTAGTTAGTTGGTAAAGGAGCTGCATTGACATTGTACCTTTGTTTTTTTCTCTCTCACTGATTTTCGGAAAAAAATAAAGCGATAATGTCTTCACCACCGGAGGACTTAGACAACTACCGTTCTAACCTCCACCAGCGCTTCACTGTCGCGGCTTCCTCCGTGCGTCGTGGGGCTCCACGTTTGTGGCAGACAGGTGCGTCTGAGAGGCGTCCGGAGGAGAGTGTGTGTCGCCGAGGCGCAGACTCTTCGCCTCCTCTCGTTCCCGTCTTGCGAACAGCTTAGCGGCGGTGTTGAGCTGGCTCCAAGCAAGGATTCCCCCGCCTCTTCTCCATATCCGATGGAAACTGAGGATTTCATGGAGGAGGCGGGGGCTTTCTTGTTCGAAGGCCCAGGGAGACAAGGCACTCTCCCCCTCGGGGAGTGGCAGAGGGTGCTGCGTCTTCCCGGGGACCCTCGTATTCAGGGACTGGGTTAAAGTCTCCACCCCCGAGACGAGATGCCCTTCTGTCGACCGCACCGGATGCTGGCTCCCGCCTATTGGAGACAGTGTGTGCAGCCTCCCGACCGCGAGGGATGCGAGCGTGATGGAAGAAGGTGTGCACGGGGAGTTGCACGCCTTGTTCCCCAAGCTCAAGACGGCAGCAGCCCGCATAAAACGGAGCTTTGCTGCCGATGCCACTGTATCTCTGGTAACACCGTTCTGTGAGAGGGACGGGTGTTGCCTCTCCTTTTTTCTTTGGGATAAAGAAGAGCAGTCGGCTGTCTGAAGTGGTCGGGCCTGCATCGCTATTCCTCATGTTACACAGCTTCAGTAGTAGCCATTGGCTAACAGTGGGCTCATCAGAGCTAATCGTTAGCTTGCTGCTGCGTTAGCTGGTGGCTATCGATAGGCCGGTAAGAGCTAGCTGTTAGCCGGCAGCTGGCCGTTGGTCGGAGCCGACGGTGGGCCTGTGAAGAGGCTAGCTGTTAGCTTGGTGCTAACCGCCAGCCTGGAGTTAGCTGTTAGGCTAACAGTTGGCATTAGCCGTGGGGAGGTAGCGGGCCCTGAACACTCTGACTCGGCATCATCTCTGGTAGAAGATGTCGTCGGCCTGTACCATGACTGGCCGCAGGATGTGGGCGAAGCGCCGGAGCGAGGCTCCAGTCGTCGCCACTTCTGGCCCCGCCAGCTAGAGGCCTCGTCAACATGGTGGACCAGCCATTTGTTGCAGCCATTCATCCTGCGTCCGAGGGTCAGGTAGGACATTACACTATGCCCCACTCTTCCTTCCTCCCCCCCCCGAATATTTTTGGTTAATAACAATGTTTTTGTTTAACAAAACGTGTGTTTACTCTACTGCATTTTGGGGGATACGATGTGTGCTATGTGAACTCACAGCTACAAATGCTGGGGTTGTGATTCTTGCTTGGAGTGTTGTGCAGTTTTCTTTGAAAATTGTGTTGGTCGCTATTGTGTATAGCTTAGCAAGGCTTGTAGTTCTAGCACTTGGCCAAGGCTTATGTCCTTCTCTCTACTTAAAGACAGCGTTCTTTCTTACGCGAGTAAAAGTGAACTTGGGGTTTTTATTGTATGATGAGAGTTGTGTGTGTGTTTCATGTAACGTTTAGGTAAACATAGCATTGAGTCCACAATTCGTCTGGGTGTTGGCCTACAGAGTTGTACATATGTGGCATATGACCAAGGGCCTTGAGTCCCTCTCTTTAGCTTGATATTTTTTCTTTGCTTAAGGGTAATGATAAAAATAACGGGTGACAAGTTTTTCACACATAAGCCAGAGCCGTGGATAAAGCCGTTTTTACACAAACGAGGTTATCGGCTGTGGCTGGCGTACATGATGTAAAGCTTTTACTCTACAGGTAAGTATGTGCTTTCATCTGGCGTGCCATGCAACTGGTGTCACGGCTCTGCTTTCTTATGGCGTCGTATCAGGGGTGAGGTGGTGAGGGGGTGGATAAAATAAACCTCCCCCCTCCCGGATATAGTTATATCCTTACGAAACTGATTGGCCGAGAGGTTGTGCCTTTCTACCTATCAGTCTCCCTGTCGAGGGTGTTCTCTCTCGTCACGGTGGGGGGGGGGGGGGGGGGGGGGGGGGGCGACGACACGTCAGGTTAGGTGGGACACGGGATTCCCCCGGCCATTTGAAAACATCACAGGCGCTTTTTCTTGCTGGTCAAGAGACATGTCCGTGAGTTACAGGGCCTGTACTACAGACCGCTGTCATTGTGAAGGATAGGTGATGCAATGCAGTAGAGGCAATTTGTCTTCTACTCTGCTCCCTACCAGTAGTGTATATTGGGTCAGAGCCTCCTCCTCAGGGAGTTTCAGAGCCTCCTCTGAGTTTCAGAACCTCCCTCTCAGTGAGAGAGCCTCCTCAGAGTTTCAGAGCCTCCTCCTCAGAGAGTCTTAGTCCAATTGTTACATGAACCTTTTTCAATTGTTTTACTCACGTTGTGGTCTCTCTGGGAGAATCGCTGTCTTCTCCTCTTACATAAAGAGCAGAATTGACGCGTTTTTATTCCCAGGCTCGAGAGGCCATTGAAGCACACGCGCTTTTTCTTATTGGCCAAAAGACATGTCCGTGAGTTACAGGGCCTGTGCTGCAGACCACTGTCATTGTAAAGGATAGGTGATGCAATGCAGTAGAGACCATTTTTTCTTCTGCTCTGCTCCCTATCCGTGGTGTATATTGGGTCAGAACCTCCTCTGAGATTCAGAACCTCCCTCTCAGTGAGAGAGCCTCCTCAGAGTTTCAGAGCCTGTGTCTGTGTCTCTAGACCGGCTCCCTGCTGGTTGTCCCAGACGGCAAGGGGAAACGTTGTGAGGCTCTTTCTTGTTAGAAATTCGACGTCACTGTTCTCGGGTTCTTTGCGAGCATATACTCTGTTTTATGAAATCAGCGTATAGTCTTACGAGACCGATCAGCGCTGGCCCATGGTGTTTTTTCAATGATTGAATATGCTTTGTGGTCCGGTGTGCCTTGGTTGCTCAACATCATAAAAACAGGCTGCTTCTGTCAACTCCTCTATGCATCCCTGTGTAGGTCCCGGTCCGCCAGGCCCAGGTCGGGCCTTGCCCTCAATGACCTGTTGGCCTGGGTTAACCCTTTTTAAACCTGAAATGCTTGAACTGCATTGTATAGCCTGTGTATACGCGCAGTTATGTTTCTGGGGTTTCTTAGTGGGTTAAGGGAGCAATCACCTCCTGTTAAAGTAAACATAGGGGGGGTGGTTGTCTCCCCGGTGTGTTGGTAGCAGAGTCGACTCAGGTTGAGCCCGGGCATCTTTATGACGTCTGCCAATTGTGTCAAACTCTTTCTCTGACCCTCGACCCCGCAGGATTAATAAATTGGCGGGGTCAGTGTTCGTGGAGATTGTGACATGGTGCACAGCATACCGAAACACCCTTTCTGCCGGGATACTGTTCCTACAGTAAGCCCCTTAGGCGCCTGTCTAGTCCACAGTGCTCCGGGCGCAGGTCGAGTTCTGCTCTTGGGACCTGTCGGCCTGGATTGAGGGATCAACCTCCTTGGAGGGTTGTCTCCCCAGCGTGCCAGCTGGCCCCACGATATTGTGGGGGGGAAGCCTTTTTGGGAGCGCTTCGGAGCGGCGTGCCAAGGGGAGAAGGGTCTTCACCTGGTTTAGGCGCTGTCCGATATGCTGGCGATGTGGGGGGTGGTATCACCAGTGACCCTCTGGTGGGGTCTCGATGCCGCGGCCTTGTTGACCTCACCAGGCCCCTTTTTTCAGGGGGTCCTAGCTCCTGGGGTGGCCTGGGGCTGGGATCTCCTCCGTGCCCGCTGCTACGGCCTTGCCACTGGGTTGGGGTGTTTTGACCCCGACCCCGCGATGTGGGGGGCTGTGACGGGGGTTTTGCTTCACGTCCGTTCCCTGGTGGCGTGTGGGATGCGCGTCCGAATAGTCGCGGGCCCTTCTAAACAAATGTAAGTCCCACGGTCTGCTCACCCTGTGTGTTTGAGGCGCTAAACCCTCTTCGCAGTCAGGGTCTGATCTCCCTCCCGTGCCTCGCTAGGGGGGGGCGGGGGGGCCCGGATCCTCCCCGATATTCTGATGGTTGTAGGGGACCTCAGCGGGTACATCTGTCGGGCTTCCGCTCTGCTCAGCTCTTGTGTTCCAATAGAGAAAAGCGTAAGCTATATACGAAATATAACGAAGGTTATCCTATAACCCTAGTTATATGAGTAATAGCAAGCGCTTTGCTCTGACTCACTGAGGACCCCACGGTCTTCCGTTTCGGCGGTGAAAGACTGGGGAAGGAGCTGTAGTATGGCCATGACCACGCTTATATAGGAGCGGATGTGGGAGTGGTCAGGCAGGTGGGCAGGTGCGTACACATGGTGAAAGTTTTCATTATAGAATATGATTAAAGGGATAGTTCCAATAGAGCAAAGCGCTTGCTATTACTCATATAACTAGGGTTATAGGATAACCTTCGTTCTCGATGTTTTGTTACTTGCACAGTGATGTCCTCAATATTGTGTCCAAATAAGGTCATCGTTACATTAAGTTGTTTCACTATATCAGTACTGTATTTATTTGTCTGTTTATTAGTTTAGATTAGATTCAAATGTATTGTCATCATACAGCACAGGATTCTTAATAGGACTAGTTGTTAAAGATCCCTAAATATTCAGCACAACAATTGAATGAGGTTGGAGTGGGGTGGAATTTGGCAATGATCACGTGATGATCACCAGTACGACACATCTTCAGTTGTGTTCCCCGACCTCATTGGGTGTTTCCGCCATTTATCACAATACACCCTCTGCCGAGGTTGGCCCACCACAGGCTGATCAGGCCTGGGTGTGTGTCGCACAGTGGCACCACGTGTTCATTTAGCAGCCCATGATGCGTCTCTACGTTTCAGCCACAACCAGTGACTGCTCCGTTCTGCTGCAGTGGCAAGTTCTTTGATAGCCTTTCGTTGGGCCTGTCCTCTGATCCCTACTTCCTTCAGGAGCCTTGTGGTGGAACTGGCTACAAAGCCTCTGCAGCCCACCTCCACTGGCCACACCTTCACGTTCCAGCCCCGCCCCTCTGCTTCAGCTGCTAAGTTGGCATATCGCAGCCTCTTCCGTTCAAATGCCTCATCGATGGCTTCCTCCCATGGGACCGTCAGCTCAACGATGAAGACACGCCGGCAAGATTTGGACCAGAGGACCAGGTCTGGGCGCAGGTTGGTCGCTGCAATTTCAGATGGGAAGGTAAGCCTCTGGCTGAGGTCTACCCGCATTTCCCAATCCCGGGCTGCGTTCAGTGGGCCTGAGTTCGGAGGTGACGGCTTGGTCCGCCGTTTCTCCCCTTCCCGGATGAAGGTTGTTTTCCGTGGGAAGGTAGTTTGGGCATTTAGAGGCATGGCGTTGGTGGTTACTCTCTTGTTCTCAAGTTCGGCAGCCAAGCACTTCAGTACCTGGTTATGGCGCCAGGTGTCTCTCCCTTGAGTTAGACTGGTCTTGCAACCCACTAAGATGTGTTTGAGGGTTGCTGGGGCTGCACACTGGAGACAGGCTGGGTCCTCTCCATACCAGAGATGTAGGTTGGTTGGTGAGGGCAGGACATCATATGTGGCTCTGATGATGAAGCTTAGCCTATTAGACTCCATGCTCCACAGTTCGTTCCACGTGATTTTCCTCCTCTCCACGCCCTCCCACTTCATCCACCGGCCTTGCTGGGCTTGAGAGACTGCCTTGGCACACCTGGCTGCTTCCTCCTGGTGGCGCACTTCCTCCACCACCATGTGCCGCCATTCGGTTGGAGTAGCCTTTTGCCATGTGGGTGTAGTTGCTTCCAATCCAAGGCCCCCTCTGCCATGTTGGACATGCCCCACTATATCCCGGTGTCTGAGGGCGGTCTTTGCCACTGCAACTGCTGCAGATGGCTTCCATTTCCTCCCCGTTGCTAGGGTTGGAGCAGCACCTCTGACGAATGGATCCCGGGATTCTGTGAGAGTCATTTCCAGCCTTGATTTGGCACATTTGTACTCCTCCACCAGGCTTGAGATTGGTAGGGAGAGGGCTCCGTTGCCATACAGGCCTATGCTGCTAAGGCCTCTCGGCAGTCCAAGCCACTTCCTCACATGTGCATTCACCAGTCTCTCCAGCCGATTGGCATGGGATAGAGTGACCTCATAGATGGCAATTGGCCACATGAGATGGGGCAGCAGTCCAAACTGAAAGCACCACAGCTTCAGCTTCCCAGGGAGAGCAGTGTTGTTGATCTGCTTGAGGCCACTGATTGTATCCTGCCTGAGTTGTTCCACCTGCTTCGAGTCTTTGAGTTCTGCGCTATACCAGCGGCCAAGGCTTTTGATAGGCTTTTCCAGAACAGTTGGTATTGGCTCGTTGTTAACGTGGAACCTCTCATTGGCGAGCTTGCCTTTGACAATGGAGATACTGCGGGATTTGCTTGGTTTAATCTCCATTCGTGCCCATTTGATGTTTTCCTGGAGTTTATCCAGCAGGCGTTTGGTGCATGCCTTTGTTGTTGTTATTGTCGTCATGTCATCCATGTACGCCCTGATTGGAGGAAGACGCAGCCCGCTCTTCAACCGTTCCCTTCCAACCACCCATCGGGATGCTCGAATAATGAGCTCCATTGCCATGGTAAACGCCAGTGGAGAGATGGTGCAGCCCGCATCTCGAGGTGCTGCCAGGCAGTTGTACTGGCCTGTGCTGTAACACAAAACTGGAGGTCTTGGAAGTAGGCTTTGACCAGCCTTGTGATGCCCTCTGGGACTTGGAAGAAGTTGAACGCTGTCCACAAAATCTCATGAGGCACTGATCCGAAGGCATTGGCAAGATCTAAGAAAACCACATGCAGGTCTTTCTTCTCCTTCTTGGCCGTCTGCAGCTGGTGCCAGATGACACTTGTGTGTTCCAGGCATCCTGAGAAACCACTTATCCCTGCCTTCTGCACTGAGGTGTCGACAAAGTTGTTCTTCTGCAAGAATACTGAGAGCCTCTGGGCCACAACACTGAAGAATATCTTTCCTTCCACATTCAGAAGACTGATCTGGTGGAACTGGTCGATGGTTGAGGAGTTCTTCTCTTTGGGAATCAGGATCCCTCCTGCCCTTCGCCATGCCTTTGGTATAATTCCTTTTTCCCATGCCACTTTCATTAGCTTCCAGAGGTACTTCAAGACGCCCGGAGTGTTCTTATAGAGCCTATATGGAACGCCGTTGGGCCCAGGGGCTGAGGCTGTTCTTGCCCGCTTTACTGTGCTCTCAACTTCGCTCCATTTGGGGGGCCTTGTTTCTAGCTGGTGCTCAGGTGGTTGTATTGGTGGCATGTCATCCGGAATGCTGGCTGGCACATGCCTCTGATTGTCAGAGTAGGTCTTCCTCAGGTGATCCTCTAGTTCCCTTATGGGTACTTTGAGGGTCCCAGTTTTCTCCTTGACAAAGAGATCTTTGACAAACTTGTAGGGATCTCTGTAGAAGGTGGTCCTCATTCGCTCTTTCTTCTTGTGTTGCTTTCTCAAGCATTCTGCTCTTCGCAGTGTTGCAAGACGCTGCTTGATGTCCCCCTGTAGAGCCTCAAGTCCTTTCCTTTCCACTTCTGTGGCCTTCTTCCACTGCTTTCTCAGGCACCTTCTTTCTTTCACAAGTCTTTGAATCTCTTGTTGTCTCCTGGACTTGAGATGAGCTGATGGTTCCTTCTGTGTCCTAAGGTTCTGACTTTTCACCCCAAATCTCTCTGCTCCATAGCTGTAAATGATTTCTCCAATCTTGTCCAGCTTTCTTTCCACGCACCCTTTCAGACCTTCTAGAATATGGATAAGGTCTGTGTCGGTGGTTTCCCACTCCTTTTTCTGGCAGGATTTAGGCCACAAGATTTGAGGCTTTTGTCCGTTCATCTTCCTCTCTACTGCTGTCTGTGGCTGGATGGGCTCTGGACTCATGTCCGTTGGTGGATCTGTGCCTGATTGAGCTTCGTCTGGGGTTCTGATACCCTGTGGACTGTGGTGAATATCCTGCCGCTGGGCTTCACTCGACTGATTTGGCCTACCTCTGAGGAAGTAGTGGTCAATGCGAGGCCCCTCGCTAAGCTCTCTCAGGCACTTTTTCCTGCCCTGGTGGATCTTGAGACCCCTCTCTGAAGTTATCTTTTTCCAGCCACAGATGCAGCTTTGTAGCTTGTGTCCTGCCAGTGCGGTTACTCCGTCAACTACTGTGCTGATCATTTGATTCGTTGTCGTTTCCGTTCCAGGGTCTGTTACCGTGTGGTCCGCCGGTGAGTCATCTTCCGCCCCCGCTCTCGCAGACTCAAGGGGTGTTTTTCGTTTTAAACTTTTCGTAGCCATAGTTGGGTGGATCCAAATCACTGTGTAGTGAAAGGCTCATGCCAACACGGGGAGCTAACCCGTGCCAGCCCCGTACAGTTCAACGAAAATAAGTTTGGCTTCCAAACAGAGTGCAAATGTAACAGTAAAGTGCAATAGTAATATACAGGTGATTAAACTGGGTATAAAATATATAAATGAGTACTACTGAGTAATAGCGCTAATCAGATGTATGTACAGAGTTGTAGTATTAATATGTACAGCCCCAAAACTGTGGAACATGTTACCCAACAATATTAGGGAAGCCAATAAGTTAGACATTTTTAAAAGGCAACGGCATTTTTAAATCTCTTTACCAAAGCATTTAACTGACTTTACACTATTATACTGCACTATTTCTTTGTGATTGACATTACACTATTTCTCTATGTTTTATTCCCCATTTTTTTATGTTTATATCCGAGGCTGGACATCTGTACTAGTCAATTACTGTTTTCCCACAGATAGGCGGGACGTTTTGGGGGCCCGTGAGCAGGAAATGTGAAAGGCTTTACAGACCAAGTCTTGGTGTCTTTATTAATTATTATAATTTTAGTTGCACTGCACTATTTTACTCTGTCTATTGCTTTTTATTACACGTTCGAAACTGTCGGGTATTAAACTGTGTGGGTATCAAGCAAGAAAGACTGTCAAGCTTTAAAACTGTGTAGGACCCAGGCCTAGAACCGCGCCCCCTGAGAGAGGGAACTGCACCCTGAGAGAGGGAACTGCACCCTGAGAGGGAGGTTTGCCCTGAGTGGGAGGTTCGAAGGGTCAAAGTGGGTATCAAACAAGAGGGAAAACTGTCAGGTTTTAAACTGTGGATACCAAACGGAAGGTAAAGATGATTTTGAACTGTTAAACAGTAATCCAGAACTATTTTATTGCACTGTAAACAAAATAATGTGATTTTTATAGTATGTCTGCACTTTATGTGCTCATTTCATCATTCATGTCTTTTCTATTCTACTAAAACTGAATCAAACCATAAACAAGGTGGCCTGTTGGGATGTTAGATCCTAATGTGAAAAACTGGGATTTTATATGTCTGCTCATTTTACCCTTGCTATTATTTTACTTATTTTTACTTTTATCATGTCTTGTAACAGATTACAGAAGCCTATTGGAATGTGAGGTTCTGATATGATATGCAAACATGTCATGAAAGAACTATAGTTGTAGACAGTGAAAGCGGTAGGTAGGTAATAAATTGAGTATAGGCAACTCAAAGTTCATACAGTATGGGTAACAGAGCCTGGGGGCGGGGGCTGTCAACATGGCACAGAGTTCAGGGAGATGACTGCTGAGGGAAAGAAGCTGTTCCTGAGTCTGCTTGACTTGGAGTGGAGGTTCCTGTAGTGCTTACCAGGGGAGGGCAAACATGATTGGGATGAGAGGTGTCTTCCTCAGACACCGTTTGTGATGAATAGACTCAATTGCAGAGAGTGATGCCTTGGACAGTTTTCACCACCCACTGCAGTGCTTTCCAGTCGGAGGCAGTGCAGTTGGTGAGTAGGCTATACTTTCTATGGTGCACCAGTAGAAGTTCACCAGAATCTGAGGAGAGAGGTGGGCTTTCCTCTGTCTCCTCAGGAAGAAGAGACACTTCGCCCTTTTCTAACCGACTTTTGTGCTTGATGTTCCCCAGACCCACTGTGAAGCTTGACAAAACGGAGGTCTGGCTATGCAAGATTAGATTAGAAAAGGGCTCCCAAAAGGCCCTGGGCCCTCATGTATCAACCTGACGTAGAAAATGTTCTATTTCCATACTTAAGCACAGAATTTAGAATGTGTGCACGCACAAAAAAAACGGGATTCATCACACGTGCGTACACAGGTCCTACCTGTCATGATAAATATCACCTTGGTCCTACGCCGAGGCTCGTGCACACTTTCACGTATTTGCATACCAGAACCGCCCCAATTAACCATATACGGTAATGGAACACCCCCATGAAATGTGGAAAAGTGGACTAACCCAAGCGAACTCTGAGAGACTTCACTGAAAGTGAGATTGATCACCAACAACTTGAACGTATAATCTTCGGTGCGCCGGGAGCCAAGGATGTTGACTGACCCAGTCCTGCTACAGAACCAGCACATTGACAGAAATAAATGACAAGAGATGACCCGACATTAAGCACTGTAATGACTGAAATTAAATCAATTTCAGCACGCCAACTCTGCGCTCTACAATGCCTATTGTGTGCGCTCGTCATGAGCCTGTGGTTCTGATCAGAGTCATTATGGCTTCAGTGGATAACCCTGATCTACATTGTGATGTTTTAGATACCCCAGTAATAACATTACAATTGAATTAAATACAATTAGGCCTGAATGAGACTCCGGCCACCGGCACATTATCAGCCAAAATGCGCGTTTATTGATGGAGCAAACTCTGAGAGATTGTTCACAGAGGCGCTGCCGAACCAAGATATAATATGATGTGTATAATATAATGTGTGTAGAGGCATATGATACAATCTATTCTGTTGTTGGTATTAGGTAGCCTATGAATTACATATAATAGCAGCCAGCCTACATTATGCAACAGTAACTTGCGCATATATAACACACAGCCCTGCGAAGCCTGCATACAGTAAACTAACTTGATCATTAATCTAGCTGTTGTATCTTTACGCTTATGAAAACATTAAATAATATGTATAGGCTATAGGCCGCCTATATTCTCAAATGGCTTAATGGCTATCCGAGTCCTCGATATCCTCGCGGACGGACCAGTATTTATATGATCATATCATATTCATATTCATATCATAGTTTACTCTATCAGCCTACCAGCATGTAATACGTTCTTTGTTAGAACTCAACTCGTTATTATTTTGCGCATAGATTTCAGAAATACGGGAACGTTTTGATTTAGGCTTTGACATTGTAAAACTAAATAAGTGAAATTCTGTAATATCACCCACACGATATATGCTCTGTGTCCAGAGCATGTATGCTTTTCATTCATAAGACACATTTATTGCAAGGGTTTTGTATACACATACACTCAACAAATAACCTCTGTCTATTCTCGTTGCAATGCGTTTTTATATCGTGGGTGTTCATATGACTTGTATTCTGCTTACAGCTTCGGGGTTCCACTTATTACGTTTAACAATGGCAAAGCCTTTTAAATATAATCAAAACGTTCCCGTATTTCTGCAATATATGCGCAAAATAATAACGAGTTGAGTTACGCAGAGCACAGTCAGTGCTTATTTCCGCGTTGTGAAAATATTCTACCACCGGCGCCACCTACGCATGGTCCGACCTGTGCTTAAATATACGCACAAAGTCAAGCACAAGTTCAAATAGATAAATCCCACACTTTGCTTAGAAATGATCATACGCACGGCTTAAGCACATATCTGTGCGTACGTCAAGTTGATAAATGGGGAGAAATCTTTAAAACATGGAAAGGTAGGAAGCCAGTTGAATGCAAAAGTACAATGTTGTCAAATAGCACATAGATGAAACACATTAAATGCATAGAACACAATATATTTGCTCAAGATGCAGTCTGCACAGGAGAGACGTTTCACACTAAAGCTCTTCCTCAAGATGCAGTCTGCACAGGAGAGACGTTTCACACTAAAGCTCTTCCTCAAGATGCAGTCTGCACAGGAGAGACGTTTCACACTAAAGCTCAAAAGACATGCATGTTAGGCAGGGACTACGGATGAAAACTAGCTCATTAACTGACTCTGGCACTTTTACATTGATGTGGAAACTGAAAGTGTTGATTGATGTGCATTGTCCCTGGGTAATAAATAAACTTAAACTAAACTCTTCCTCAAGATGCAGCCTGCACAGGAGCATCAAAAAGGGTTAGGTTTGTGCACAACCTTTTAGGTGAAAATTATGACAAGTAGTTCAATGAAATGCAGAGACCTTCCAGCCATGCAGGGATGAGGCATGTATTCAAGTTTGAATGTAGGGCTGGTCAGGACAGACATGATAGACCTCCATGTAATACAGACGTATACAATATTGTGCAACTGGATCAATGCATTTAATCTCTGAGAAACACCTGCCTTTTGAGTGGAGACATCTGTCACATGGGTCAAAAAGTGCATGTAGCTGTTGAACCTTCCTAAATGGTCCAAAGGTGAAGTGAAGGGATAGAAATGGTTAAGGCCAAATCTGTAATCCAAATTGAATGGGATTAAACGTCTCTCTCTCTCTCTGTGGCAACTAAGAGTTTAAATCTAGAACCCTGGATCATAACTAACCTTAAAGGGGCACTACGTCCATTTACAGTGTTCATAATATTATTCCTATGGTCTAAGACAGTCCAAGAATATTAGTGAACATAAACAACTCATCCAAGTGCTGAAACTCAAACCTGTGATGTCATCAAGTATAACATCTGGAGCTACTCCATAGGCAATTAACCCTTTCACTGCCACGCGACAGAAGGTTAACCCTTTACTATCACACAACCGACGGCGATGCTCCATCATTAGCATCATTATGATGCGGAGCTAATGATGCTAATGATGGAGCATCGCCGTCGGTTGTGTGATAGTAAAGGGCTAACCTTCTGTATTGTCACAGTGAAAGGGTTAACCGGCTGTCGTGTGGCAGTGAAAGGGTTAATTGGGAGAGATGGTAAAGATGAGGGGGATGTTCTGAGTATATGGGTACATGTTCTGTTTCTGAACTAAGAATACTATTATAGCATAAAGCTCCTTTGGGTATACAAACTCAAACAAACACTGTGTGGGTCCACAAAATCAGTCTCCCATCCATTGTCAGTGGAGCAGCTCCAGACTTTATACTTGTTGACATCACAAGTTTGAGTCTTATTTCTCTGGTTTCTGGTTTCATGGAGAGTAGCTCATGTTCACAAATCACAATATTGAATGAACGTTCCAAAGCCATGGTAATAACATATTGGAACTCTTAATTAAGTTGTTCCCCTTTAATGTTTTTAACCTGTAGTCAGTAGTAATTTGGGAAATCCCCAAAACCAAGCAAACTCCAAATTGTTCCATTTGGCCTAATGTAGTGTAATGTAATGTCTTGCCAAATGTAGTTTTTCTTTGAGTGAAACTGCCAGTTCTGTTTATATGAAATGTATGCTAAGAGTCATAAACAAAGTTGACAGACGTTTGTTGTGTCTTTACATATGAATGGTTATATTAGCCTGCATTATTTTGTATATTTCTTGTATTTAAATAGGGCATACGCTCTATCAAGAACACATACTGGCGGTTTAAAGACAAAGGAAAGCATCTGTGCTAAAGCTGTGACAGGAACCACACTCGACATGTTCAAATGAGACGGTAGCCGCAGACGGCATCGGCCTCACCAGTCAATGTCGAATGAAAGACCTTGAATATGTTCCTCTTCTTGTCATTTACTTTGGACATGGTGTGTTTTGTTTTGTTTTTAACAATACACTGGCAGTGAACATTTAATTTAATGATTTCTGTGGTGCCAAATAACGAACACTGCGACACATGAAAATGAAACAGTTGGCTTATCTATATGAATGGTGAAGGGGGGAAATCGACTGCATGGTCGTTGTGGCAATGATGGAAAAAGACTTTCAAAGCCTAATGGAAACCTTGATGGGCACAAATATGATTTTAAGACCGAGAAACACGGTCTGTCTAACAGTTCAGAGAGCTGTCAGTCATTTGAATCCCAGACACTTTGTTGGCCCCTACAGGGAGGGAGAACTTGGTACACTTGGTGTGTTGGAGATGGTGTCTCACATAAGATCACATTACATAAGTACAATACTCAGATGATTAAATTACTTCAAATATGGGGAAATAATTTATCATGCTGAAGGCATTGCATTGACCTGTTTACAATGCAAGATTGTCTTACATTATAGCATTAGCGTCTTAACATTTCTAAACATAGTTTTACCCTTGTTTATTGTAGCTATAATTATTTCAGCTGTGGAGCAAACACCCCCCCCCCCTTTTTTTTTAGTTAGGTGTTACATCTTCAGTTGTTTTTTTGTTTTTTAGAGATAATGTGAGCCTTATGGTGTATTGGGGGGATTTCCCCTTCATATCCATTACAGTACTCTTTTCCCAACACACACAAATGCAGTATTTTCCCACACACACACACACACACACACACACACACACACACACACACACACACACACACACACACACTCACTCTCTCACACACACAAACAAAAACCCCTTCTGCAGATCTACCGGAGCATGATAGTCCAATAGCGGCGGCTGGGCTTCCATGTGATCGCGCAGATCAATCTGACTCTTGATGTGTGAGCACGGAGCGAGAAGGGGAGAGAGCGGATTAGGAATCAGCTGACTCTCCACATTTTCTTCCAAGTGACTTAATAGAAGGGGTTTGCTAGAGTGGACTGCTGAGGCAGAGAGAGGTGGTGGGAGAGTGAGACCCTCACCAGAGCCAATCTCACCTCTCGCGCACTGCTCCCATTGGGGATGGATTACTCCAGACAAGCCTTCTCAGCCCACTATCAACAACGTCGAATGAAAAGATACTTCCTCCCATTCTCTCTCTCTCTCTTCTCTCTGCCTCTCTCTTTCTCTTTGTCTATCTCTCTCTGCCTCTCTCTCTCTGCCTCTCTCTCTTCTCTCTGCCATTCTTCTGCACTGCTCTCATTGGGGATGGATTACTCCAGACAAGCCTTCTCAGCCCGCTATCAATGTTGAATGAAAAGATACTTCCTCCCATTCTCTATCTATCCCCCCCTCTCTGTCTATCTCTCTCTCTCTGCCTCTCTCTCTCTCTGCCTCTCTTGCCTCTCTCTCTCTCTCTCTGCCTCTCTCTCTCTGCCTCTCTCTCTCTCTCTCTCTCTCTCTCTGCCTCTCTTGCCTCTCTCTCTGCCGCTCTCTCTCTCTGCCTCTCTCGATCTGTCTTACTCCCAAGTGTTTACATCACCAACATAAACAAACCTTTTACAGCCACGTACAGCGTACAATAAAAATAAACATCACATTTACCTGTTCTACTGTCTAGTCTAGTGATAATGAAAACACGTCTTCATTCCTATTTCTTATTTGTTGGTGGTGAGGTTACCCATTTGTGTATACTTGGGTCACTGATTGAGCCTTTACGAATAAAGAAAATGCATTATTGGTGATATACTTTATGCCCCTATTAACTTTTAAAGATAAGATATTCCTTTATTGATCCCCTTGGGGAAATGCGGGCGTCATAACAGTATGGGGGCGGAGGTACAGGTACGGGCATGGTAAATATGGGCAATAACACGATAGTAAAGATAAAAATAAGCAGTGTAAACAATATAATTAACTCTGAATATAAGAATATGAGAAAGTAAACAGTAATAATCAAAGGTGCAGATGAGGGTCTGTATGCCCTATCAGTTATATTATACGTTACAATAAATATAGGCAATAAACACTTAGAATCTGAATATATACTATGAGTACGTAAAGTATACAGTATACACAGGTGTAGTATACATAGTAGTAGTACCCTAACTGCCATGATACGTCATACATTATATGTCGTAGTCCGTGCAGTTTAGTTTCTCTTTAGTATTGTGAGCCTGTTTTCGGTCTGAGTAGTGATGTCATTTGTTATGGTGAACTATTATGAGAACAGGAAGGAGGGGATTTCAACCCCCCCCCCCCCCCCCCCCCCCGAGTTATTCTTCATCAAGACTCAGTGCAAATAAGATCATTTAGAGGTTCTGTCATCCATCGTCTATATGTTTACACTCAGATTGATTCCTCAAAAACTCCATAAAGGCGTCCACTTCATATAAAAACAAGCTACATGTATGTGTCACGAAGAGCTATGGATCCTTGGTGAGTGGGCTTCAATTGCATGTCGGGAGTGCATTTTCATCCTGTCATATTTGCATATATCTCTGTGTAAATTAAACATGTCCCAAGTCCTGCCGAGGCAAGTTCGCTGATAATACGCAAATTACAACAAGCAATTAATCCCCCATCAGAGACCCCCGAAGGCAATTACAGGGGATTGGTCATTAGTGGTGCTGTACATTAGACCCGTGGCAGAGCAGGCATTACAGGGTAAACACACTGCTCTCCGGGAGCCCTATATGCATTTTTCCAATCATGTCGAATGGGAGTCAGTAGAAAAGCCCCTAATGGCTTCTGTGACTTGGGTAATAGTTTTTGTTATCAGACAAACGGGCCTCTGGAATACATCAAGAGGACATCAGCAAATGCAGAGATCAGCTAAGGAAATGGCCACTGGGTGACCCCAATGAAAAACACAGAAATCGAATCCCCTACTAGAGCGATGACTAAATAGGCCCTCTATAATCCTTGAATGTGCACAGTAACTCTCTTAGCAGTTATGTGAAAGACCCTATAACCCAATCCAACAGCTCTATAAGCGGGATGATATAGTGTGGATGTTAACTTTTGTGGATATTCAGTGGTGCTTGCAGACCCTTAGCACGTTATGGCTTTGGCACTGTACTGTAACCTGCCTCTCATTCCCATCAATTACTTTCTCTGTGAGTATTAGCGGCAACCTAATTCAGTATCCGGAGTAGTTAATCCACCTAACGGGGACCTCCGTACCCTAGAAGAATAATGTCCACTTTGACTTAAAGGGGAAACCACTCAGTGTAACGCTGCCGGTGTTATAGGGAGGTGTAGTCTGATGTCACTTTGGACCGCCCACGAGGTCCACCCGTTTAGGGATTTATCATTGGGAAAATGGATTATCGGCTATTGTAATAATTATGCCTCATGAACATTGGCAAGCTTTCCATTTTTGCACAAAATGAGTTCCCTTCTATCACTAACATTATTGTTTAAGCATTTCTGGTTGAAATAAAATTTGGCGTAATTATTTTACGATTAATTGCAAATATTTTCATGTTGAGCTATAGATAAATATATAAAGGTACACCATGCACATGTTCATGCTTTAATTGTTTTAAACAAGACAATTTAGAAATGGGCAATGGGGAAATACATTGCGATTTCAAGCGAGGTGGACCGGCCGGAAACAACAATGACGTAACCACTACACCTCCCTATTCTGATGGTCTAAAACAGTCCTGGAAAAGGAGCTCAAAATGTCTCTGGATGAACTACATATTTTACATGTGGTTTCTTTCCCAGATGAGCACTGGGACGCACTGAGGTCGGAATTCTAATTTTCCAACTGGGAAATTCTGACCTTAGCCTTGGTGCCTGGCTTTGGGAGAAATCTTTTCATGTTCACAAATATTGATTGGACTGTTCTAGGCTACAGTAATTGCCTACAAATCCCTAAATTGAGTAATCCGCCATCGGTGTGTGAGTGAATGGGTGAATGTGAGGAATACAATTGTAAAGCGCTTAGGATAAAAACGCTATATAAATGCACCATTTACCATTTTAATATTCCCCTTTAGTAAGGACAGGTGAGATAGACTGAGGCTGCGGTTACATTAGGGCCATTTCATTTAGTTTCATTTAGCTTTTCAGAACGCTGCGTATTGGCAGGCATGTTAGAGTTAAGTTAGACGTTGTTTTGTCTCGTCTACTATATACATGTAGTACAATACCAAAGCAGTAGGTGGCAATGTAGTTCAAACATGAAGGCCATTTTCAACCAATCAGAAAGGTTGAACGAGTCACTCCACATCCTGCTCAAAATCTCAGAAAGCCACCATCTTTATACCTCGCATGAGCCATTTAGCAACATAGCATTTATTTTTCAGCAAGAAATAAAGTGCAATAAACAAAAACTGATACATTCAATGTGTGTTCTGCCTCATTTGTTGATGATTTGTTGATGAAACAAAACTAACATCAACACAATTGACCACCAAGAGCGGAGTTTAGTCTCACAAAAATATTGCCGATTTGTTAGCTTACGTGCTAACGTGATTGGGATATGCCATTATAACAGTATAGCATTGTGGCTAGCAGCGTAGTAACGTTAATGCTAGCAGAATGAATGGATGTAAACATTATTTAACAGATTGCAGAATGGGTACAATACAATACGGCTCAATACAAACAATTGTTAAGGGAATGCAGACTGTTGTAGTTTGGAGTACTGGGTTCCTTATAACAATAACTTGACAACACATGATCTTAGTTTAGCCGCAGCTACAGGCAATCTGAGGAGGACGCAGCTGATATCCTGTATAGGTCCAGCCAGGGGAGAATTTGGCGTTGGTGTTTACTACTGCACATGTGCGTTGGGCAAGAACGGCTCCGTATCCGGCTCGCGCAAATTACATGGCACCATTTTCGGCGAGTTTCCAAAACGAAAACACCCTTTCAGCGTTGCCACTAGGAAAACGTGCAAACGTAATCATTCGAAAATACAACGTTGCTGTTTTACCCCAGTGTAACCATGGCCTGAGTTGTTTTGGTGACACTTTTCACAACTTTAGGTCAATATAGTAATAACAAATAAACAATGACCGTAAATTGAGTGAGCTGAGGATTCAATCCATATTCCCTTTTTCTATGCAATGCTTCAATGTAATTTTGTATGCCAAGCTCACATGTCTCCTACATACCTGGGGGGGTGTCAAATCCCAACATAAAGTGACATGCCTGACGGGTGTAACCTAACCCTCTGTCTTCTCCAGTGTCCTTTCAGGTCTAGATAATTGTCATCTGCCTGTGTATTTTCTCCCCAATGGGCCACGCAATTTATCAACCAGCAAGCATGCGTAAAGTCACCGGAATGTGCTCCAGTTTCACCCAATGGATCTGACCGTGACTGGCTGCTTGGCCTCGTTGTGTCAGTGTGCGCTGGTGAGTGTGTTGGAACACTACTGAAGGTCTGCTTGAGGCCGCGGGCTTAACGTGGATGAGGAAGGGGAGCGAAAGCCAAGCTCAATGCCGGGTCCCAGGTGTGCATTTAACGCTACCTATCAATTTTAGCCTGGAGTGAAGGAGGATACGAGCCAGATCAAATCATGAGTCAGAGCTTCAGGATGCATTTCTGCCCAACTGATTGCCTGGCTGGTCACAGGCTTACCAGTACAGACAGAGATTGAATGAGTCATGGGCTAGGAGAGGCACAGGCTCAAATCCTTCCAGCTGACATGTGGGAGAGTGTGAATAGAATCTAGATGTCGTTCATTATCCTATGTGACAATAATATCTATGGTAAAAGCAGAAGACAAGACAGAACTCGGGAGGCCCCCATTTTGTGGCTCCCCATACCCACTGCCTGGTCCAAGGCCATCTGTCTGCGTTGACTGGCTCAGCTAGAGGCTGTACAGGGCGGATCTCTGAGCCAGAGAAGCCTGCGCTGTAGAAAGCACTGCGTTGATGCCAAAGTCCTGTTATCCAAATCCGTCTGCACTGTCTCATTTAACAGATAAGGAGCCTAATCTACAGGGTGGGCAGGAGAGAGACCTTCAGAGACAAGGCCTCTCTTGTTGCTCCCTCACCATTCCCCACATTCCTGGAATGTGTACTGACATGTGCAGACAAACAATGCCGTGGGGATCTCATCCTTCTTTCCCCTGATGCAGACCTACTCATACTGTAATAAATATGTACTGTAATATATTTCTTACCTTATTTATCTTCCACCTGCACCGTTTTGATTTTGTGACGGCAGAACGTATTTTTAGATAGAGGTTGTCATGGAACCAATATTCTATTTAAATATGCAATACCAAACGGTAGTTTCACAACACTAAGTCAAATCATAAAGATTGATAGATATGGGCGGCTACATGGCGTAGTGGGCAAGGCGCTCGCCACGAATGCTGGGGACGCTGGGCTCGCCTGTTCGAGCCCAGCGCTCCACATTGCTTTCAGTTTAGCTGGTCGTTCATACTAATCCACATTGGCCGTATTAGTGGGTGGGAAACTGATGGGTGGGGATCGGGCGTTGTGGACAGCGACTCCTACAGGTCGGTTGGTGCGCCTGCGCAGTAGAATCAGGAAGTGTCGGGGGCAGCGTGAGCCTCCCACGCGTTACTCCTCGCCACTGAGAGATCCAGCTGCGCAGGTGAAAAGATGCGACTGCTGTTACCTCAAGTACCGGAGGGGACTTGTGCTATGTATGACTTAGTCCACATTGCAGCCGGCTTGTGGGAGGCAAGAAACAGCGTTTGTGACAGGGGAGGGTTGAATTGGATGATACGAAATTGGGATGGGAGAAAAATATAGAAAATGGGAGAAAAAGTGGATAAAAAAAAAGATAGATAGATAGATAGATAGATAGATAGATAGATAGATAGATAGATAGATAGATAGATACTTTATTGCCATTTCAACACGTGGTTGATTGGGATTTGTCTCGGTGCAATCCTCATTACATCATAAAACAGTGGAAAAAACATACAGTATAAAAACATACAATATAAAAACATACAAGAATACATACAATGCAATCCCTGAAGTAGAAGTATTTCACAAATTTGTATGTGAATGAAAGAGCATGAAAGAGCTCAGCTCCATTTAAAGTACATATTGCCTTAAAGTACCTGTCGGCATGTTAAACTGGTGCATAAACTCCACAAACCCTGCCACTAGGCTATGTGGATAAACCCCACCAACCCTTTACAGGGGCGACAGTGGCTCGGGAGGTAGGGCAGTCGCCTGGTAATCTGGAGGTTCCCGGTTCGATTCCCGCTCCTCCCTGTTAGTGTGTCGAAGTGTCCTTGAGCAAGACACTTAACCCCTAATTGCTCCTGATGAGCAGGTTGGCACCTTGCATGGTTGTCTCCGCCGTCGGTGTGTGAATGTGTGAGTGAATGGGTCAAATGTGAACAAATAAAGCCCTTTGGATAAAAGCTGCTATATAAATGCAGCCATTTACCATTCACCTATCACTGCCAACAGTGAGCCACTAGGCTATGTGGAAGACTTTGCATACCTGGGAAGCCTTATCAGCAAAGACAACGGGGCAAAAAAAGGACATCCAAGCAAGGTTTACCAAAGCTCATGGGGCATTCGCAAGATTTCAGCCGATCTGGAAGTCTAGGCAATACGGTTTTAGGACTAAGATTAGACTCTATAAAAGCAATGTCAGAGTAGACTGTGTGTTGCCTGTACGGACGCCTGGGGAAAGTCTGCCACATCTTCTGGCCCCAAAATATCATAAGGAGCTGTACTGCAAAGCTGGCAGCAATAGTTTAACAGTGTGGTCCGTGAAATGAAACGCTGGCGGCTCAGATGGCTGTAGGCCACACACACTCAGAGAGTGGACCAGGACAGGATACAAGAGGCAGCATTAAGATGGACACCAGCTGGCGAGAGAACGCCTGGATGACCAAAGAACACCTGGAGTAGAACAGAGAACACCTGGAGTAGAACAGAGAGAACACCTGGAGTAGAACAGAGAACACCTGGAGTAGAACAGAGAGAACACCTGGAGTAGAACATAGAACACCTGGAGTAGAACAGAGAACACCTGGAGTAGAACAGAGAGAACACCTGGAGTAGAACAGATAACACCTGGAGTAGAACAGAGAGAACACCTGGAGTAGAACAGAGAGAACACCTGGAGTAGAACAGAGAGAACACCTGGAGTAGAACAGAGAGAACACCTGGAGTAGAACAGAGAGAACACCTGGAGTAGAACAGACAACACCTGGAGTAGAACAGAGAGAACACCTGGAGTAGAACAGAGAGAACACCTGGAGTAGAACAGAGAGAACACCTGGAGTAGAACAGAGAACACCTGGAGTAGAACAGAGAGAACACCTGGAGTAGAACAGAGAGAACACCTGGAGTAGAACAGAGAGAACACCTGGAGTAGAACAGAGAGAACACCTGGAGTAGAACAGAGAACACCTGGAGTAAAACAGAGAACACCTGGGCCCTCATGCATCAACGTGGACGTAGAACTTGACCTACTTCCACACGTAAGCACGGAATGTAGAACTAGCGTACGCACAGGGAAGTCGGCATTCATCACACGTGCGTACGCAGGCTCTATGCCCTGCCGTGTTGATGAATACCACTTTGTTCTACCGTCAATGCTCGTGCATGATTATCCATATATGGTCATGAAAATGAGGAAACACCCCCCATGGGATGTGAAATAATGGACCGACCCGAGCGGGACTCCGAGAAACTCCACGGAGAATTCACTGCTGTCGAACCAAGAAGACACTATCGCGTATTATGATTTATGGGATAAATAAAAGGCGGACTTGTAAACGGTGATGTCAGATATCAACGGCTCCCTAAGACCATTGCTGCAATTCTGCCTGGACAGCTCAAAATACTAATAAAGACCGTTCGTTGACCACTGTTTGGCGTTGGTTGTGTGTCATTATAACCGTGCTGTAATATGAATGCCTTTATTAGTTGTGTTCGATTGGCTATATGATTTTTAGAGGCATCTATTTTGTTGTCGGCTAATAAAGACTGCGCTGGAATATGACTGCCTTTTCCCGTGTTGTTTGATTAATACCCCAGGGATTAAAGTTCTCCTCAATTCTATTCCAAATCGCGATGGATCTCCCGTCAATTTTCTACCTGCTGCATATGATTTCTAGAGGCATACTACAATCTATTTTGATGTCAGTATTGGGTAGCCTATATAAACAATATAATACGAGAGCATATACAAGAACAATGAATCTCACTGCATGTATGATGTATCCTGCCTTTCAATACATGAACTTGAATTCCATCATGTTTGTGTGCGGGACTCAAGGCTGCTGTCACAATGGGTGGTACCGCCGTACAGTAATAATAACAGTCCACACAATATCACGATCCATGCCATAGCCTATGTTCCATTAGGACATGATCTGTGACGACAAATGTTCTAGAATGTTTGATTAAGATATCATACTCTGACAGCATGCCTATGAGCAACAAAAACGCGAACTTGAATCCCATCATATAGTCTGTCCACTATCTGCATGGTGTCATTGCAATGCGTTTTCTATTCTTTCTTGTACAGTAAAAAGGGGGAAGAACACTATATTCATATGACTTATTCTGCTTACAGCTTCGAAATTCCACTTGTTTCGTTTAACGTAAAGCCTTTTAAATATAATCAAAACGTTCCCGTGTTTCGGCGGTCTGTGCGCAAAATAATAACGAGTTGAGCTTTATGATTTATGATGAATTGAAAATGGGGGACCCTGATGTAAACAGGACGAAAGTTGGTCTGCATCCCCAATTAACAATTGTATGTACTGAGCTGTACTGTACTGTACCCATTCTGCAATCTGTTAATAAACTTTTCAATCAATCAATCAATCAATCAAGCTACGCGGAGCGCAGTCAGTCAGTAGCCTACACCCCGTATATTCCGATAACGCTATATAAACCATGCTGCATTCATTCTGAGAGAAAGATCTATTATTCCAAATGCTATTTATAGGGTTTTGACCATAATTACACTACTGTTGCTATCTTACAATGAACTATAATGAACTACGGTTCATACAGAACATCCAGTGTTATTATGCACAGAAGCTCATTTCCTTGTTGTAATAATATATTCTACCACTGGGAGCTAGGTACGCCAGGTCTGACCTGTGCGTAGATGTACGCACAAAGTCAAGTTCAAGTTCAAATTGATGAATCCCACTCTTTGCTTAGAAATGATCGTACGCACGGGTTACGCACAGATCTGTGCGTAGAACACGTTGATGCATGAGGGCCCTGGAGTAGAACAGAGAACACCTGGAGTAGAACAGAGAGAACACCTGGAGTAGAACAGAGAGAACACCTGGAGTAGAACACAGAGAACACCTGGAGTAGAACAGAGAACACCTGGAGTAGAACAGAGAACACCTGGAGTAGAACAGAGAGAACACCTGGAGTAGAACAGAGAGAACACCTGGAGTAGAACAGAGAGAACACCTGGAGTAGAACAGAGAACACCTGGAGTAGAACAGAGAGAACACCTGGAGTAGAACAGAGAACACCTGGAGTAGAACAGAGAGAACACCTGGAGTAGAACAGAGAACACCTGGAGTAGAACAGAGAACACCTGGAGTAGAACAGAGAGAACACCTGGAGTAGAACAGAGAACACCTGGAGTAGAACAGAGAGAACACCTGGAGTAGAACAGAGAGAACACCTGGTGTAGAACAGAGAGAATACCTGGAGTAAAACAGAGAACACCTGGAGTAGAACAGAGAACACCTGGAGTAGAACAGAGAGAACACCTGGAGTAGAACAGAGAGAACACCTGGAGTAGAACAGAGAACACCTGGAGTAGAACAGAGAGAACACCTGGAGTAGAACAGAGAACACCTGGAGTAGAACAGAGAGAACACCTGGAGTAGAACAGAGAACACCTGGAGTAGAACAGATAACACCTGGAGTAGAACAGAGAACACCTGGAGTAGAACAGAGAACACCTGGAGTAGAACATAGAGAACACCTGGAGTAGAACAGAGAACACCTGGAGTAGAACAGAGAACACCTGGAGTAGAACAGAGAACACCTGGAGTAGAACAGAGAACACCTGGAGTAGAACAGAGAACACCTGGAGTAGAACAGAGAACACCTGGAGTAGAACAGAGAACACCTGGAGTAGAACAGCGAACACCTGGAGTAGAACATAGAGAACACCTGGAGTAGAACAGAGAACACCTGGAGTAGAACAGAGAACACCTGGAGTAGAACAGAGAACACCTGGAGTAGAACATAGAGAGCACCTGGAGTAGAACAGAGAGAACACCTGGAGTAGAACAGAGAGAACACCTGGAGTAGAACAGAGAACACCTGGAGTAGAACAGAGAACACCTGGAGTAGAACACAGAACACCTGGAGTAGAACACAGAACACCTGGAGTAGAACAGAGAACACCTGGAGTAGAACAGAGAGAACACCTGGAGTAGAACAGAGAGAACACCTGGAGTAGAACAGAGAGAACACCTGGAGTAGAACAGAGAACACCTGGAGTAGAACAGAGAGAACACCTGGAGTAGAACAGAGAACACCTGGAGTAGAACAGAGAGAACACCTGGAGTAGAACAGAGAGAACACCTGGAGTAGAACAGAGAGAACACCTGGAGTAGAACAGAGAACACCTGGAGTAGAACAGAGAGAACACCTGGAGTAGAACAGAGAGAACACCTGGAGTAGAACAGAGAACACCTGGAGTAAAACAGAGAACACCTGGAGTAGAACAGAGAGAACACCTGGAGTAGCACAGAGAGAACACCTGGAGTAGAACAGAGAACACCTGGAGTAGAACATAGAGAACACCTGGAGTAGAACAGAGAACACCTGGAGTAGAACAGATAACACCTGGAGTAGAACACAGAACACCTGGAGTAGAACAGAGAACACCTGGAGTAGAACACAGAGAACACCTGGAGTAGAACAGAGAACACCTGGAGTAGAACAGAGAACACCTGGAGTAGAACACAGAACACCTGGAGTAGAACACAGAACACCTGGAGTAGAACAGAGAACACCTGGAGTAGAACAGAGAGAACACCTGGAGTAGAACACAGAGAACACCTGGAGTAGAACAGAGAACACCTGGAGTAGAACAGAGAACACCTGGAGTAGAACAGAGAGAACACCTGGAGTAGAACAGAGAGAACACCTGGAGTAGAACAGAGAGAACACCTGGAGTAGAACAGAGAGAACACCTGGTGTAGAACAGAGAGAACACCTGGAGTAGAACAGAGAACACCTGGAGTAGAACAGAGAACACCTGGAGTAGAACAGAGAGAACACCTGGAGTAGAACAGAGAACACCTGGAGTAGAACAGAGAGAACACCTGGAGTAGAACAGAGAACACCTGGAGTAGAACAGAGAGAACACCTGGAGTAGAACAGAGAACACCTGGAGTAGAACAGATAACACCTGGAGTAGAACAGAGAACACCTGGAGTAGAACAGAGAACACCTGGAGTAGAACATAGAGAACACCTGGAGTAGAACAGAGAACACCTGGAGTAGAACAGAGAACACCTGGAGTAGAACAGAGAACACCTGGAGTAGAACAGAGAACACCTGGAGTAGAACAGATAACACCTGGAGTAGAACAGAGAACACCTGGAGTAGAACAGAGAACACCTGGAGTAGAACATAGAGAACACCTGGAGTAGAACAGAGAACACCTGGAGTAGAACAGAGAACACCTGGAGTAGAACAGAGAACACCTGGAGTAGAACATAGAGAACACCTGGAGTAGAACAGAGAGAACACCTGGAGTAGAACAGAGAGAACACCTGGAGTAGAACAGAGAACACCTGGAGTAGAACAGAGAACACCTGGAGTAGAACACAGAACACCTGGAGTAGAACACAGAACACCTGGAGTAGAACACAGAACACCTGGAGTAGAACAGAGAGAACACCTGGAGTAGAACAGAGAACACCTGGAGTAGAACAGAGAACACCTGGAGTAGAACAGAGAGAACACCTGGAGTAGAACAGAGAGAACACCTGGAGTAGAACAGAGAGAACACCTGGAGTAGAACAGAGAGAACACCTGGTGTAGAACAGAGAGAACACCTGGAGTAGAACAGAGAACACCTGGAGTAGAACAGAGAACACCTGGAGTAGAACAGAGAGAACACCTGGAGTAGAACAGAGAACACCTGGAGTAGAACAGAGAGAACACCTGGAGTAGAACAGAGAACACCTGGAGTAGAACAGAGAGAACACCTGGAGTAGAACAGAGAACACCTGGAGTAGAACAGAGAGAACACCTGGAGTAGAACAGAGAGAACACCTGGAGTAGAACAGAGAGAACACCTGGAGTAGAACAGAGAACACCTGGAGTAGAACAGAGAGAACACCTGGAGTAGAACAGAGAGAACACCTGGAGTAGAACAGAGAACACCTGGAGTAAAACAGAGAACACCTGGAGTAGAACAGAGAGAACACCTGGAGTAGCACAGAGAGAACACCTGGAGTAGAACAGAGAACACCTGGAGTAGAACATAGAGAACACCTGGAGTAGAACAGAGAACACCTGGAGTAGAACAGATAACACCTGGAGTAGAACACAGAACACCTGGAGTAGAACAGAGAACACCTGGAGTAGAACACAGAGAACACCTGGAGTAGAACAGAGAACACCTGGAGTAGAACAGAGAACACCTGGAGTAGAACACAGAACACCTGGAGTAGAACACAGAACACCTGGAGTAGAACAGAGAACACCTGGAGTAGAACAGAGAGAACACCTGGAGTAGAACACAGAGAACACCTGGAGTAGAACAGAGAACACCTGGAGTAGAACAGAGAACACCTGGAGTAGAACAGAGAGAACACCTGGAGTAGAACAGAGAGAACACCTGGAGTAGAACAGAGAGAACACCTGGAGTAGAACAGAGAGAACACCTGGTGTAGAACAGAGAGAACACCTGGTGTAGAACAGAGAGAACACCTGGAGTAGAACAGAGAACACCTGGAGTAGAACAGAGAACACCTGGAGTAGAACAGAGAGAACACCTGGAGTAGAACAGAGAACACCTGGAGTAGAACAGAGAGAACACCTGGAGTAGAACAGAGAACACCTGGAGTAGAACAGAGAGAACACCTGGAGTAGAACAGAGAACACCTGGAGTAGAACAGATAACACCTGGAGTAGAACAGAGAACACCTGGAGTAGAACAGAGAACACCTGGAGTAGAACATAGAGAACACCTGGAGTAGAACAGAGAACACCTGGAGTAGAACAGAGAACACCTGGAGTAGAACAGAGAACACCTGGAGTAGAACAGAGAACACCTGGAGTAGAACAGATAACACCTGGAGTAGAACAGAGAACACCTGGAGTAGAACAGAGAACACCTGGAGTAGAACATAGAGAACACCTGGAGTAGAACAGAGAACACCTGGAGTAGAACAGAGAACACCTGGAGTAGAACAGAGAACACCTGGAGTAGAACATAGAGAACACCTGGAGTAGAACAGAGAGAACACCTGGAGTAGAACAGAGAGAACACCTGGAGTAGAACAGAGAACACCTGGAGTAGAACAGAGAACACCTGGAGTAGAACACAGAACACCTGGAGTAGAACACAGAACACCTGGAGTAGAACACAGAACACCTGGAGTAGAACAGAGAGAACACCTGGAGTAGAACAGAGAGAACACCTGGAGTAGAACAGAGAGAACACCTGGAGTAGAACAGAGAGAACACCTGGAGTAGAACAGAGAACACCTGGAGTAGAACAGAGAGAACACCTGGAGTAGAACAGAGAACACCTGGAGTAGAACAGAGAGAACACCTGGAGTAGAACAGAGAGAACACCTGGAGTAGAACAGAGAGAACACCTGGAGTAGAACAGAGAACACCTGGAGTAGAACAGAGAGAACACCTGGAGTAGAACAGAGAGAACACCTGGAGTAGAACAGAGAACACCTGGAGTAAAACAGAGAACACCTGGAGTAGAACAGAGAGAACACCTGGAGTAGCACAGAGAGAACACCTGGAGTAGAACAGAGAACACCTGGAGTAGAACATAGAGAACACCTGGAGTAGAACAGAGAACACCTGGAGTAGAACAGAGAACACCTGGAGTAGAACACAGAACACCTGGAGTAGAACAGAGAACACCTGGAGTAGAACACAGAGAACACCTGGAGTAGAACAGAGAACACCTGGAGTAGAACAGAGAACACCTGGAGTAGAACACAGAACACCTGGAGTAGAACACAGAACACCTGGAGTAGAACAGAGAACACCTGGAGTAGAACAGAGAGAACACCTGGAGTAGAACACAGAGAACACCTGGAGTAGAACAGAGAACACCTGGAGTAGAACAGAGAACACCTGGAGTAGAACAGAGAGAACACCTGGAGTAGAACAGAGAGAACACCTGGAGTAGAACAGAGAGAACACCTGGAGTAGAACAGAGAACACCTGGAGTAGAACAGAGAGAACACCTGGAGTAGAACAGAGAACACCTGGAGTAGTACAGAGAGAACACCTGGAGTAGAACAGAGAACACCTGGAGTAGAACAGAGAACACCTGGAGTAGAACAGAGAGAACACCTGGAGTAGAACAGAGAACACCTGGAGTAGAACAGAGAGAACACCTGGAGTAGAACAGAGAGAACACCTGGTGTAGAACAGAGAACACCTGGAGTAGAACAGAGAACACCTGGAGTAGAACAGAGAGAACACCTGGAGTAGAACAGAGAGAACACCTGGAGTAGAACAGAGAGAACACCTGGAGTAGAACAGAGAACACCTGGAGTAGCACAGAGAGAACACCTGGAGTAGAACAGAGAACACCTGGAGTAGAACAGAGAGAACACCTGGAGTAGAACAGAGAACACCTGGAGTAGAACAGATAACACCTGGAGTAGAACAGAGAACACCTGGAGTAGAACAGAGAACACCTGGAGTAGAACATAGAGAACACCTGGAGTAGAACAGAGAACACCTGGAGTAGAACAGAGAACACCTGGAGTAGAACAGAGAACACCTGGAGTAGAACAGATAACACCTGGAGTAGAACAGAGAACACCTGGAGTAGAACAGAGAACACCTGGAGTAGAACATAGAGAACACCTGGAGTAGAACAGAGAACACCTGGAGTAGAACAGAGAACACCTGGAGTAGAACAGAGAACACCTGGAGTAGAACAGAGAACACCTGGAGTAGAACAGATAACACCTGGAGTAGAACAGAGAACACCTGGAGTAGAACAGAGAGAACACCTGGAGTAGAACAGAGAGAACACCTGGAGTAGAACAGAGAGAACACCTGGAGTAGAACAGAGAACACCTGGAGTAGAACAGAGAACACCTGGAGTAGAACACAGAACACCTGGAGTAGAACACAGAACACCTGGAGTAGAACAGAGAACACCTGGAGTAGAACAGAGAGAACACCTGGAGTAGAACAGAGAGAACACCTGGAGTAGAACAGAGAACACCTGGAGTAGAACAGAGAGAACACCTGGAGTAGAACAGAGAACACCTGGAGTAGAACAGAGAGAACACCTGGAGTAGAACAGAGAGAACACCTGGAGTAGAACAGAGAGAACACCTGGAGTAGAACAGAGAGAACACCTGGAGTAGAACAGAGAGAACACCTGGAGTAGAACAGAGAGAACACCTGGAGTAGAACAGAGAGAACACCTGGAGTAAAACAGAGAACACCTGGAGTAGAACAGAGAGAACACCTGGAGTAGCACAGAGAGAACACCTGGAGTAGAACAGAGAACACCTGGAGTAGAACATAGAGAACACCTGGAGTAGAACAGAGAACACCTGGAGTAGAACAGAGAACACCTGGAGTAGAACACAGAACACCTGGAGTAGAACAGAGAACACCTGGAGTAGAACACAGAGAACACCTGGAGTAGAACAGAGAACACCTGGAGTAGAACAGAGAACACCTGGAGTAGAACACAGAACACCTGGAGTAGAACACAGAACACCTGGAGTAGAACAGAGAACACCTGGAGTAGAACAGAGAGAACACCTGGAGTAGAACAGAGAGAACACCTGGAGTAGAACAGAGAGAACACCTGGAGTAGAACAGAGAACACCTGGAGTAGAACAGAGAGAACACCTGGAGTAGAACAGAGAACACCTGGAGTAGAACAGAGAGAACACCTGGAGTAGAACAGAGAGAACACCTGGAGTAGAACAGAGAGAACACCTGGAGTAGAACAGATAACACCTGGAGTAGAACAGAGAGAACACCTGGAGTAGAACAGAGAACACCTGGAGTAAAACAGAGAACACCTGGAGTAGAACAGAGAGAACACCTGGAGTAGCACAGAGAACACCTGGAGTAGAACAGAGAGAACACCTGGAGTAGAACAGAGAGAACACCTGGAGTAGAACAGAGAGAACACCTGGAGTAGAACAGAGAGAACACCTGGAGTAGAACAGAGAACACCTGGAGTAGAACATAGAACACCTGGAGTAGAACATAGAGAACACCTGGAGTAGAACAGAGAACACCTGGAGTAGAACAGAGAACACCTGGAGTAGAACACAGAACACCTGGAGTAGAACAGAGAACACCTGGAGTAGAACACAGAGAACACCTGGAGTAGAACAGAGAACACCTGGAGTAGAACAGAGAACACCTGGAGTAGAACAGAGAACACCTGGAGTAGAACAGATAACACCTGGAGTAGAACAGAGAACACCTGGAGTAGAACAGATAACACCTGGAGTAGAACATAGAGAACACCTGGAGTAGAACAGAGAACACCTGGAGTAGAACAGAGAACACCTGGAGTAGAACAGAGAGAACACCTGGAGTAGAACAGAGAACACCTGGAGTAGAACAGAGAACACCTGGAGTAGAACAGATAACACCTGGAGTAGAACAGAGAACACCTGGAGTAGAACAGAGAGAACACCTGGAGTAGAACAGAGAGAACACCTGGAGTAGAACAGAGAACACCTGGAGTAGAACAGAGAACACCTGGAGTAGAACACAGAACACCTGGAGTAGAACACAGAACACCTGGAGTAGAACAGAGAACACCTGGAGTAGAACAGAGAGAACACCTGGAGTAGAACAGAGAGAACACCTGGAGTAGAACAGAGAGAACACCTGGAGTAGAACAGAGAACACCTGGAGTAGAACAGAGAGAACACCTGGAGTAGAACAGAGAGAACACCTGGAGTAGAACAGAGAGAACACCTGGAGTAGAACAGAGAACACCTGGAGTAGAACAGAGAGAACACCTGGAGTAGAACAGAGAGAACACCTGGAGTAGAACAGAGAACACCTGGAGTAAAACAGAGAACACCTGGAGTAGAACAGAGAGAACACCTGGAGTAGCACAGAGAGAACACCTGGAGTAGAACAGAGAACACCTGGAGTAGAACATAGAGAACACCTGGAGTAGAACAGAGAACACCTGGAGTAGAACAGAGAACACCTGGAGTAGAACACAGAACACCTGGAGTAGAACAGAGAACACCTGGAGTAGAACAGAGAACACCTGGAGTAGAACACAGAACACCTGGAGTAGAACACAGAACACCTGGAGTAGAACAGAGAACACCTGGAGTAGAACAGAGAGAACACCTGGAGTAGAACAGAGAGAACACCTGGAGTAGAACAGAGAGAACACCTGGAGTAGAACAGAGAACACCTGGAGTAGAACAGAGAGAACACCTGGAGTAGAACAGAGAACACCTGGAGTAGAACAGAGAGAACACCTGGAGTAGAACAGAGAGAACACCTGGAGTAGAACAGAGAGAACACCTGGAGTAGAACAGAGAACACCTGGAGTAGAACAGAGAGAACACCTGGAGTAGAACAGAGGGAACACCTGGAGTAGAACAGAGAACACCTGGAGTAAAACAGAGAACACCTGGAGTAGAACAGAGAGAACACCTGGAGTAGCACAGAGAACACCTGGAGTAGAACATAGAGAACACCTGGAGTAGAACAGAGAGAACACCTGGAGTAGAACAGAGAGAACACCTGGAGTAGAACAGAGAGAACACCTGGAGTAGAACAGAGAGAACACCTGGAGTAGAACAGAGAACACCTGGAGTAGAACATAGAACACCTGGAGTAGAACATAGAGAACACCTGGAGTAGAACAGAGAACACCTGGAGTAGAACACAGAACACCTGGAGTAGAACACAGAGAACACCTGGAGTAGAACAGAGAACACCTGGAGTAGAACAGAGAACACCTGGAGCAGAACAGAGAACACCTGGAGTAGAACAGAGAGAACACCTGGAGTAGAACAGAGAGAACACCTGGAGTAGAACAGAGAGAACACCTGGAGTAGAACAGAGAGAACACCTGGAGTAGAACAGAGAGAACACCTGGGGTAGGACAGAGAGAACACCTGGAGTAGAACAGAGAGAACACCTGGAGTAGAACAGAGAGAACACCTGGAGTAGAACACAGACCACCTGGAGTAGAACAGAGAGAACATCTGGAGTAGAACAGAGAGAACACCTGGAGTAGAACACAGAACACCTGGAGTAGAACAGAGAGAACACCTTGAGTAGAACAGAGAGAACACCTGGAGTAGAACAGATAACATCTGGAGTAGAACAGAGAACACCTGGAGTAGAACAGAGAGAACACCTGGAGTAGAACAGAGAGAACACCTGGAGTAGAACAGAGAACACCTGGAGTAGAACAGAGAGAACACCTGGAGTAGAACAGAGAGAACACCTGGAGTAGAACAGAGAACACCTGGAGTAAAACAGAGAACACCTGGAGTAGAACAGAGAGAACACCTGGAGTAGAACAGAGAGAACACCTGGAGTAGAACAGAGAACACTTGGAGTAGAACAGAGAACACCTAGAGTAGAACAGAGAACACCTGGAGTAGAACAGAGAACACCTGGAGTAGAACAGAGAGAACACCTGGAGTAGAACAGAGAGAACGCCTGGAGTAGAACACAGAGAACACCTGGAGTAGAACAGAGAGAACACCTGGAGTAGAACAGAGAGAACACCTGGAGTAGAACAGAGAGAACACCTGGAGTAGAACAGAGAGAACACCTGGAGATAACAGAGAGAACACCTGGAGTAGAACAGAGAACACCTGGAGTAGAACAGAGAACACCTGGAGTAGAACAGAGAACACCTGGAGTAGAACAGAGAGAACACCTGGAGTAGAACAGAGAACACCTGGAGTAGAACAGAGAGAACACCTGGAGTAGAACAGAGAAGACCTGGAGTAGAACAGAGAACACACCTGGAGTAGAACAGAGAACATCTGGAGTAGAACAGAGAACACCTGGAGTAGAACAGAGAATACCTGGAGTAGAACAGAGAGAACACCTGGAGTAGAACAGAGAACACCTGGAGTAGAACAGAGAGAACACCTGGAGTATAACAGAGAGAACACCTGGAGTAGAACACAGAACACCTGGAGTAGAACAGAGAACACCTGGAGTAGAACACAGAGAACACCTGGAGTAGAACAGAGAACACCTGGAGTAGAACAGAGAACACCTGGAGTAGAACACAGAACACCTGGAGTAGAACACAGAACACCTGGAGTAGAACAGAGAGAACACCTGGAGTAGAACAGAGAGAACACCTGGAGTAGAACAGAGAACACCTGGAGTAGAACAGAGAGAACACCTGGAGTAGAACAGAGAGAACACCTGGAGTAGAACAGAGAACACCTGGAGTAAAACAGAGAACACCTGGAGTAGAACAGAGAGAACACCTGGAGTAGCACAGAGAGAACACCTGGAGTAGAACAGAGAACACCTGGAGTAGAACATAGAGAACACCTGGAGTAGAACAGAGAACACCTGGAGTAGAACAGAGAACACCTGGAGTAGAACACAGAACACCTGGAGTAGAACAGAGAACACCTGGAGTAGAACACAGAGAACACCTGGAGTAGAACAGAGAACACCTGGAGTAGAACAGAGAACACCTGGAGTAGAACACAGAACACCTGGAGTAGAACACAGAACACCTGGAGTAGAACTGAGAACACCTGGAGTAGAACAGAGAGAACACCTGGAGTAGAACAGAGAGAACACCTGGAGTAGAACAGAGAGAACACCTGGAGTAGAACAGAGAACACCTGGAGTAGAACAGAGAGAACACCTGGAGTAGAACAGAGAACACCTGGAGTAGAACAGAGAGAACACCTGGAGTAGAACAGAGAGAACACCTGGAGTAGAACAGAGAGAACACCTGGAGTAGAACAGAGAACACCTGGAGTAGAACAGAGAGAACACCTGGAGTAGAACAGAGGGAACACCTGGAGTAGAACAGAGAACACCTGGAGTAAAACAGAGAACACCTGGAGTAGAACAGAGAGAACACCTGGAGTAGCACAGATAACACCTGGAGTAGAACATAGAGAACACCTGGAGTAGAACAGAGAGAACACCTGGAGTAGAACAGAGAGAACACCTGGAGTAGAACAGAGAGAACACCTGGAGTAGAACAGAGAACACCTGGAGTAGAACATAGAACACCTGGAGTAGAACATAGAGAACACCTGGAGTAGAACAGAGAACACCTGGAGTAGAACACAGAACACCTGGAGTAGAACAGAGAACACCTGGAGTAGAACACAGAGAACACCTGGAGTAGAACAGAGAACACCTGGAGTAGAACAGAGAACACCTGGAGCAGAACAGAGAGAACACCTGGAGTAGAACAGAGAGAACACCTGGAGTAGAACAGAGAGAACACCTGGAGTAGAACAGAGAGAACACCTGGAGTAGAACAGAGAGAACACCTGGAGTAGAACAGAGAGAACACCTGGAGTAGAACAGAGAGAACACCTGGAGTAGGACAGAGAGAACACCTGGAGTAGAACAGAGAGAACACCTGGAGTAGAACAGAGAGAACACCTGGAGTAGAACAGAGAGAACATCTGGAGTAGAACAGAGAGAACACCTGGAGTAGAACAGAGAGAACACCTGGAGTAGAACACAGAACACCTGGAGTAGAACAGAGAGAACACCTTGAGTAGAACAGAGAGAACACCTGGAGTAGAACAGAGAACATCTGGAGTAGAACAGAGAACACCTGGAGTAGAACAGAGAGAACACCTGGAGTAGAACAGAGAGAACACCTGGAGTAGAACAGAGAACACCTGGAGTAGAACAGAGAGAACACCTGGAGTAGAACAGAGAGAACACCTGGAGTAGAACAGAGAACACCTGGAGTAAAACAGAACACCTGGAGTAGAACAGAGAGAACACCTGGAGTAGAACAGAGAGAACACCTGGAGTAGAACAGAGAACACTTGGAGTAGAACAGAGAACACCTGGAGTAGAACAGAGAACACCTGGAGTAGAACAGAGAACACCTGGAGTAGAACAGAGAGAACACCTGGAGTAGAACAGAGAGAACGCCTGGAGTAGAACACAGAGAACACCTGGAGTAGAACAGAGAGAACACCTGGAGTAGAACAGAGAGAACACCTGGAGTAGAACAGAGAGAACACCTGGAGTAGAACAGAGAGAACACCTGGAGATAACAGAGAGAACACCTGGAGTAGAACAGAGAACACCTGGAGTAGAACAGAGAACACCTGGAGTAGAACAGAGAACACCTGGAGTAGAACAGAGAGAACACCTGGAGTAGAACAGAGAACACCTGGAGTAGAACAGAGAGAACACCTGGAGTAGAACAGAGAAGACCTGGAGTAGAACAGAGAACACGCCTGGAGTAGAACAGAGAACATCTGGAGTAGAACAGAGAACACCTGGAGTAGAACAGAGAATACCTGGAGTAGAACAGAGAGAACACCTGGAGTAGAACAGAGAACACCTGGAGTAGAACAGAGAGAACACCTGGAGTATAACAGAGAGAACACCTGGAGTAGAACAGAGAGAACACCTGGAGTAGAACAGAGAGAACACCTGGAGTAGAACAGAGAGAACACCTGGAGTAGAACAGAGAACACCTGGAGTAGAACAGAGAGAACACCTGGAGTAGAACAGAGAGAACACCTGGAGTAGAACAGAGACAACACCTGGAGTAGAACAGAGAGAACACCTGGAGTAGAACAGAGAACACCTGGAGTAGAACAGAGAACACCTGGAGTAGAACAGAGAGAACACCTGGAGTTGAACAGAGCGAACACCTGGAGTAGAACAGAGAGAACACCTGGAGTAGAACAGAGAACACCTGGAGTAGAACAGAGAGAACACCTGGAGTAGAACAGAGAACACCTGGAGTAGAACAGAGAACACCTGGAGTAGAACAGAGAGAACACCTGGAGTAGAACAGAGAACACCTGGAGTAGAACAGAGAGAACACCTGGAGTAGAACAGAGAACACCTGGAGTAGAACAGAGAACACCTGGAGTAGAACAGAGAGAACACCTGGAGTAGAACAGAGAACACCTGGAGTAGAACAGAGAGAACACCTGGAGTAGAACAGAGAGAACACCTGTAGTAGAACAGAGAGAACACCTGGAGTAGAACAGAGAACACCTGGAGTATAACAGAGAACACCTGGAGTAGAACAGAGAGAACACCTGGAGTAGAACAGAGAACACCTGGAGTAGAACAGAGAGAACACCTGGAGTAGAACAGAGAGAACACCTGGAGTAGAACAGAGAGAACACCTGGAGTAGAACATAGAACACCTGGAGTAGAGTAGAACAGAGAGAACACCTGGAGTAGAACAGAGAGAACACCTGGAGTAGAACAGAGAGAACACCTGGAGTAGAACAGAGAACACCTGGAGTATAACAGAGAACACCTGGAGTAGAACAGAGAGAACACCTGGAGTAGAACAGAGAACACCTGGAGTAGAACAGAGAGAACACCTGGAGTAGAACAGAGAGAACACCTGGAGTAGAACAGAGAGAACACCTGGAGTAGAACATAGAACACCTGGAGTAGAGTAGAACAGAGAGAACACCTGGAGTAGAACAGAGAGAACACCTGGAGTAGAACAGAGAGAACACCTGGAGTAGTACTAATTGTACTAATACAATTGGCAGTGTTAGAGGGTGGGAAAGCCGGTGTGTGGGGATCGGACGTTGTGGACAGCGACTCCTACAGGTCGGTTGGTGCGCCTGTACAGCAGAATCAGGAAGTATCGGGGGCAGCGTGAGCCTCCCACGCGTTACTCCTCGCCACTGAGAGATTGCGCTGTACAGGTGAAAAGATGCGACAGCTGCCTCCTCGTGTACCTGAGGGGACCCGTGATGCAAGGCTTCGTCCACATTGCAGCCGACCAGTGGGAGGCATAGTCTAGCAACGTTCGAGACAGGGGAGGGTAGAATTGGATAATACAAAAAATTGGGATGGGAGAAAAATAGAAAATGGGGAGAAAAAGTAGATACATTTTTTTTTATCTCACATGGGGCGAGAAGACACAGAGAGTAGACCAGGCTGAATGGCCCAAATTGTCAAGCCTTATTTCCCGATTGGGAAGAAGAGGACTAAGTGAGTGAGTCAAATCACAATACTACCGTAAATAATTCAGAAGAGGTCTCATTGATTAACCCATTAGTGGTTCAACATACCTGTGGCTCAGCTCAGCTAGTGCAGTAAGGGCACTTAGGGAGGTTTTTAATTGACATTGGTAACACATACAGTACTGTACAATATGGGTTAACAGTCAATGGAATGCTGCGTTAATTTATGATTACAAGTGGGAAGTTGGAAGTGGGAAACTCATCATCTCCGACCTTGAGTTTGAGCCATAAAGCCCGAAAAACATGGATGCTCACATTAAACCTTTTGGCAGTTTCTTCTAACAATGTTTTTTGTCTTGCATGAACTAGAACTGACATACATGTTGAAATGACATCAAATGATGCTAAGCTTGAACTAGGGGTTGAGAAATCACCAGAGTTTGCGACTAGGAACTCTGTTGAACTTCCTAGTAGGAAGTCGTAATTTCGGACCTCTGAGTTAGAATCGAATGCAGCAGAAGTCCTGGGTAATGATGTAGGCTAACAGACGCAGCAGGCACAAGCTGGAGAGCTACTGTAACCAGCTGTCTTCCAAAATGTTACTTTATATTTATCTTTTCAAACGTGAGCATTTTGGATACTTTTTTTTTATGAATGCTTTTCAGTTAATGCCAGCCAAAACAAGCTGCTGTCGACAGACTCAAAATAAATCCTATGCTGATAGTACCTTGAGTTTTCCTGGTGGCCTGGCCTGCGCAGATACAAAATTTAAATACAACTCCAAAACCTTTGTGTAAACATGTTGTGACCTGTGTATTTACCACGTGGAGAAATGTCATCACCTCAAAAGCCCCGTTTTTAAAAAGCAACAGGGCTTTTGAGGTGATGAAATCACTGTGCCCAGGCAGCAGTGGTTCGGCAAAAAATTGTTCAGAGTATTATATCTGCTTAGAAAACTAAAATGTCTAATAATTATTTTTTTCTCCATGTGGTAAATACACAGGTCACAACATGTTTACAGGAAAGTTTTGGAGTTGTATTTGGAGTGTATTTCGTGACTGTTGGGAACTAAGCTACACTGGCACACCTACTTCCACTGAATTGCGCTAAGCTAGGCTAACGGTGAGGCTGTTCCCTAAGCCTAATGCATGCACAGAGAAGAAAGGGGTATGTATCTGCTTGTCTAACTCCAGGGTAGATGGCAAATAAGCTAATTTCCCAAAAAGTTGGCGTGTTCCTTTAAAAAGTGGCCTGACTGGGGCTATATTTCACACTATATTTCCTGGCCTGAATGATTTCCCCAGTCCGGCCCTGATCATTGGTGTACATGTGTACTACTGAAATACTGTGCAACTCAAACATCCACAGAGAGCTCATTACCCACGCCCTCAGACCCTTCTAAAAGGTAGACTTTCAAGATCAAAAGCTGTCCCCAGGTAGTCGTCATAGCTGACACGTGATACATAACAGATAACATGTCTCTGATGTTCTAGACGAGACCTGAGGGTCGAAAACCTCAGGGGACGAACATTTCATCATCCCACTGAATGACTTCATATGATTTATTTCTCAATTTCTCACTTTTCTGTTTTATAGCGCTATGTATATACTGTAATTGCAGAAGTACACATTTGGTGGGGACTGCAAAATTAGTCGTACAAACAATAGTCAAAACATTGGCATGAGTGACAATCATTCTTATAATCCAATATGAACAGAAGAGAACCATGTCTACACACTTACATTTACATGTAGTCATTTAGCCGACGCTTTCATCCGAAGCGACTTGGTATACGCTCTTGGCAGTCAACAATAAGTGGTGTTGTTTGTCTAGCTGTGCCAAACTCAAGTGCTTCACATGGAGCGCACAGCAAGTATTCTGAATGTAAATGGATACAGTTCCTTGGGACCCTGTCCATGACCATGAGACAGGCGTTGGAACATCTCAAGGAAAATTCTTTCTCTTAATGCTTCACAATGTGATGATGCATGACCCTTGATGTAGCTCTACTCTAGTCCCTGGCCTGCTTTACCGCCCCCCCCCCCCCCTATTACACCTCCTCTTGAAATTAATTCCCAAACTTCCCACACTTTTCACTACACTTATCTGATCATGTTCCTGCCCTCTGGCCGCCTCTAACCACAACACCAGCGATGTGCAGACATAATGTTGTCTTGCGCTGCATATTTGTGCACCTGTGGCTGACACAGTATCCAGCAGCCCTTCCCAGACGCTCTCCTACACACATAGCCGGCAGGAACACTTCCTCTCACATCTGCCATGGCCTCATCTTCTTATCAGACGCCCGGATATGGAGGCACCTCGGGCCCCCGGGGGCCTTCCGTGGAAACTCGTCAACGAGACATGCGTTGAACATTTCAAAGAAGAACATTTCTCTGAATGCTTCACTGTGAGTTTGTGACGATACATGACACTGAAATTATAGTTCTAAGCAACCCCCCCCCCCCCCCTGCTTCCTTTTCAACAGTCATTCAGTCCTTTAAAAAAAACTGGAACAAGGGGAAAAGGACGCACCTTTTCGAGATGCTGGCTAAGGAAACATACCATTCAAATATAGAATAGCCACACACTTGTGTCTCCTTGTGATACTTACTAACCAATATTGTTAATAAGTATCTTAAGGAGGAGAAATAAGTATGCAACATATTTCAATCAATACTGGAAGATGCCTCTGAATGGAGTTTTATCTATATGTGTTCAGGAGACTGTGTTATATAAATAGAAGAGATGAAACAATAATAATCCTCTTTGGTCTGGTTGAGGCACAGTCAGTATTGTGTTTAGGTTGTTGGGGACAGACGGCCTTGAGAACGGTTTTCTTCCATCTCAATGTTTAATCAAGGGGCCTTGAGCACTATGTGCTGTCGGCATCACATTGTAAATAAACCAAAGGTACAGTTCAGATTCCCGCGTTAGGTCCCTGAACGCCAGATGCTAGAGGCATTCAATCTCAAGCCAACATAATATCCTCCCGAACCCATGGAAATCACAAAAAGGACTGTGGAAAGTTACTTTCATATCCAACTTTCAATTGTTTCTCCGTCAACTAGCATCTAATTGTCTGACAATGCGAGGCCCAGTAGGCTGTTGATTGGACAAAGAGAACAAAAGGAGAAGTAAACAAAAGACTTTGGGTTACCGTGGTTACCTAAATAGTTATTAATTTACCTCGTGAAAATACCATCGCAATATCTCATCAACAATAGAACAATGGAATCTGTGCCTTGAATGTGATTTTTATTCCGCATCATTTGTCATGCAACATTTATGAGATAAACACTATGAAATCCGATGAATTGTTGTTGTCTTTGTGTATTTTCCGGGCTACATTTTGTTCCCTCACATAATATAAAGGAGGGGGAAATGTTCATAGAACAAGAATCCTTTGTTCTTCACTTAAAACTAAATCTGCTATTAGTATTCCAACAACAATGTGTCCCCAGAGTGTCTCCATCCCCTCCATTGTTCATGTTCACAAGCTCGTTTTAAAGCCAAACCATACACCATCAAAGGAAAACATACATAATCTATACCTAACTGTCCTTGATCATATGATGTGCCAACAGCCTACATTTAAATGCAGATAATTGCTATGACAATATATTTTTGGTGGAAGTTGGTCTTATGCATGTCTGTGTTTGTCTGTGCGCGCACGCATACACATCAATTATTTGTGTGCCTCTTTTGCTATCAAAGGACTTACCTAGCTGCGTTGAATCTGATTTGGAAGGCAACTCTAAAAAGAACACACATGTTAACATTAATAATACAATAGTTAATGCTATGGAAGGGATGAGCAGCAAGCATGAAAATAACATTAATTTAAGTTTACCTTCTGCTTTCAGGCGAATTATAACTAATGTTATTTATGTGTGAAGACGGTAGACAGTGAAGACGGTAGAGAGAATCTCTTGCACGCCTTGTACACATGGTAGACATGTAAACATGAGAAAGAATGCCAACATATTGGGGCGACAGTGGCTCAGGAGGTAGAGCGGTAGCCTGGTTATCAGAAGGTTCCTGGTTCGATTCCCGCTCCTCCTGGGCAGCATGTCAAAGTGTCCTTGAGCAAGACACTTAACCCTTAATTGCTCCTGATGAGCAGGTTGGCACCTTGCATGGTTACCTCCGCCGTCGGTGTGCGAATGTGTGAGTGAATGGGTGAATGTGAGGAACAAAATTGTAAAGTGCTTTGGATAAAAGCTGCATTTAGCATTTAACATATTACAAGGATTCAATGGTTTTCTAGAAGTCTCTGCTGAAGCGTCCGCAGCAGGAATCCAAGCCAGGGAAAAGATGTGTGAGCGGGCGACGCCACATCCTCTCCTTCCCTGTGGGCTCCGGAGCAGTTTGTCAGGACAATGTCGAGAAACTGCATGAAATTCAACGCAGGGAATGTTAAGCCGTGTTTGTGCTTGTTTATCTGTGAGAGTATTGGAAAGAAAAAAAGGGGGCGACATTCCACGGCTGAGTAATTGTCATGGTTGCCCCGGTGTCATCTCTTGTTGCTTCAGTGCTGTTTAGTGTGAGGGGCATTTGTTAGGCTTGAATGCCCCTGAACAAAGCAGGGACCACATGCATTGTGTTGGTCAAAGAACGAGGGGGTTGCCAGTGTAACATGACAGCAAGACTTCTGTGAGCATGACATCACTATTCTTCTCCAAGCTTTATTGCTGTTGTCTCAATCACTTTATTCTCCAATGAACTGTACTACTTCTTATTGGTCCAGAAACATATTGACAATGGATACTAGCGTGCAGTGTTGTGCTAGTTACTGAAAAATAGTAACTCAGTTACTTTACTAGTTACTTCATTTCAAAGTAACTTCGTTACTGTACTAGTTACTTACACCCAAAAGTAATGAGTTACTGTGAAAAGTAACTATTTAGTTATTTAAAAAATAAATAAAAAAAAAAATTGCTCAAGTCCCATGCCCCATATACTCAAAATCGGTTGATCAACTTGACAGTTTCCATTCACATCACCGAACTCTGCTAAGCAATGTGGTCTAGAGCGTTTCATTATATATTCCCTCCCCGCTGTATGTATATTTCTCTCCCACCCACCCACCCCCTCCTAATGTACAGTCCCCTCCCCATCATATGTATATACTCTGTCAGGATCTAGGGGTAACAGTACTGTATATTTGAATACCGCTTATGTCACAAATGTATCAGTACTAAATACCTATATGTCCCTATGCCATAAATGTCATGTATGTTGTGTATGTCATAAATGTCTATATGAATTGAAAATGGGGGACCCTGATGGAAACAAGACAAACGTCTTTCTCAGGTCTGCATCCCCTTAACAATTGTATGTATTGAGCCGTACTGTATTGTACCCATTCTGCAATCTGTTAAATAAAGTTTTCATTCATTCATTCATTCATCCATTCATTAATTCATTCATAACCATCTTGCAGCGTTGTTATCAAAGCATTGCAACGTTAGAATAGTTAGGATATCAATTGTGCATGAAAGGACTATATTTATATTGTTTGATTAGTATTATGAGATTCCCTGGCAGATTTCGTACAGTCAAAATCCGTTGATCTTGAGTTTCAGTGAACACATTGCACTCACCGTCACCAGTCTGCGGTGGTCGAGATGTAACGTTAGTCCAGTTGACTCCAGCAGCCCTTCAAACATGTTCTTTATCTCGTTTCCATGTTGTATATTAATTATCTCTCCAAGTAGTTGCTAAATGGTTTGTTAGTTCGTTATTATTACTGCGTTCTTATTATGTAGATTCATAGCGAGCGTCCTCTTGTTGTTTACTGTAGAGAGCGCCTATTTCTTTCAGAACGTCAGTGGCCAATCAGAAGTGCGAAACCAGAATGAGGCTATGGAAAGAAATAATAATAATAATAATAATACTTCGTTTTATATAGCGCCTTTCAGTCTACAGTAAACAAAACAAACGCAGGCGAAATAAGGACGCTCGCTATGAATCTACATAAAAAGAACGCAGTAACGAACTAACAAACCATTCAGTAACGTAAGTAGCGTTACTGAATTTCAAAAGTAATGCGTTAGAGTACTAGTTGCGGCAAAAAGTAACTTCGTTTCTGTAACGCGTTACTTTGTAACGCGTTAGTCCCAACACTGCTAGCGTGTCAATCAATCAATCAATCAGTGTGGTACGAGGACCACAGAGCCTTGCATGCAGAGCAAAGCATATGGCAGATGATAGACGGTGCACACTAATGACTTGTTCACACCAACGGAAAAAAAAATGCACTCAATTCATGAGTGGAAGAGCATGCAAACCACGTTTGCTTACCAGTCAGTCACATGTGTTTCGCTTCGTTTGCTAGGTCAAAGGTCAACTTTTTTTCAACTTTTGACACTCTCAAATTCACATGACTCATCGATGCTCAACCAATGTAAGAGCAGCAGAATTCAGCTGCTGAGCACTGAGCAGTACACAACAGACCATATTCACACGGTGGCCATTTTGCTCTTATGTCATGATCAAGTTGGGATCCCACCATGGGAACAGGGTGGAAAGGAACCAAACCTGAGCATGACATAAGAGCAAAATGGCCACCGTGTGAATATGGTGATTGGTGAACTGATTGAACTCCATGTAGCATCATCATATCCCGCACGGCCTGTGAGGAAACTTGGCGTGGCATGTTGGTGTGACAGAGCCGTATATCAGTCTTTTTACAGCATGTCATATTAGAAAGTGTCATTATCCTCAACACCTGCTGCAAGTGTCTCAGCCTTAACTATAAAGAAAATGAGAAGGGACACATTCTACATCCAAAGAGGAGGAACCATCTGTTTGCCATCAGTAAACCTGTGTTACCAGTCTATATGATTAACACCAAAAACCACACACGCTTTATCAAAATCCCACACAGAGACCAACAATGTCTGTATCCATCTGTCCTGTCTCAGTGTGTGTGCATGTGTGTGGCCCAGAAGTAGCCTACAGTCGTAATACCTCTTCCTGTTTGATGGCTGTCTCTATAAGCTCTGTGGCTGTTGTACACCCACCATCCCACACAGCCCTAGTGATGGTAGCAACAATACCCTCTCTCTGTTTGGTTTTTTATTGATTTATTTATTTTACATTTTATTTTGGAGTTCATGGTGTTTTTGTTTTGTTCTTGATTTATTGTGATGTTTCTTTGTGATGTGATGTGTCCGGCCCATGGGGACATTAACGTGTGTTGTCTGGCCTTACAAATACATTTTATTTTATTTTATTTGAACTCCTTCTCCTTTCCGCAAGGTGGGATTCAAAATCACATCCCAGTAGCACCTCCTACTGTCTAAGATAGTTCCTCTCATGATAACACGTCACAGTTACGTATGGGGGTGAGTAGTAGTGAGTCCAATTGTGGAGGAGACAAGGAGAGACGGAGATAGGTAGCTATTTCTAAGGGTGTGTGTGACGGGGTCCTCTCTCGAACTCCTCCAAACTCACAACAATGATGGCGTAGTCGGAATCACAGGTGTTGTTGGTGGGTGTTTATTGCCGGCCATCCACGGTGCAGATGTGACATTACATAATAAGTGACATAAACTAAATAAATAACTAAACTATACTACCTCTGCAGTCTATCAGATGTGTTCCACAATAACTTAATCTGATAGACAAAACACTTACTGGGTGGCGCTTCCCTAGTTACCCATTTTGCAACCGTTATCTGGTGATTTGAAGCACCACCTCAGAGACAAACAGACTAACAGACACATACGGCACTTCCCTCAGTCACCTACGTTGCAACTGGTGCAGGGCAAGAACCCAGAACCTTGGGCACGCAGCCCTCATGACACCTGCACTCCTCCCCCTCCACATGGGGCCAGACATAATCAATTAAACAAGACTAAACAGGTGCTACACATCAAATGGATTGCCGTTTCCTACACATATTATATAAAAACAACCTCCAATACCAATACCCTCATAACCCAATAAATAAATACATATACACAACCCAATAAATAAATATATATACACAACACAACACAATAAATAAATATATGTATGAATGGATATAATACATGTATAAATGCATGTATGCTTAGATTAATGGATATGTATGCATGTTTGATTATGTATGAATGTATATGATGAGTGAATGTTGTGTGTATGTGTGCGTGCGTGCGTGCTGCCCCGGCGTCAGTGACAGACCCACTCTTTATTAAAACACACAGAGCAGGGCGCCCCAGTGGCGAACCACATAACGTGCTGAGTCGCGGCACGGGCGACCCGGGTTCGATTCCCGAACCTGTCGTTATTTGTCGAATGTCTTCCCCCCACTCTGTCTCCCGTTTCACCTCTCTCTCTCTCTCTACTGGACTGCCCAGTAGAATAAAGCAATAAACGCTAAAAAATAAATCTTTAAAAAAAAAAACACAGAGCAGCGATAATACAGGAAAGACGCCGGGTGTCAACAGAGAGAACAGGCAAAATTAATATAAGTGCATCGCGAGTGGCTCAGCAAAAACTCTGACCAGCTCCTTCCCACACGAACGGTATTCTGAAGCCTCGACAACAAACAAGGGAACAGAGAAAGAATAAGTAGTCACCAACCAAACATTCCAATCAATTAGCAGTGACAGCAAATTGACAGCACAGTGACAGCAACAGTGACAACACAGGAATGTGGGCGTGACAACCAAAATGCAAATACCAACCACCAGGTGAAAACATTCCAGACTGACAGCTGGGTTCCCAGGAGAGGGAACCCAGAACGTTACACGTCACCATAGGACTGTGGACCTTGGTAAGCTTTCAGGAAAGCACACGTCAATAGTCTTTTAATGCTCTTAACCTGTTAAGCTGTAGCCCTATTTTCAGAAATCTCGCCTAAAGGTACATGCCTAAGTAAATGGAAGATTGCTCCACTTCTACAAGGCCAATTTGCACGTTCTTGGTATCTAGGAACATCTAGGGACCTGGGGGTATGTATTTCCAGTATCAGAAATATTGTGTCTGTTACTAGGCTTGAGTAAATTGTAATGAAAAAAGGGAGAATATAAATTATGATTTATTTTTGCATCTGTGCCGGTGAATAACACCATGTTACAATTGTGAGCAAGCCGAGCTCGCTCACTGAGCTCATTCAGCACCTTCTTGAGATCAAGTGTAAAAAAATCTAAGCAAATGAATAAAGGGAAGATGATTAAACAGAAGGATTTGTAGATACAGTAATAAATGATAATACATTTTTATTATAAATTCATATTTGACCTTGAACTTTATCTTGACCTTATTATGGCCAAATTATACATCTATGGATAGGGAAAAGGCTCCTCTTTCCAATGGCAGGGTTGAAACTGGATTTAGTCATTTCCTTGCGGTTTTACGATAAAAGAGATATAATTAGCATTTTTCGATAAATTGGTATTTTCGGTAAATCGTAAATCGTTTTCCCCCCTGAAAAAAGCACAAGTCCCTCAGGGTACCAGAACAGCAGATCTGCGTCCCCGGCGGACAACGGGTTAACTGACCTGGACCAGCATGACCAGAACCAGTCCTGTGCCCTAATCACGCTGACATCCCCAACTCTAGGAGGGGGGGTAGGTACGCGTGTCGATCTAAAATATTATAGAGGGCGCCACCCAGACGGTCCCATTCGTACCGCGCACAGTGGCCCACCCCAAGGGCGTGAGACCCCTCTACCTATGCTTTGATCTATTCCGTTAACATCCCCCAGATATGAACGAGAATTCGTCGAGACAACCTAGTAAACTGGCGCTCGGAAGAGACAAACTCCATCCCAGTTGCCCCATAAAAACGCTGTTTTAATGATGAGCAACCAAGGCGCACAAGCCTCATGCGTGATTCCTATCAGAAACACCCAGGGCCAGCACTATGTACATGTCAAGACCCAAAACACATCAATGGATAGTCTAACAAGACACCAGATACCGTTCCTCCAAGCCACCTGGGGGAACGACAAGAAGCCGCTTTTTTAATTTTAAATTTTTTCAGAAAAAATAATACGGACATGGGTCCCATGCGACGCGGCTGAGGGAAAACACCACCCCGTCAACCACACTTCATAAGAGGGGACGGTGAGCGACGTACCCCTATGACGGGGGGAAACCCATGACTCAACAGACCTGTAAGGCGAGGAGTCAGGGAAACCCTAAACAATACCCCGTCCACCTACTCCAAAAAGGAGAGGACGGGGAACCCCCAGAGAGACTTCCCACGTGAGCTGTATAGATTGAAAAGACATATTGCAGCATTGAACTATGTAACAATTGGGTTAGGACTCTCCGAGGAGGAGCTCTGAACTCCCAGAGGAGAAGACTCCAAACACCAGAGGAGGAGGCTCTGACCCAATACACACACTACCAGTAGGGAGCAGCGCAGAAGAACCACGTCTCTACTGCGTTGCATCACCCACCAAGCTCAATAATCGAATGTAATTGAATCGAATACACATACAACAGAGCAGAACTCCTTTTCGAAGTTCTACTCACCTTGACAATCTGAGGAGGAGGCTCTGAAACTCTGAGGAGGCTCCCTCTTTTCTTTTATTACTGGGAGGGAGGGTCCGAACTCACAGAAGGCTCTTCTCCCTGAAGAAGAGCTCTGTGAGGAGGAGGCTCTGAAAACTCCCTGAAACAGAACCATAACATGGAACCTGAACAACTCACGGAAGCCTTACCAATAGAAACGCGCCCAGTGACGTACTCTATGGCGGGGGAATTTCCGCTGTGCACACGCCCAATCTTTCAGGGCGTGGGACCATGAAACTCCCCCCCCCCCCTACCCTGTAACGTGCCGAACCAGGAACGTGACAGGAAGCCCGAAGGACAGGGGGTTTTAACCCCTGCCCAAACAGAAAAAGGGGGAGGAAGGGTTTACCAGTTCACCCCTTTATGACCCCTCACCCCTGATACGATGTAATGACAAAGTAGAGCCATGACACCAGTCATAGCATGCTACATGAAGCGTTTAACAGCTTCACATAGCTCATGTGCGAACCTGCTATCTGATTTTTACTAAGGAAAAACACAGAACAGAGAGGGCCCCTTTAAGAGCCCCGGTACCAGACTTACACATGTGCTTCTGTGGGCCAAAACCTAACCCAGTTGTGGATCTCAACGACACACACAACCCTTCATCACACAAAAAAGGGCAAAAGTACACTCTTACTACAGAGGAACGCCGTTTTTCATAACGAGAGAGACATAAGTCCTCGATTATGTATTGGCCGCAGGCCTTGCTAAGCACATATGATAGTGACCAAACAACCTTTTCCCTAGGAAAGAAATCGTTTTCTCAAGCAGAAGCACAACCCCAGCAGTTTAAGCTGAGGGCTACATCGTATCCCCACAAACAGTGACACAATATATTGTAAACAAAACATGTTTGAGAGGAGGGGGGGAAGCCCCAGGGAAAAACCGGGGAGGTCACCCCTCCCTACCTTACCCTTGATACGACCAGGTTGAACAGGTACCCCTGTTAATATGTGAACACGCTGTTCATTGTCATCACAGGCTGAGAGAAGAATTTATTCCTCAATCACATGTCACTAAGCATAGCTTCACAGGTTAATTAACCCACTTAGTGTGAGTTCAACCACGTTACTAACGTTACATGAACACACATGTTATCATCACAACTAAACCAGTTCATTTTTACACACGTAAAAAACAACGCTGATTTTCTAGGTAGAGAGAAGCTATACCAGTGACAAGACAATTCACACACAACACGCATCGTATCCTCAATGTATTGCAGCAACACACGTTTTGGAAAACATCGTTATTACAAAACATTTAGAAGGGAAGGAAAGAAGAAGTGTTTAAGCCCGGCAGGACTCCTACCTACACCTTGAACGCAGGCTGTGAGGACTGCAACACTGGTTAACGGGGACAGCCAAAGTCGAACCCGGCGTCTCCTGTGCTGGTGACGAGGGGCAAATGTCCGCTGCGCCACCCAGCCGCCGTTCTCCATGTTGACGAAGTCCTCGCTGGCAGGGCACCCGGTGTAGGGTCGACTAACATCTTCTGTCAAAGATGACGTCGTAGTCAGAGTGTTAAGGCTTGTTATACTCACAATAACGTTCAACAGTGTAGCATTAAGCTAACAGCTGCTCCCGACTGATGGCGTACTCGACCCAGGGGAGGAACCGGCTCCAGGAAGCGGGTCTCTCGGCAGCCACACAACGGAGAGCAGACTCCACGCTCTGGTTCATCCTCTCTGTTTGTCCGTTAGTCTGGGGATGATAACCAGAGGAAAGACTGACTGTTGCCCCCAATCCCTTGCAAAAGGCCCGCCATACCTGGGAAGTGAACTGGGGGCCCCGGTCCGAGACGACGTCCTGGGGAAAACCATGGAGGCGGAACACGTGGCTTGTCAGGAGGTCCGCTGTCTCAGCAGCCGAGGGAAGCTTGGGAAGGGCCACGAGGTGAACCCCCTTGCTGAACCGATCCACCACGGTCAGTAGGCACGTGTTCCCCTGGGACGAAGGAAGACCCGTGACAAAGTCCAACGCCACATGGGACCAAGGGCGGCTTGGAATGGGAAGCGGCTGCAATAGCCCGGAGGGTGCCTGGTGGGAGGCCTTGCTGCGGGCGCAGACCGCGCAGGCCAGAACAAACTCCTTGACGTCGTTCCTCATGGTGGGCCACCAGAATCGACGAGCCAGGAAGGAGAACGTGCGATGAACGCCCGGGTGGCAGGCGAACCGGCTGGTATGGCCCCACTGGAGGACCCGGGACCGGACTGAGTCAGGGACGAAGCTGGACCACTCCCACCACCCTGGCCTCTGGGAGGATGGGAGTCGGATCCTCAGTGGTTGGAGCCCCCTTGGAGTGTAACCGGGACAGGGAGTCGGCCTTCGTGTTGCGGGACCCAGGGCGAAAGGTCAGCGAGAAGTCGAACCGACTGAGGAAGCTGGCCCACCTTGCCTGCCGGCCGTTGAGGCGTTTGGAAGCACGGATGTACGTCAAGTTCTTGTGGTCCGTCCAAATGGTGAATGGTTCCTCGGCCCCCTCTAGCCAATGACGCCACTCCTCCAAGGCAGCCACTACCGCCAGCAGCTCCCGATTGCCGATGTCATAGTTCCTCTCGGCAGGGAGGAAACGACGTGAGTAGAAGGCGCACGGATGTACCTTCTGGTCCGTTGCTGACCGCTGGGACAAGATAGCCCCTAGTCCAGTATCCGAGGCGTCCACCTCCACAATGAACTGTCTCTTGGGGTCTGGGTGGAGCAAGACCGGGGCGGTGGTGAACCTCTTCTTGAGGGAACGGAACGCAGCGCAAGCCGCTGGGGACCAGTCGAACGGCAGGGAGGGAGAGGTTAGCCTGGTAAGTGGTTCCGCCACCTGGCTGTAGTTCCGGATGAATCTTCGGTAGAAGTTTGCGAACCCGAGGAAGCTCTGTAGCTCTTTCCGAGAGGTGGGTTCCGGCCACTCCTCCACGGCCCGGATCTTGCGAGGGTCAGCTCGGGTCAAGCCGCTCTCCACGATGAAGCCCAGGTAATCGACGGAGTCTGAGTGAAATCGGCACTTCTCTGCCTTGACGAAGAGCCGATTGTGGAGGAGGCGCTCCAGCACCCGGCGGACATGCTGGACGTGTTCCTCGAGGGTCTTGGAGAAGATGAGGATGTCGTCCAGGTATACCACCACAAACTCCTCCAGCATGTCACGGAGGACATCGTTCATGAGCGCCTGGAATACCGCCGGAGCGTTGGTGAGGCCGAACGGCATCACCAGGTACTCGTAGTGGCCCCTGGGAGTCTTGAAGGCGGTCTTCCATTCATCGCCTTCTCGGATACGGACCAGATGGTAGGCACTCCGGAGGTCCAGCTTGGTGAAGACGGTAGCCTGGGTGAGGGGCTCGAAGGTGGAGTTCATGAGAGGAAGAGGGTACTTGTTCTTAATGGTGATCTCGTTGAGTTGGCGATAGTCGATGCAGGGTCGAAGGTCTCCATCCTTCTTCCCAACAAAAAAGAAACCGGCCGCCACCGGGGAGGAGGAAGGCCGAATGAGGCCTGCTGCCAAGGACTCAGAGATGTACTTATCCATCGCTGCCTTCTCAGGGACGGTCAGACTGTAGAGGCGGCTGCCGGGAAGGGGAGCCCCAGAGCGGATGTCAATGGCACAGTCGTAAGGCCGGTGAGGCGGAAGGGCCTGAGCCCGGGACTTACTGAAAACCTCCTCGAGGTCGTGGTATTCGGGGGGAATAGTTGAGAGGTCCGGGGGCGGCTCACAAAGGGAACTCCGGGGCGAGGGACTGGACGCCGCCTGAAGACACTGGGCATGACAGGAGGAGCTCCACCCCCTGATGGTACCGGAGGACCAGGCGATGTGGGGCTCATGCAGCACGAGCCAGGGCCGACCCAGGACTACAGGGACAAGAGGGGATCTGGTGATAAAAAACTGGAGTCTCTCAACGTGGTTACCAGCAATGGTGAGAAGGACTGGACAGGTGCGTTGAGTGATGTCAGCCAGGCGGTGCTGGTCCAACGTGAACACCTCCAAGGGTCTCTCGAGGTCCTCAAGTGGAATGTTGGCCTGGGTGGCAAACTCGAAATCCAGGAAACTCTCATCAGCACCCGAGTCAATGAGTGCCTCCACCGTCGCCCGTTGGTCCGCCCAGGCTAGGGTGACGCTCGTCAGACGGTTAGGTGGTGCACGGGTGTGGGAACAAGAAAAACGGCTCACCAGGATCTCCCGGGGTCCCGGCGAGCCTGGTCTTTTGGCCGGGTGGAGATACGGTGTCCATCCCGGCCGCAGTAGAGGCAAAGGCCGGACCTGAACCTGGCCTCCCGTTCTGCCTGGCTAAGGTGTGTGCGTCCCAGCTGCATGGGTTCCTCCTCGGGCACCGAACGGGAGGGGAAGGGGCCACCAGTTGCGGAGGGAGCAGGACGGACCGCAGTACCGTCACGAGTGCGGGGGGTCTGGGGAACGTCTGGGGGTCCCAATCGGGCTCTCTCACGCCTTCTCTCCCGGAGGCGTCCGTCGATGTGAATTGCGAGGTCGAATAGGCCCTCGAGGGAATCGGGCTCCTCACGGGTCGCGAGCTGGTCCCTTACTGCGTCGTTGAGCCCCCTCAGGAAGGTGAGACGAAGCGCTTGATCGTTCCAACCGCTCTCCGTTGCGGCCAGTCTGAACTCCAGCACGTAGTCGGTGACACTGCCACTGCCCTGCCGGAAGGTGCCCAACCGAGCTCCTGGGTCCTGGCCACGAGCTGGGTGGTGGAAAACCCTGCGGAGCTCTGCCACAAAGTCTGGGTAGGAAAAACAAAAATCAGCCCTCATTGACCAGGAGGCAGTAACCCACTGTGCTGCTCGGCCTGAGAGCAGGTTAGTCATGTAAGCCACTCGGGCTCCCTCTGAAGTAAATCGGCTGGGTTGATGAAGGAAAACCAACTCACATTGCATGATGAATGTGGCACAATCCTCGAAATTACCGTCAAACCAACGTGGTTCGGAGAGACGGGGCTCCCGAGGTGCGAGGTCGGGAGGCGCGGGGTCCGCCACGGCTGCGGGTGGTGCTCTGGCCGAGACTCCTGGAGTAGGTGGGGTTACAAGCAGGGCGTTAAATGCTTCACTCAACATCTGTAGTTGGTGCAGAATATCAGCCTGCTGATTACCCTGGGCTGTCTGCAGGGTAGCCAGAGAGCTAAGGGACTCCTGAATAGGCTGGACCTGAGCCCGGAGGTCCTGCACAGCAGCCGCAGCCGCACCTAACTGTAGGCTGTGGTCGTTGGTCAATTCGATCTGGACCGCCAACGCTGCCTTGACCCTGTCTGTGTCGGCTGGGGTCGTCATGGTCGGGTCGTAATGTTATGGTTTGAAACCGACCCCAACAGCACGGCACAGACAGGTAGTTCAGAGTTAGCCAAAGACTAGGGCGTATTTATTTCTGAAACAGGAAATGAGCGAAATAACAATAACTACAACAAAGGGGAGAATGTTCTTGGCAGAGTTGTCTGCGGCTCTGCAGAACGTCCCGGTATTGAGATCGAGAAGCGGCGAAGCGCCACTGCCTCTGCGGCTCTGCAGCTACTCCAGGATCCAACTCGGGGAGGAACGGAGAGAGAGAGAGAGTGGTCAATAAACAAGCCAACGGAATACAGAGGCAGTCCAGTCCTCCTTAGCTGAGTCCAGTATAAACACACGTGACTTAATCTTCAGTGTTACCAACATACAAGTTTAGCAGAGCCCAGTACAATCCCACGTGACTTAATCTTCAGTGTTACCAACACACAAGTTTAGCTGAGTCCAGTACAAAACAAAAACGGCAAATCTTCAGTGTTATCCAAACACACAGAAAACAGAGAATCCAAAAGGTTAGTTCCAAAAACTCACCAAAGCGCAAATGCGCAAAGCGGGCAATGAGGCACAGCTCCAACGGATGATAGAGATACACAACAGCGGCGACTTCCATGGACGTCCTGAAGAAAAACAGACGAGGCACAACAACGCGGGGAACAGGCAGTAGCAGTGGTAATCCAAAACGACAACGATTGACAGAAAGACCAGAGTATATGAAGGGCTCTGGGCGCTGATTACAAACAACCGACAGGTGCGTGACGGCAATTGGTACTTGACCTAGAAGCGTGTGGTGGCAATGAGCCAATCCTCCTCACAGTACCTTGAAGCGTGTGGCGGGAATGGGCCAATCCTCACATGCAGTCTCCCATAGGTGTTCTTTGAGAGTGTTTTTGAAAGTGGTTAGTGATTCACATTCCTTTACAGCTTTGGGTAGGGCGTTCCACATTGATGTGGCATAATTGCGAAGGTGCGGAGGAATTTTCATGTGTCGAGTCGGCGGTGATTTTGGAGACTGGGAAAAAACAGTTTTCTTACCTTGTAGTAGTAACGTGAATATTTAGGAAAATAGCTTTAGGACCACCTCTGTAAAGAAAGACTTCGCTGTGGAAGAGAAATAAACTATTTGGATATCTTTGTTTTACACTGGAGCGGCTGTGGACATTATTTTTCTTTATCAATGAACGTACTACTCATGAGTAAGCAACTTTAACCAGTAGAGTGGAACGTCGGCCCTCATAACAATATATAGATTGTATTAAAGCCCTATTTGTTGCCTGTCAATTGCCCTTTCAGGTGCCAAAATCTGTTCAGCGGTTCTCGATCTACATGCCGATATGTGAGGCGTGCGCCAAAGTACACAATACCACCCCCCGAACTCCGGGGGCTCTAGCTCCATCAATCATTTGGCGATCTCGAAAATGTTTGGACAGGGTTGTAGCCAATGAGTGTGGCTTTCCAATGATACCCCATCATATGATAATTGGGGATCTAATACGGTCTCTATTGATCAATTTATGATAAAGAAAAAGCAGGGTCCCCCAATTTGGAGACCTACAGGCTTAACAGGTTTTAAGTGCTTGAATCGTTGTGCCATGAATGAATGAATGAATGAATGAATGAATGAATGAATGAATGAATGAATGAATGAATGAATGAATGAAAACTTTATTTAACAGATTGCAGAATGGGTACTGTTGAGATCAGAGGCTCTGTGTAGGATTGTTAGTAACTGTCTAACTGTACATATGGCTGTTTACACTAGTAACTGTTTACCTGCATATATAATTGTCTCCACCAGTGACTGTCTAGTTGCATATATATCTGTTCCCACTAGAGGGCGCTCTAGGCGGAGCCACCCAGGTACTCCACCTTGTGGCGAGTATAAAAGCAAAGGTATTGTTGTGGCTGAAGGTTGTTTAACACAGCAGGAGACGATATTTCCAATTGTAACAAGTAGGTAATTTATTTAAGAAAAGAAGTTCTTAACAGCAAGAGCTATGGGTCGAGCAGAGGATCACCACAGCTTGAACAAAAAACACTCTCCTCTCAATCCCTCTGCCTGTCCCCTAAATCCCCTCTCAGTCCTGCCCCCCCATGACAGATATGATGACGTATCATATCATGTCAGATCTGACATGACGTACATTAAGATGATACGTAGATTTAACATCGGAGAGAGATAAGAACATTAAGAACATGAAGAGAGATAAACAAGATATGATGTCCACACACGATATGATGTAAAACATTTAAGAACATTGAAGAGAGAGTGAGATGTGTGTGTGTGTGTGTGTGTGTGTGTGTGTATGTGTGTGTGTGTCTGTGTGTGTGTGCGTCTGCGTACAGACGTATGTGTATTGTATGTGTGTATTGTGTCACAGGGAATGTGTGTGTGTGTGTGTGTGTCGGTGTGTATGTCTGTGCGACTGTGTGTGTCTGTGTGTGTGTGTGTGTGTGTCTGTGTGACTGTGTGTGTCTGTGTATGTGTGTGTCCGTGTGTCTGTGTGTGTGTGCTGTGCCTGTGTCTGTGTGTGTGTGCTGTGTATGTATGAAAGAGAGAAAAGAACAAGATATGAAAGCGATACGATGTCCGAGATTACCAGCACACAACGTGCCGTACTGAAATGTCCCTCTGTCCAAGTTGTTTTAAGAACGTCAGCCAGACCGTCTTTCAGCACTGCTAGTTGACCTATATTAAACTAGTCCACCCCATACACATTTTCCCCAACATTCCCCCATTTGGGGCTATCCCTAGTCCCACCCAAATCATATAACCAAGAAAATGTGAACGTCTAACTAAACGAGAAACCATATTTATATAATAAAAGTTTAAATGGCTGATCTAAACAAGAAACCTAGCCATATAATAAATTTTAAATGTCTAACTAAACAAGAAACCTTACTTCATTCACTGGACCCCTAACGGACCAACAAAGGCTGACTACCGTTCTCACAATAAACACAAAACCGCTCAAAACAAGAGTAATAATAAAACATCAAAAAAAAAAAAAAAATACCCCAATTTATAATCCTAACCTGACAGACAAATCCCCCCAACCTCCACCGCTTACCAAATGAGCCACAGTTCCGGCCGGAAACCGCGACTCTCATCAGGGAAAGGAGAAGTTGACCGTCAGAACTAAACATAGAACATCCCTCCCAAAAAAAAATGACATTATCTCTTCCATAACATTGAGTCCCAGTGTCCATCGCTCAGCCCCCCTTCCATGCCCACGCCATAGTCTCCTCACCGTATTGCCACAAGTCACATTTTGCCAATACAGCAACCACCACGCCACACCTCCAGTCCTCGTAGAAGCATGTCCCCATGCCTGGACGGGAGGCGCTGGTACCGACCTCACCACGTGTCCCCCCATCTTCGACGGGAGGTGCCCATCTTGCCCACTGCGTTAGCCCCCCCCTTTGTCCCTCCAGTCCCCAGAACCGATCCCCAGACCACTTCTTCTCAATGCTTCCTCAGGCTCAGAACCGACACTCTGCCGATGCCCCTTCCCATTCCGGTTTGACCAGGACCACAAGTAAAATAAACAAAAAATTATAAAAAAATAAAAAACAATGCAATGATTTTCAATGGTTGCAATCTCTATGCCGAAGGATCATTAGAAAATCAGACTAAAATTCCTAGTTAAAGGAATAAACCAACAAAACTGCACTCAGACCATCCCCCGTCACTCTTAAAGGAAAGAACCAACAAAAAGAAAATGTCCCTACCTCACCATACCCCTAATCCTCTATCCCCTCGTCTCCCTCTAAGGCAGCATAAAGCTGAGGATATGGCCCGATTTGTGGCTCAATCTCTTTCTGTCCCACCATCAGCATTTGGCTCGTTACGTGTGAAGTTACCAGCCTACCCAAGAGAGGCATACCACAACAGAAAAGGAGAACCAATATCAACCCTGCCACCCCAATGGATATCCCCGTCTGCATCACTATGCTTCCCCACTGTCCCAATCTTTCCAACACCCCACTCCCCCACCATTCTTCATTCCGGCCAGAATTCCCCCTCAACTCCTCCCTCAAATCCTTCAGCTTAGCCATGGCCTCGGAGAACTTTCCCCCTGGCCCCACATTCGTCGGAATGAATGTGCAGCAGTACTGTCCAAACATAGAACAGACTCCACCCTTCTCCGCCATTAACCAGTTCAGAGCCTGTCTATTCTGCCACGCCACCGTACTGGTCGCGTGCATCTGGTCCCCCATTGCATCCAACGCCTCCTCGGTGTAGTTGAGATACCGCTGCTGATTGTAAAACAAATAGTTGATCCACCCGGTGTTCTTATTGACCGATATCCATGGCAGAATAGACTCAAACCCTGCCGCAATCTCATTCTTAGCCATGAACTCGGCTGGAATGCCCCTTGGCTGTCCTATGCTGTCCAAATACACCCTTGGGTCTGCCTTGTAGCTACGCTTCGTTCGAGAGATAGGAGACTCAGAAGGTCCTTCCGTCACTGATAATGGTAGGACCACCATTGGCATGATCGCCTGAACCCGGGCACATCTACCTGACCAATCTAAAGGAAGTGTATTCCTCAACCTCCTACCGCCGCAGAGCCAGTATTGGTCCGCCAGTGCCATATCCTGGACATGAAAAGGGCAAGCTACAGGCCGTGGGTTGGTATCCACTCCCTTTAACACGACCCCGTGTCCACACTTTCCTTCTTTCGTGCAGTTAGTCGTGATGCTCCAAATAGTAGTGCACCGCCCCTCTGCCACCTCCCCTACATCCCGGGTCCCCTCCTTTTGCAAGCACTCGAAATCCTTGGTCAGCCATAGTTTGACACCTCTGGGTATTGGCAACCCCGTCGCTACCCCCTGCACACGTACATCCAATTTCCTACAACGTTCCTGCATAGTGACATCCTTGAAATCCGTGACGTTTCCTGCCGCCTTAAAACGACTAGAGCCGAGAAACCCCAAACACTCTGCCTCGCACCAAGGGCGACTATTATGGGGCCCCTCCCATGCCTCTGCGTCCCTGTCACACTGAGCCCAACTGAACTTCGTGCCCTTCACCAGCAGCCTATCCGGACGTGCCTTGGAGCAGACATAACAATCCTCTATCTGATTCTGCGCGCTCGTGTACTGGACCCACTTAAACCACTCATTCCCTAAAGCCGCCCTATACATCGGGTCAGCCTCCGGGTCTTCCTCGTCATAGTCATAGTCGCCCCCATCTTGTTCCCCGGAAGGAAGCAAACCCCTCAACCTGGCCCAGAGTGAGCCCACTGAGTCCCTCAACGTTCCGGCTGTCCTCTGGAACATATCCTGTCCCCCCACCTCTTCCGACTCAGTGTCCTTGACCTCCCTTTTTCCCCTCACCCCTGTCCCCTGTGATTGGTTCGGGACAGGCTCAACTCTCCTATCTACCCCCACAACCCGATCCTCGTTAGTATAATGGTAAGTATCCCCGCCTGTAACGGGGGAATGGTCAAAATCAAAAACATGCCCTTGCGGTCCTACGGGAAACACCCCTTTTGGTTGTAGTCTTATCTTCTCCCCCCCTTCCTCGATGGAGGGAAGAGGGGGCGCCTGATTCTGAGCCTGGTCATGAAAGCCTGCTGGTACTTGAGCCTGAGCGGGACCCCGTGGGACTCCTACCCACTCAAACCCGTCATCCTCAAGGACGGGTCGACCGTGACGGTTCTTAATGACGTCGTTGTGCCCGGCCGACCGTCCGCACACTGCTGCCAACATCTGCGGGAGCATCAGCAGGCACTGCACCTTCCAGTTGCCGTCTCGGACCCTCCATGTCGGGTTCTGCATAACTGCGATCGATTGTATCCCCCAAGAGATCGCCGCTGGCCTTTATGCAGTGATTGAAGTGGAACCAGGTCGCTGATCCTTTGACTTGGACTGCCGTTCCAGTCGATCGGATCACCTCGTACGGGCCCTCTCTCCGGGGTGATGACCACTTTCTCTTGTGGACCTTTACGAAGACCAAGTCCCCAGGGATCAGTCTCGGTTTGGTGGCTTCCTTCTCCGCCTCCTTCACCCCCTTTCTCTCCTTTCTCTGCTCCTGTCGAAACACAGCTTCATGTATTTTAGTCACTTGCTGAAGATATTTTTTCAGATCTTGCTCAAAAATATCTAATGCCGGGCCCCTAGCCAGGTGTCTAAATGGCGGTGCTGGCATGCTGCGGCCTGTAAGCATTTCATGCGGTGTTAGCTGTGTTTGGCGGTTTACGCTGCTTCTAATAGCCATCAGAGCAAGTGGCAAAGCATCAATCCAGTTAAGCTTAGTTTGCATACAGATTTTCAACAGTTTGTTTTTAATGACCAGATTGGCCCTTTCCACCTTCCCCTGCGACCCGGGACTATAGACACAGGAAAGGCGCTGTCTTATACCTAATTTCTGCATCAGCCCTTTAACCACCTTGTCGATGAACTCGCGGCCATTATCGCTTTGTAATATCGTGGGAATTCCAAATCTCGGAATGACCTCGCGACACAGGAACTTGATCACTGTGTCCGCGTTCTTGTGTTTAGATGGAATGGCCTCAATCCAGCGACTAAAGCAGTCCTCTACTACCAGGAGGTATCGTTTGCCCTGCACTGGCGTTATCATGTCTGTATAGTCCATAATCAGATGTCTGAATGGTCCCTCAGGGAGGGGTGTGTAAGCCGCCACTGTCGGTACTCCTTTGCGCACATTGCCCTGTAAGCATGTTAAACACCTGGCTAGTGTAACGTCAATTTGTGCCTGAAGCTTTGGGGACCAAAATCCCATTTTCGTGATTCGTTTCAGGGTCTCTGCTCTTCCACAGTGATCAACACCATGAGCCTCAGGTATCACTAAGGACAGAAGATCGATGGAGGCGACTATCAAACCGTTATGACTCCTCCACAGACCATCTGCCCCCCTTACAGCCCCCCTCTCCGTCCACGACTGTTTCTCGGCCTGCGTGGCTGAGTCCTGAAGATCACTCAAATTATCCTCAGTTACCTCAGTCGTCAGTTCGGCCGCAAACATCAGAACAGCCGTGGACGGCACCGCAGCCGCCGCCTTCGCGGCCTCGTCCGCCGCGTTGTTTCCCGTCGTCACAAAGGACAGGTCTTTTCTGTGTGCCTGGCACTTTACGATAGCAATGCTTTTGGGCAACTTTACAGCCTGAATAAGCGCCACAACCTGCTTGTGGTGAAGGATCGGTGAGCCGTCCGATTTCTTAAAGCCTCTTGCCTTCCAAATGGCCGCGAATAGGTGGCATACGCCATGCGCATACGCAGAGTCTGTAAAGATGTTAACCGTGCGATCTTTAGCTATTATGCATGCTTCTGTTAGTGCTATTAGTTCTGCAAGCTGGGCCGAACATGGTTGCATGCATTGTTCGGCCTTTCTTGTTAGTGTTTCTCCGTTAGGTTTGCACTGTACGACGGCGTATCCTGACCTTAAATTTTCCCCCTCCCGATAGCAGGACCCATCCACAAAAAGTGAGAGTTCTGCTATCGCGAGCGGGTCGACTCCCAAATCAGGACGGAGTTTCACGAAAGCCTGTACCTCCACCTCACACTCATGCGGTTGACCCTCGCTCGGGTTACTGCCGTGGCATGTTTTTATCGTAACGTCCGAGTACTGCAGGAGCCTCATGTAAGCCTGTTGCCGTTGGCTGGTCAGAACAAATTTGCCTCTTTCAATCAAGTTTGCCAATTTGTGATGTGTCCAAATGCAAATGTCATATCCCATTGTCATGGCCGTTGCCTTCTCATACATCAAATGTGCTGCGGCCAGGGCCTGATAACAAGGTGGCAGACCCTGCTCCACCGGCGAAAGAGCTCTAGAGTAATATGCTATCGGTTGTTTTTTCCCACTCCCCCCCTGTGTTTGAGTCAGGACAGCTGTCGCATGCTGCGCTCTATGTGAGACGAATAGGTGGAAACACTTCTCATAATCCGGCAGCGCCAGGGCAGGGGCCTGTAACAACAGACGCTTAATGTTTATGAACGCGTCCTCCCCCTCCTCGGTCCATGTCAAGGGAGCGCGAAGCTTGTCTGTACCCGCCTCTTTTATCATCATCCTCAACGGCGCTGTCGCTATCGTATAGTCCTCCACCCACTCAGAGCTGTACCCAGTCATCCCTAAAAACGTCATCATCTGTCGGACCGTCAATGGCCTAGGTGCCTTGGATACAGCTTCGAGTTGCGTGGATGAGATGTTTTTTATGCCCTTTTGAATGACGCGAGACAAGTACTCAACTTTTGGCTGGCAGTACTGCAGTTTTGAACGGGATGCCTTGTGGCCTCCCACGGCTAATCCACTCAAAACTTTGATGGAGTCCTCATGGCACTGCTGACGTGTATCCGAGCAGATTAGAATGTCATCTGCATACAGTAAAACCGTGCTGAGTAGTGTGTCGCACACTCCTTGCAAGTCTTCCTTGAGCGCCTTCGAGAAGTAATGCGGCGAGTGCGCGAACCCTTGTGGCAACCGGGTGTAAGAGTATTGTTTCCCCCTGTGGGTAAAAGCAAACAGATACTGAGACTCTTTTTCCAATGGAACACTGAAGAATGCCTGCGTGAGATCAATGACCGTATAGTACTGCGAGCTACTCGGGATGTTTGTCAGGAGGGTGTGTGGATTAGCGACTTCCGCCTCTGGTCCAGACACCACGTCGTTCACCGCCCTCAAATCGTGTACCAGTCTGTACCTAGCCCTGTCCGCCTTTAGCACTGGGTGGATAGGTGTATTACATCTGGATTTGAAAGGGACGAGCACTCCCCCCTTTAACAGTCCCTCAATCTGATGTGATATAGCTTCCTCCGACTCTGGCTTCATTGTATACTGTCTGATAAAGGGTGGTCTACAACCCTTCTTTAACCTGACCTTCACTGGCTGTGCCGACAATATTAGACCCACATCTGTGTCGTGTTTTGACCACAACCGTTCCGGGGTGCGCGCCAACATGTCCTGTTCCAGCAAAGCATCCGCCTCTGGAATAACGCAAGGGTCTCCTGGTAATCTGATTACTTGCGGTTTTGCCAAAACTGAAAAGGAAATCATTATTTTTATGAAACTCCCATCTGCGCTGTTCCAAATTAGCGGAGATTCCGTGGAGACCCACCTTTGAGTCTCGGATTCCTGTATCATTGAACCTAGATGTTCGGATTCGTAACCAGGATTTATTCTCAGAGTGATGTGTGGGGCGGCGTCTCTTAGTCTATGTTGTTCCCGTAGATACTTACCCGTGTTAACCCTCAACGCCGCGCCCTGTCTCCCTACAATTATCGTAGATGAGTTAATCTGCACCTGCTCGGGCTGTCCCTGCAACCATGCCTTGTTCCTAACTAGGTCACTATTCGTCAAATATTGTAGTGTGCAATGTGCCTCCATGTTTGTTTGTCTAGACTGAGGCAGTTGGGTTTTCAGAAATGGCTCCCAGGGGGCACAGACCCTTTGCAGCTCTGCATCTATGTTGCCCAGCCAGAACACAGTGGCCTCTTTCTCCCCCGTCCCTTGTAGCATCATTTGGTACACGTCTTGTTCAATTTGAATCCCCTCAGGCGTACATAGGATTTTACAGCCTAGTTTACACATTGCATCTCGTCCCAAGAGATTGCGCGGGGTGCTGTCCGAAATTAATACAGGTATTGTTATGGTCTTGTTGTTATACGTCATAGAGATTGGATCTGATGTGGGTATTAATTGTGTTTTTCCCGAGAATCCGACCGTCCGAACATACTGTCCAGACTGGGGTAAGTGAGCGGCGTATTTTTGCTTTATGCAGGAAAAACCTGCTCCAGTGTCTGCCATCATCTCTGTTAATTTGCCCTCCACTAGGACCTGCAGAATAGGTTCTTGCTCAGCTCCCTTGGAAACCACAATCATTTGATTTCCCCCCGTCGCATTCTCTGGGCACCCCTAGTGATTACCCCCCTGGTTTCGGGGCCCTCCTGTCTCCCCCTGGTCGTGGGGCCCTTGTGACTCCCCCTGGCGCACGGGTCTTCCATACTCCGAGCCGGGACGGTATGGTTGCCTACATCTCATTTCCCTGTGTCCCTGCATGCCGCAGTTCCAACAGTGGAAACGGGGAAACTGTTGTTCGTTCCCCGGTCCCTGTGTAAACCGTGGGCCTGATTGCCCATTCCCTGCCTGCCGCCTGGACGCCTGGTTCTGTGAACTATAGCCATAACTTCTCACTACCTGAGGTGCAGGCGGGGGTCCCTGGTCCTGCATGGGTGGAGAGGTAGCAGATGACACCATTACTGCCTGCAACCTCCTTTGGGGCTGCAGTTGTTGCTGAGTTAACTTCCTTGCGTCATTTCTATCCTGATCCCTGACTTTCTGCTCCTGAGCCCTTTGCTTCTCCACACTATGTGTTACATGTGCACAGAACAAAGGATAAGTCATGTCCATTAACCCCACCACGTCTTCCAGTCTATTCTTAACCACCTCTGGAAGCCCTCTCATCACACTTTCTCTAAACATCGTTCTCTGCAACGGGTCAATTTCTGGGTTGTGTCCTAGCTCACCTCTCCACTCCTTCAGTACTTTGTTCACATAGGCGCCAGGCCCTTCCGTCTCCATTATGGGGTTGCCTGCCAGTTTTGCCGGATTAATACGTGATGGATATTGATTCCTGAGTTTGTACCACAACGCCGCTCTATGCGCGTTGAATATGTCTCCATCATGGGCCTGCGTGTCGCATGCCACTCGCATCGATGTATCACCCATGATGTCCCGGCAGGCACCAACTCCTAGCAAACGCGTCAACAGGGATTTGACGTCACCCACTGCTAGCAGAAAAGATGACGTATTTTCCTCAAACTGCGTGATCCACCTGGAGGCTCCTTCTGAAAGGTCCGGTAGTCTTACTATTAAACCATCGATGTCTAGAGGTGACCATGGCATGTGAAAGATATCGTTCCCCTTTATTAGCAGGGGAAACTGGCCTGTGCTTGTCACACTTCCCACGAATGTAGGGGCGAAAGTCAGGGTTCCTGTAAGGGTTCCTGTAATGTTTCCTTTCTCCTGTCCTGGTTTTGTGTCATTCTCATCTTCCTCCTCATTCAACAGTTTAGTGTGGCCACACGCTCCGTGTTTCCCTGATGTCTGCTGTGCCATATTTTGACGGGCCTCTTCCTCTATCTTCCCCCCGACTCCCTCCCTCTGCCTGCCCAGGTTCTCTACCTCCTCTTCCTCTGCATCATACAACTTCCGACATACTGTCTCGCCATATGCCGCCAGGACTTTCGGATAGAGATCCTGCGGGGTCAGTTTGGGGGGGGTATCTCGCCTAAGGGAGGTCTCTGATCTAGCGGAGGTTTCTGACCTAGCGGGGGTTTCTGACCTAGCGGGGGTCCCTAATTCCGTCTCCTCATATTCTCCTCTTATTGTCACAGTGCCCACCGGCAATTGCGTGACATAAGGTGGGGATGTTGGTTTCCCTATATCCGTCTCTCTCTGATTTAGCGCTAAAGCTTCCTGCCTGTATGCTCTCCCCTTCTGGGCGTAGAGCTTCATTACCCCCAACTCTTCTGTCCTCTTTTTCAACCTCTTTTTGCTGTTGTCGCCTGGCTTGTGGTTACGAATCATTACATTCATCTCTTCGCATACGTCGAGATCAAAAGTACCTCCGGAAGGCCATTTTGTGTCCCCGGCCTTTGTACGCCTCTGCCACCGGACACCAACCTTGAGAATTAGGTTCTTTATCAGCGGGTTCCGGTCTAACAGTATGTCCTCTGCTGTATGCATCGTTGTTTAGTGTGTATATGTGTTTATTGTGTTGTGTGTGTGTGTGTGTGGTTGTACTTCAGCTACTACTACTCTACAACTACCACTCCAGGACACAGTTAACCTAGATCTACTACTCTACAACTACCACTCCAGGACACAGTTAACCTAGATCTACTACTCTACAACTACCCCAGGACACAGTTAACCTAGATCTACTACTCTACAACTACCCCAGGACACAGTTAACCTAGATCTACTACTCTACAACGCTACTACAACTCGGTGTGTGTGTGTCTGTGTGTGACTGTGTGTGTGTGTGTGTGTGTGTGTGTGTGTATGTCGGTGTGTGTGTCTGTGTGTGTGTGTGTATGTGTGTATGTCGGTGTGTGTGTGTGTTTGTGTGTGATTGTGTGTGTGTGTGTGTGTGACTGTGTGTGTGTGTGTGTGTGACTGTGTGTGTGTGACTGTGTGTGTGTGCGTCACAACCCGCTGTCTACCGGGACACAGGAATGTGTGTGTGTGTGTGTGTCTGTGTGTGTGTCGGTGTGTGTGTGTGTTTGTGTGTGATTGTGTGTGTGTGTGTGTGACCGTGTGTGTGTGACTGTGTGTGTGTGCGTCACAACCCGCTGTCTACCAGGACACAGGAATGTGTGTGTGTGTGTGTCGGTGTGTGTGTCGGTGTGTGTGTGTGTTTGTGTGTGATTGTGTGTGTGTGTGTGTGTGTGACCGTGTGTGTGTGACTGTGTGTGTGTGCGTCACAACCCGCTGTCTACCAGGACACAGGAATGTGTGTGTGTGTGTGTGTGTGTCGGTGTGTGTGTGTGTCACAACCCGCTGTCTACCGGGACACAGGAATGTGTGTGTGTGTGTGTGTGTGTGTCTATGTGTGTGTGTGTGTCTGTGTGTGTGTCGGTGTGTGTGTGTGTTTGTGTGTGTGTGTGTGTGTGTGTGTGTGTGTGTGTGTGTGTGTGTATTGTATGTGTGTGTGTCTGTGTGTGTGTCGGTGTGTGTGTGTGTTTGTGTGTGTGTGTGTGTGTGTGTGTGTGTGTGTATTGTATGTGTGATTGTGTGTGTGTGTGTGTGACTGTGTATGTGTGTGTGTGTGACACAACCCGCTGTCTACCGGGACACAGGAATGTGTGTGTGTTTGTGTGTGTGTCTATGTGTGTGTGTGTGTGTGTGTGTGTCTGTGTGTGTGTGTGTGTGACTGTGTATGTGTGTGTGTGTGGTTGTGTGTGTGTGTGTTTTCTACCACCAGGGGTCAGCAAACCTAAGAGAGCAAACCCAGGAGAGAGAGAGAGAGAGAGAGAGAGAGAGAGATAAAGATTTAGTGAGATGTGTGTGTGTGTATGTGTGTGTGTGTGTGTGTGTGTGTGTGTGTGTGTGTATGTGTGTGTGTGTGTGTGTGACTGTGTGTGTGTGACTGTGTGTGTGTGCGTCACAACCCGCTGTCTACCGGGACACAGGAATGTGTGTGTGTGTGTGTGTGTCTGTGTGTGTGTCGGTGTGTGTGTGTGTTTGTGTGTGATTGTGTGTGTGTGTGTGTGTATGTGTGTGTGTATTGTATGTGTGACTTTGTGTGTGTGTGTGTGTGTGTGTAGGACAGCTAGCCTCTCTGTAGCAACAACCTCACAAGCCAATAAGAAAACGAACAATAGTGTTTGACACAGAGAATGCCAGCTGTGATAGTGTGTTTTGAATAACAGCAGAGGTACCGGTTTTTGTTTTTGAAAATTGAGAGTCTTATCTACGGAGGACAGAAGGCACAGTTATGTGTGTATGTGGAGAGTGTCGTTAAGAAATCAGGGAAAAGGGTCGGGGAGAGGTTTGAAGAGATGGAGAAAAATTTGACCAGAGGTCGAAAACATGCAATTAAAATTGATTAGTGGCGTACTTATAGCCTGTTAAAAGAGGAATCGCCCCAGTGTAAACACCTCATCAGTCGTATTCTTTTTAGCCGTCCATCCAGAAAACCAGTTCACACAACCAGCTCACTTTCTCCTCCCGCAGAAACTCTGACGGATATTTATATAACAAGCCCAACGCTTACCTTTTTTTGTCGACAACCGGCAGAATGTTTACGGGAGATTCCAGGAACTGGCCGTATGAAAAGGCCCGGTGGAGCGATCTACAGGTCAAGGGTCACCAAATGTTGTGGCTGAAGGTTGTTTAACACAGCAGGAGACGATATTTCCAATTGTAACAAGTAGGTAATTTATTTAAGAAAAGAAGTTCTTAACAGCAAGAGCTATGGGTCGAGCAGAGGATCACCACAGCTTGAACAAAAAACACTCTCCTCTCAATCCCTCTGCCTGTCCCCTAAATCCCCTCTCAGTCCTGCCCCCCCATGACAGATATGATGACGTATCATATCATGTCAGATCTGACATGACGTACATTAAGATGATACGTAGATTTAACATCGGAGAGAGATAAGAACATTAAGAACATGAAGAGAGATAAACAAGATATGATGTCCACACACGATATGATGTAAAACATTTAAGAACATTGAAGAGAGAGTGAGATGTGTGTGTGTGTGTGTGTGTGTGTGTGTATGTGTGTGTGTGTCTGTGTGTGTGTGCGTCTGCGTACAGACGTATGTGTATTGTATGTGTGTATTGTGTCACAGGGAATGTGTGTGTGTGTGTGTGTGTCGGTGTGTATGTCTGTGCGACTGTGTGTGTCTGTGTGTGTGTGTGTGTGTCTGTGTGACTGTGTGTGTCTGTGTATGTGTGTGTCCGTGTGTCTGTGTGTGTGTGCTGTGCCTGTGTCTGTGTGTGTGTGTGCTGTGTATGTATGAAAGAGAGAAAAGAACAAGATATGAAAGCGATACGATGTCCGAGATTACCAGCACACAACGTGCCGTACTGAAATGTCCCTCTGTCCAAGTTGTTTTAAGAACGTCAGCCAGACCGTCTTTCAGCACTGCTAGTTGACCTATATTAAACTAGTCCACCCCATACACATTTTCCCCAACAGTATACTCCCATTTCGTTCTCTCCCCCAACGTCTCTCAGTGAGAGAAGAACATGTATGTTACTGCTGCTCTTTCCATGTGAATAAAAAGAAACCACGCCAGTTCAGGCTCAAGATAAAAACCATGCCTCTTGACCACATTATTGTCGCCCTATAGCCGAATTCTGTTAACAGGTTATGGGCCCAGATAACGCCGGGGCGAAATAGTGGAGGTACTGTAGCAAGCTTAGCTGAAGTATAGGCTAGGATAGTGCCGGGAGCACCGTGTGGCTAGACGTTAGGCCAACAAGAGCGAAAGCTAAGCATACCATTAACGAAGAGGATGGAAAACAATAGAAGAGGCAAATGGCCGACATTCAATGGAAAAGCAGAGAACTACGAGCTCTGGGAAGAGCGCATGCTGTGCTGCATGCACGGGCGGGGCTGAAGGAGACGATCCTGGGGGCCCCCACCGGAGAACTGACAGCGGAAGAGCAAGCCCTGGACGACCAGCGGAACGCAATCGCGTACTGTGAGTTAGCGCCGATGCTCGACGACACCAGCCTGGGGCTGATATTCCGCGACACTAAAGACAGAGGCAGAGAAAGCCTGGCGGTATTGAGAGAGCATTTCATCGGACGAGGAAGACCCAGAGTCGTGGCCCTCTACACAGCACTAATGGGCCTGAGGAAGGGGACCACCGGAACCGTGACCGAATACGTCAACAGAGCGAAGCAAATCACGACGCCACTGAGGAGTGCCGGAGAAGCACCAAGCGATGGGCTAATGATGGCGATGATAATGAGAGGACTACCGGAGCTGTACAAACCGTTCACACTCCTGGTAACACACGGTTCAACGGACATTACGTTGGGACAATTCAAGTCTAAGTTAAGGAACTTCGAGGCCTCAGAAGACACCCACCCAGCCGCCGCGGAGGAGGGGGAGAGGGTGCTAAAGGCCAGAGCGACGCCAAGAGAGAGAACCAGGACCACGACGGAACTGGCGTGTTGGCGATGCGGAGATAAAGGCCATCGGAGAAGCGAATGCACAAAGACTGTCTGGTGTAGCTTCTGCAAATCCACAGGGCACACAGACAGAGCATGCATGAAGAAACACAACCAGAGCGCGCAATACGCGCATGGACAAGATGGCGGCTACGGACGAGACGACGGCCATGAACGAGACGGAGGCCACAGACAAAATGGCGACTACAGACGAGACAGAGGCCACGGAGAAAATGGCGACTACAGACGAGACGGAGGCCACGGACAAAATGGCGACTACGGACAAGATAGCGGCTGTGGACAGGATGACGACAGCGGACACGACGGCGGCGACTATCGACGTGAGATGAATCGAGACGACGCCCGGAGAATCAATGGCGGCGACGACGCCCGGAGGATAACGGGACAAGAAGACTGCGCTTTTGGAGCACGGACGGCGGGCATCGCCGGACCGGCCCAGTTGCAGCGGGCCCAGAGAAGGGGATTGATCGTGGACACGGGCGCATCGTCCCATGTCATCAACGACACGAGTCGGTTCAAGAACTTTGACGACACTTTCCACCCGGAGAGGCACTGCATGGAGCTGGTGGACGGTAGACGCATCTACGGATTGGCACAAGAGAGGGGAGACGCACAGGTATGCCTCACGGACAGCAAGGGGCGCCGGCGTACGGTGACGCTAAAAAACGCTCTATACGTACCATCGTTCCCACAAGGACTATTCTCTGTAATAGCTGCTACTGCAAGCGGCGCCAAGGTATTCTTCGACAAAGGTAAACATTCTCTTGTAGAACCTGACGGTACCCGGTTTGACATAAAGATGTACCAGAGAATATTTTATCTGAAAACCGAGTGTAATGACAACGACCAGTGTAATGATAATGATGATGTGTGTAGCGGGACGGCCAGTCACGATATTCAGACGTGGCACGAGATTATGGATCATTGTAATTACGAGGATTTACTGAAACTGCAAGTAGTGTCAGAGGGCATGCACATTGAAGGGGAGAAGCGTAGACCTGATAAAAATTGTGCAATATGCAAAACGGGGAAGTTTACCCAAATGAGATACAGAAATCCCACAGACAGAGTAAGGGTACCACTTGCACTAGTTGACATGGACCTAGCAGGCCCAGTAAGCAACGAGTCCATAGGAGGTTTTAGATATATATGTACAGTCCTTTACAGACGTGTGTACAGGGGCAGTGTTTGTTTACTTTATCAAAGAAAAGAGTGACACACTCCAGGCCACAGAAAAATTCCTGGCAGACGTAGCCCCTTATGGTACAGTAAGATGTTTGAGGTCCGACCACGAAACCGAGTTCACAAACAGAGAGTTCCAATCACTGTTGAGAAGGTATAAGATAAGACACGAGACGTCACGTCCATATCCCACACACCAGAGCGGGGTGGCAGAGAGGGAATGGCACACCCTTTTCGAAATGGCTAGGTGTAAGCTAGCAGATAGTAATTTACCAAAGAGCCTGTGGCATTATGCGGTGCAAGAAGCCGCTTACACCAGAAACAGGTGCTTTAATAAGCACTCGGGCACCACCCGACATACAGCCGGGCATACAGCGCTGACAGGAAAGAACTGTAATCTAGCCAGAATGCACCGATTTGGATCAGTGTGTTATGCGTACCTGCAGGACAGGGGAAAACCCAAGTCCAAGGATGTAAAGGGATTTTTCGTAGGACACGACAGAGGAAGTCCTGCTTTCCTAGTTTATCACCCCGGTAACGAGAGAGTGCAGAAACACATGCTAGTCAAGTTTGACATGAAGACAACCTGTGAGAGCGAGACACAGACAGAGGAGCCAGAGCTGGACTCCAGAGCAAGGTGTGTAGAAAGTAACAGAAACACATCACCCCAGTGTACTTAGTACAGTTGTGCAGACAGACAGTCAGCAACCCCCAGAGGGCGATGATGAGGAGCACCTGAGGGTGACGTCAAGTGCCCCAAGCAGTGGGAGGTATTCCCCAAGGGAACACAAACCCCCAGAATATGCCAGACTATGCCAGGAAAGGGAGTGACGATGAGGACAATATTTTAAGGAGGCCACATTGTCCCCCGAAGAGGGCAGACATACAGTGGGAGGAAAATGGGTGTATTCAACCAAGTTACCAGAGGGCAGACAGACAGTGGGAGGGAAATGGTTGTATTCGATCCAGGAGGGTATTGAAGACCACGGTAAATACAAAGTATGGTTCATAGAAAATGTATTAAATGCTGAAGAAATGAGCCATATGTTTGGTCCCATGTTTAAGTACAGAGGTGGATGAGTTACCAGGTATAAAATACTGAAATGGATCTTATGTTTAACCCCATGTTAAAGTACAGAGGTGATTCAATGTTTAAATACAAAAGAGGATCTATGTTTAAAATACAGAAGTGGAGGATTTGATCATCGCTCCAGACCACAAAAGAAAGACCTAGGCAGGTTAAACCATTTTATAGGTATGGACTTCGAACAGTCTGCCAACTGTGTAAAAATATCCCAGATGAGATATGTGGGAAAAGGTCCTGACATGTTTTTGACTGAAGTAAGAAATGTATAGATAAACTGTGGGTAGCTTCACTCTGTTGGACAACCTGTACTCGCCCTGACCTATGTTCTGTAGTGAGTAAGAGTGTCATAGTATTTTTGTTGACCCCACAGAGAATCATTGAACAACGTCAAAAATATGTTTTTCGTTATCCCAGAGGTGCTGCAGTCGGACAGCGGTGTTTCAGAAAAGACAACAAAGGTGTTGTGGAAATATATTATCATACCATTGTGGTATTGTATGAGAGGGCGCTGTCATCAGATATCAACGTAGTATGTTTCTCTTTAAGAGAAGCACACATTAGCCAGTCAAAACAATTTGGTTATGATCTATGTTGATCCTTGCTATAAGGCCATAAGTGACATTGTTATGGGATCCGCTCTGTTTTCCTTGTAAAGCAGCCATAATAGTCATTTCAGCCAATCCTCAGAGTGATGTTCCAGTTCCTTCCACGTCATATGTATATATTAATTTTGTATTAACGGTCTTGGGGGACGAGAGATCGTCCTCACTTGGTGATCGGACATTTGTTTACATGGTCTGATCTTCAACTGTGCATTCCTTATCAATTGATCTATGTGAGGAATTAAATCTATTTTCTATTTCCTTATTTCAACTTTTGGACTCAGAACAAGTTATTGCTCATTATTATATTATTAATCTCCCACAACAAAGGTTTAAGGGCTTAGAGCCTACAGTGATACTATCAGCCTGTGAAGCTGAGTATATGTTTCTAGCTATGACAATGCAAAATGTGTCTAGAGCAACTGCTCGAAGTGATGAAGATAAGGTTATGAATGTATTGCTTAAAATGCAGTAGGTAATTGAAATGTATCCTCTATACCGAATATGGTGTTTTTGAAGAATGGGCGTTCTGTCAAAACCGTTTAAAATGATGAACATTTTGTATATATGGAGACTGTTGTTTATGAGGACAAACAGGGGACCATTGTGATTACTAGGAACCCAATATGTCAATATAGATGTAAACATGTCATTATAAATAATATCATCTCATCAGGTCAAGTCAAGAGTTTTAATTGTATGTCATCAGATAAGAAAGAATGACACCGGTTTACTGTCCAATGGACGACAGAGTAATAGATACTATGAGAGAGCCTGTTTCAAATTTCAAGTTTAAAATTGAAGGGATTTGCAAAGGTCATGTTTAATGTGAAGATATTGATACCCTATGGATGTTTTTGGGAGTATATTATTTCCTTTGTTAAATGTTTTTCCCAGAAGTCAGCCAGTATGCTAATGCCCCTAAGTGGGAGTGTTGAGATCAGAGGCTCTGTGTAGGATTGTTAGTAACTGTCTAACTGTACATATGGCTGTTTACACTAGTAACTGTTTACCTGCATATATAATTGCCTCCACCAGTGACTGTCTAGTTGCATATATATCTGTTCCCACTAGAGGGCGCTCTAGGCGGAGCCACCCAGGTACTCCACCTTGTGGCGAGTATAAAAGTCCCATTTCGTTCTCTCCCCCAACGTCTCTCAGTGAGAGAAGAACATGTATGTTACTGCTGCTCTTTCCATGTGAATAAAAAGAAACCACGCCAGTTCAGGCTCAAGATAGAAACCATGCCTCTTGACCACATTATTGTCACCCTATAGCCAAATTATGTTAACAGGTACAATACAGTACGGCTCAATACACACAATTGTTAAGTGGATGCAGACCAGAGAAAGCCGTTTGTCTTTCGACATTTCGACATTTATGACATACACAACATACATGACATTTATGGCATAGGGACATACAGGTATTTAGTACTGATACATTTGTGACATAAACGGTATTCAAATATACAGTACTGTTACCCATAGATCCTGATAATACATATGATGGGGAGGGGACTGTACATTAGGAGGGGGTGGGTGGGTGGGAGAGAAATATACATACGGCGGGGAGAGAATATATACATGCAGTGGGGAGGAGACTGTCTATTAGGAGGTGGTGGGGGGTTTGGGCATTTACGGTGGCCAGTTTCGAATTGCAGCCTCCTGTAGGTGCTCTTTAAGAGCAGTTTTGAATGTGGGTAGGGATTCACATTCCTTTACAGCTTTGGGTAGGCCATCAAGGTGAATCTAAGAAAGTCTCATGATGTTAAGGTTTGTGAAGTCGACCAAAATCAATGATGATTTTTTTAGTAGGCAACAAGGAACATAGTGAGGCTATAAGTCCTCATCTCACGGTTCAAAGTGTTTTAACTTCCATTGTTATTCAAAGAGGACAGTGTGCATGGGAGGGGGGGGGGGTCCATCACAACAGTGCAATAGAATAATGTAATGCTCTCAGCCTGAAGCCTATAGTTTATTTATTCACTCACTGCTACAGATGGGTTGATGTAATCAGATTATATGATTGTACTGTATCTCTTTTCATTCCTGCTACAGATAAACAGCTGTATGAAGAAACCCCTCATCATAAGTGACCTGTTTGAAAAAAAAAAATAAAAAAAAGGGGGAAAACAAATATAGGCTACATAATTATAAATGATTACACTGAAAAGCCATGTGATATTATCTCCTGAATATCCACCGTGTTGATTTATAGGCTGTACGACGCAAGAGAGCTTATCGGTTATTTTGCTGAACCCTAGTAAACAGAGTCACATTCACATCTAGATGAAGATAACTCGAGTCACATGAGAGATCAGTGACCGAAACAATAAGGTTAATAGGTCGTAGGATGTAATGATGTCAAGGCGGTATGGGACGCAGGCCACCGGTGAAAAATGTCCGCCGCATGAGAAATACCTGAAAAAAAACAATTGAAATAATTTGTGAAATAGATGGAGGAGACGTCATTCTCAAATTACACCGCCACACCCCTGACAGAGAACAGCGGGTGGTGTTTGACTTTGACTGTCACGCTGCACAGTCTACATTGTAATGAACCGTTTAGTTGGGTGATAATTCATCACAGCATCTCTTTCGTTTGTGTGTAATGGAAATAGAAATGCATGCCATTGCATGATATTAATAAATGATTACCTTCACAGTTGGAACTTGGACCACATAGGATGATGAATGTCAACCAGCAGACCTAGGCATATTTGGCTTATAATCAAGGATAATATTATTGATGGATTATTGTTGAGTAAATACGATTGCAATAACATTGCTATAAATATACATAACCATCTGACATAGCTGAATAATAAACCGTATAGTCAAGTGCAATCAGCTGCAGTATCGAGATGCAGCCGCTAGAGGGCAGTATATGAGAGCAAATTACAACCCCTGGCGCTCTCAGAACTTCAAAGGGATTCGTATAAGACCTTCAGTTTGTATAATTATGCTACCAATTTTGTCCATGCTTTTATTATTTGAAAACGGCTCGATACTTTAAACCTGTATATACACTTGGCATTGGCAATGTAGACCAGTATGAATATGGCAAAGATAGATAACATGACAGCTCTAAAAAAATAAATAATAATTTTTATTTTTAAGAAAAAGGACCATGGCAACCACACATAAGCAGTGGGGTTCTTGATGTCTAAGTTATTTATTTAAAATATGTGTGAATCCATCAATAAAAGACAACCATTGCTTTTTCAACAATAACAACATGCAAATCGCAATGAATGTTCACGTTTGAGTATACCGTCCCAAATCAATAATGGTGATCAGCCAACGTCTAAATTGTTAAATTCATAGCCTACTATAAGAGTGGCAATGATTTGGAACAGATTGATTGTTTATAAGCAAATATAATTTCCTCGGTCATCATGCCACCATAAACTGAATTTGTCCATTTGATATACCCGGCATCAAATTAGATAGAGGTCCCAGTGGTAGAGATCACACCAGGGGGGCGCGGAGCTGCTAGAAGGCGGTTGTTAGGTTAGTTGGGCAAAATATTGTTTAGCCACACGACACGGGACACGGGTAGCTCTCTGCGTTTGGTTTGGCTCGGTTAGTGTTAGTGGTGAGGTGACTCGATAACAGGCTGGTCGCTCGGTCATTGTTTTGGAACCGCATCTCGCTCCAGCGTCGCCCCCCCAACCCCAGTGCGCTCCTGTCTCCTCTGACGCGCCGAGAGCAGAGTCCGTCCGTGTCGTCCGTCTCACTGGACTCTCATGTTGTGGATACAAAGCCCGGCAGTGACAAAGATCCATGGGGATATTTTAGTGGGAATTGTACGACCATTGCATGAAACAGGTAGGTGACGACGATACGTATATTATAACGGTGTTCAAGGCACATTTTCCAGATTATGTCCAACTTGAAATTGCTCTCATGTAAAGCCGGGTTGTTATATTACCTTGATCGCGCTGAACTATTTAAATTAGCAACGGGATATTATTCTACCGGGATTTATTTGGACCTATACAAGCCCACCAAGCGGCAGCCTATATGTCATTCGTTTGTGAACAAACAATTGTCTCTTTAACTTATCACAAATTACAAATGTACAGCCGTTAGGCCTACTGCTACTGGGATTTGCATCCAAAATATCTCTCTCCATATCTCAATCTAATTAAATATATGTTAAATGTTATGTCTAAATCCTATGTTCTTGACTATGCAATTAGTTATACACTTCCAGGTTAGCCCTAGCCTTGTATACAATTATTTAAAACATGTATGTGTCTATGATACCATTAAAGATGCCATGCACTGGGTTTATAAGTCCATAGCATACGACACAAAGTCGACAGATGTGTGGGGAGGACAACAGCAGTAGTTTACTGGGACCGAGGAGACAATCGGCCTGTTGTTTGGAGACATCTTTATGGTAATGAAAAATGACCCAGCTGGCCAGGCCAGTCCTGAGCTGAACAAAGATCATCCTCAGGAATCAGGGATGGAACTGCGTGCTGCTGACTGAGGCAGCGTGTGTGTGTGTGTGTGTGCGTGCGTGTGACAGGAGGAGCATCATTCACAAAGACGCTTAATTGCATTTGTCTTCCACTGAACAGAAAGACTCGCCTAATGACTTCACACACGTTGACTCGAGGGCACGAGGGGAAACCAAACTCAAATGTTACCATTTTTATGTTTTGGCTTGACATTTAACTCGTGCCAGGTAATGTTGACTTCATCTGTGTATAACAAGAATACACTTGGCAAAACTTCTGTAGATACGAGACGACGTGTTTCAAGCAGTAGGCTACAGTATAGGCCTTTTGTATTTCGAAACGTTTCTGCTCTTAGCTAAGCTGAACAGTGACGTTTATTTCTCAAACTGTCCCACACACAGTAGGCCTACAACTGCCAAGCACATCAGCCTTTGTGTCATTGTCAGTCACTGTTTGCTGTCAGGACATTGTTATTCAGGGGAGGACTTTTAATGACATGAGAGTGTTATCTTGTTAACATCTGAATTCACCATACTCTAATCTTACTTAAAAGGTCTGCATAATTATAATTCGTACCCAACTTTGGATCTACAGCCTATCCAGTTGTAGATCAGTGTTTATTACAGTTGTACAGCTAGTTGAATGGTGTTGTTTTGTTTAGGCTGTATGCCTCAGGTCTACACAAAACGCCTCCAGATGCACTGAATTAGAGACCAATTATAGCTCAGTAGAGGCTATAAGCATAATAGGGTCAGTAAAATTAAAAGTAATTAAAATAGATCACTTGGATTGATTCAGAAAGGCTCTTTGCTGCCTGGAGATACTTGTGCATCTTGCACAGCATGTGTATCTATTCTAGAGTTTAATATGAGACAGTCTATTTCCACCTGATATCAGTCCTAATACACTCTGCTCTGTGTGACCAGGAGAAGCAGCAGGACAGCAGAAGTGCTGCATATTAATTAGGTTATATCTGTAATTCATTTTTCTACTTTCTCAAACAAAGATTTCTGAAGAATCAGTTCCTATGTGCAACACTGTAGGTTTATATATATATATATACATAACAGACATTACTGGTTGGCCGTGTAGAAAACCACAGGGGGAGATGAACGAGAGCTGGGTTTCAGAAACAGTTATGAAGATTCATTTAGAATTACATTAGATTAGTGGAATAATAGAATTACAGCTTTTTCTGTGTGTGCGTGTGTCGTCTGTGCAGAAGTGTAGCAATACATGTCAGGGTATGATTGTGCATGTGACTACATACATATGCTTTGTTTGTGCTGTACTGGGGGGGAAAAGAGAGAGAGAGAGAGAGCGACGCAGACATGCTTTCCAAATGTAATTCCTTAATGCACTCCTAGAATCAAAGATCTAATAAGAAGTGGAAGAGCCTCTTCAATAATGAAACCCCGGCAGCATCTTGCCGCTGCAGAGGAAGGGCCTGGGAGGACTGAGGGGCCTCATAAATAACAAGAAGCCAGCCCTGACACATGCTGCTCCCAACGTCTGGGAGCTGCCAATAATCTACTGAGATGCTCTTCCTGCAGAGGGGGAAACAGGCACCTTACTCAATGAGCTTGGGAGTCGTCAAGTGTAGCGAACGCTGCCCAGTGGCAGTAGCTTTACTTAATTGGACGGTGTTGCTGCAGAACAAAACCATCTTTATGGCTCTATCCAATCCAATCAGGGAAGGGGATGCAAGATGAGCTGGAGGAGATAAACCCTTGCGAACCACACAGGAAATGTGAATGGTGCTCTATATACTCTATACTGCAAAAGAGTCCTAAGATACTGAATGCGTAGATGTGTCGGTAGAATTGAACTCTTTTGTTTTGGTATTCTTGTTCATAATAGTGGAGCTCGCACCTCAATCAGTCCTGTTCTGTCACAAATTAATTTAGATGCTGTCACTTACGCACGTGTTAATTTCCTCTCTAGTATTTTGAGAGAAACCCCCTGTAGCAATTAACCCCTATTCCAGCAATTAACCTGTATTTGTCAGGATCGTAATGACTACAGGCTCTCGAGGCTACAACTCCTCTCCACACTCCCGACTCTGTCGATTTGAAATGGATCCCGCGATGCTCAGACCTGTTTCTTTATTACAGCACGTTTTCACATGATGTGTGGCGCCGCGTGGTACGACTGGATGAAATACAGTCGAATGAGAACACACTGGTGTGTGTGTGTGTGTGTGTGTGTGTGTGTGTGTGTGTGTGTGTGTGTGTGTGTGTGAAGGTTATTTCTCCCCACCGATCATCACAGCCTTTCCTAGGCTGCAGGGTTTACAGCCTCTCTGCTTTTCAAACATCTTCCCCCGGCCGTGAAGAGTCTTTTTTTTGTTAGAATGAAATGTGACGCTTGCTCCTCTCTCTTTCCCCCCACGTCGGAGTCCGATGGTTGACAACGCGGCCGCAGGCTATCTCCTCTATGAAAAGATAGGCCTGTGTGGGGCTGTGACTGCTAAGCTTATCAGCCTTAACCCAACAACAGGCCTCATGACTCTGCTGGTGTGTTTCTCAAAAGAGTCTCATGAGCGTGATTTATTTAGCCCGGCATTGTACCCTTTATAGAGCAGCTTGCAGACGTGTAAAAGTCTACAGTAAGTGGCAAGAGGAGTGAGGATAGGTGTGTGCTAAGTGCACCACTCTGGTGAGGAAGTAAATACTGGATATCAAGTGAACGAGCGAAGGGTCTGTCTTAGTGACAGTAATCCGCTTTGCTCTGTATAGTCAGTGGATGAGGCCGTACACTAAATGGAGGTTTCTTTTTCAATCGGTTCGACTGCATCAGTGTGTGTGTGTATGTGTGATTGTGTTTTGCATTGGCGACCAAGGGGGTAGAGAAGCTTTTCACCCCCCCCTCACCCGCCCCCTTCAGCTGCTGAGTGTCTGAAATATTTAACAAGGACTGCACTATTTTTGGATTTGAGCTCAGTTTGTTGTGAAGCTTACGTAATATCTAGTTTTGTTTCAGCACAATGTGTGCCTGGTTCTGTTGTAGAGTCGCATAGAGTCCATGCAGTTCTCAGACAAACAGGCCCACTTGGCAAACTTGAGATCGTATGTGGTTTACAGGAGAAGGTGTGTCGGTCCCTATGACAACATGATGCTGGTGATCCTGGTGCATCATGGGAAGTATGTCTGCTGTGATATACCCTCCCTTTATATCAAAATACCTTTTTAAATGTTTACATTGCTGCCCTTTCATGCGATGATAACCTCTGGAAACCTCTGAAAAATTATACAGACATCTTACATACTGGAGTACAGGCAGAATGTACTAGGAGTGAAACATAATACTGGTGTCCTTCTCAATCAAAGATCTTTCAGGTTTACAATTACGAATAAATCGACAATGACACAATTTCCCTTAAAGGAAAACTCCAACATTTTGGGAAATTAGCTTATTTAACATCTTCCCTGGAGTTAGACAAGAAGATACATACCTTTTTTGTCTCTGTGCGTGCATTTAGCTTAGGGAACAGTCGCTCCGTTAGCGTAGCTTAGCTTCATCACTGGAAGTGGGGGGGGTTTTGCAGCCTGACCGTAATGAAGTTCTTGTGATCTATGATCTTATCTTATTTGATCTAATCTTATTTAATTTATCTCATCTCATCTTATCTTACCTTAAATCTGCACCAGGACCCCTGTAATATGTGCACATTGATGAATGTCAGTGCCATATTTATATATGGTCTCACTCTCTTGTTCATCAGGTAAGCAAAGCCGATCCAATCCATAACTTCTCAGGTTACTCAGGTTTTCTAAGAGCTATTGATCCCATTTTCTCCATCTTCTATTTCTCTGCCCCCCCCCCCCCTCTCTCTCTCTCTCTCTCTCTATCCCTCTCCTTGTGAGGTGTCAAATTCTCTGACTCATGCCATGCCTGGTGTGGTGGTGGAGGATGGGAGAGGAGAGGAAAGAAAAGATGAAGAGAGGAAAGACACTCTGCAGAGAGAGAGAGAGAGAGAGAGAGAGTGACCTTCATCCAGTATGAGGGATAGGATAAAAGCATGAGTTAACACCCTGCAAGAAGGTTAACTACCAATGCCAAAGAAACTATTCACAAAGATATAGGGCGCTAACGCAGCCTCTCTAATAATAGGAGATGTGGGATTGTAATTCAAGGCAAAATGACCATAACATCCCCGGCCCTGATGCTGAAGGAAATAAACACTTGTGGAAAAACCAAAACAGCATTATGGAATGGTAGCAGGCAGCGCTGCTGCATGGGATCTAAAACCAATTAGGGATTACCCTCATTTTGGAGATCTATCTGAAGAGTTCCCCCCCATCTCTCTCTCTCTCTCTCGCTCTCGCTCTCTTTCTCTCGAAGGAAAGCCAAATTACTAGCAGTATACAGTATAGATCTGACCCCCCCCCCCCCTAACACTAACCAAGGCAGCATAAACACAGGCTCAGAGACACAGTGTCACCGTGTGTCTGGAACCAGCAGCCACATGGGAGCTAACGACTGACGGTCCACAAGACATGGTCCTACAAAAAAGGTTCATTATCTGTGTCTGTTTGTGTTGCTCTGTTGTACTGATGTACTGTTCTAGCTGTAATGGGGGGGGGGGGGGGGGATAAAGCAGAGTCTTTGTGGTAATGAGGGGATGGAATGTTGATGCGAAAGCGGACGCGTCATCACTTTGATCAATGCGTGTTTGTAACTGACTGCTCCTCTCAGACCGCACGCCTATTCTCACTGTAAGTGAGTGACTGAGGGCGGCATCAGTCCGGCAGCCGGGGAGAGCGACGATTTAGGACAGATTTAGTCTCGGTGTGTTGCATCAGTTGTCACCCCTTGTTCATACCGCTGAAGTCGAACATAAACTGGCCGCCCTGATACTAGTTTTGAAGAGTTTCTCTCTCTCTCTCCGTCTCTGTCTCATCTCTCTTCCTCTCTCTCTCTTCCTCTCTCTCTTTCTCTTCTCTCTCTCTCTCTCTGTGTCTGTCTCTTTGTGTGTCTATCTCTGTGCCTCCCTCTCTGTGTCTGTCTCTGCATCTCTCTCTGTCTCTCTTTCTCTGTCTCTATCGCTCTTTCTCTCTCCTATCTCTCTCTGCCTCTCTCTCTGTGTCTGTCTCTGCTCCTCTCTCTCTCTCTCTCTCTCTCTCTCTCTCTCTCTCTCTCTCTCTCTCTCTCTCTCTCTCTCTCTCTCTCTCTCTCTCTCTCTCTTGTCACCTACCTAAGGGCGTAGGGGGTGAGTGACGGATGTCTATGTTGTCATGACAGAAAAGTCCTATTTTTTTTCTTATTGATTCTCAGCACTGAGAAACATGGCCTCCTGCTAAATGTGAAAATGTCTATCGTTCTGCTTGTGTTGTCGTTACTTGACTAGAACTGGAACACAGTCGCTATGATGGTAAATGGTAGAACATGCGCCTCACTGTTTTTGTCTATAGATGAGGTGGTGTCAGTGATTGAATACAGACATGTGTGTTGTATGGGGGGGGGGGGGGGGGGGGGTAGGAGCTCTACAGGGGAATCACGTGATAACCTTTCTGCTCTGGTAGTGTGTTTGTCTCAACCAGGCAGCCCGTTTAAGCCGCTCCGTGACATTTAGAAGATGGAGTGGGAGTCAGAGCTGTTGAAACTGTGTCTGTCATGGCAACTTGGTGCTTGAGGCAATGCCATACTTATTGTCTTGTACTGCACTTGTATGCTGTATAATGACAATACATTTAAATCTAATCTTAATTAGAGCAAATAATCTGGAAGGAACACAATATGTATATCTATATATTTATTCTTTTTACATTGTTTATCCATACATAGAAACACAAC
>NC_140181.1:84995547-85128923 GCF_963971535.1 Notolepis coatsorum | reverse complement strand
ACACTGAGAGATAAAACACTGCCCCTTCATCTCAAACCTCTCCGGTTTCACAGCCAACCCCCCGGCTCTCTCTCTCTCATTCTGTCTCCTGTCTCTCTCATCTCAGTGGAGAGATTGTGGGGGAAGCACAGTCATGTTCAAGGAATATTATCATCCTGGAGTGGCGTTGAATGTCTTTAATGCCTCTACATTTATAAGTCAGAGCAGCTATATACTGGAGTTACTTATAGAGTTGATATAGAGGTGGAAGAAGTACACAGTTCCTTAATTTAAGTAAAAGTAGAAATACTCAGATGAAATAGTACCCTGGAAAAAGTAAAGTCCTCCACTCAGGGGGAGTGTAGGGTAAGTGTAGGGTCTAAGAGCACTGGGTTGGCTGGGTAGTGTAGAGGTCTTCCACTGGGTCGGCTGGGTAGTGTAGAGGTCTAACCACTGGGTCGGCTGGGTAGTGTAGAGGTCTAAGCACTGGGTCGGCTGGGTAGTGTAGAGGTCTAAGCACTGGGTTGGCTGGGTAGTGTAGAGGTCTAACCACTGGGTCGGCTGGGTAGTGTAGAGGTCTAAGCACTGGGCCGGCTGGGTAGTGTAGAGGTCTAAGCACTGGGTTGGCTGGGTAGTGTAGAGGTCTAAGCACTGGGTTGGCTGGGTAGTGTATAGGTCTAAGCACTGGGTTGGTTGGGTAGTGTAGAGGTCTAAGCACTGGGTTGGCTGGGACTGGGTAGTGTATAGGTCTAAGCACTGGGTTGGCTGGGTAGTGTAGATGTCTAAGCACTGGGTTGGCTGGGTAGTGTAGATGTCTAAGCACTGGGTTGGCTGGGTAGTGTAGAGTTTTAACCACTGGGATGGCTGGGTAGTGTAGAGGTCTAACCACTGGGTTGGCTGGATAGTGTAGAGGTCAGTGTTCGTGGGTGGGAAGCCGGTGGGGTACGACTCGAGTCCTGGTAGCGACTCCTACTGGTCAGTTGGGGCACCTGTTCAGCAGGAAAGGAACTGGGGGAAATAGCATGAACTCCGTGTTACGTTCTCCCAGTGAAACTCCTCGTCCTCGCTGTCAGGTGAAGAGTTTTCTATGCAAAATCTTTTTTCTCAAAGTAACTAAGTAACAGATGGGTTCAGATGAATGTAGTGGAGTAAAAGTACAAAGTGCCCTAGAATGAAAATACTCAAGTAAAGTACAAGCACCTCAAATTGTACTTGAGTGAAAATGCTTTGCCACCGTGTTTAACTTGTAGCGTGAGTCAAATTCGAAATTTGTTGCAGAATTGTAGACAACTTCTAATTCTAATTCTAATTTCAGTGTAAAAAAAAAATTGAAATAACCTAGACCTAAAAAAAAGTCTAAGCTAGTTTTGGCATTTTTTTTTACCGTGGTATGTTTGGTATCATTCTTTTCAGCACAGTCTCACCTATATGACCTGACTGTTTTTTTTAAAGGGGACATGCATTATAAATGGATTTTTCCAGTATTTAGCATTGTTTTATAGCAATAGGGGTTAGTATCAATGGGTCTGTGTCTCTAATTACCATATTGACTCATCAGTCTAGTCTCAACTAAGTCGTTCTGATTTGACGGTAATGCTGACGTGAATAGGGTACTGATTTGCATAACTAACGCCCCCTCTATGGTTGACAGTGACAGCAGAGCGAGTGGAAATATCTTCACTTCCTCAAACAGAGCGAGGCAGAGAGAGAACGAGCGAGCGAGAGAGAGGGAGAGAGAGATAGAGGGGGAGAGAGAGAAAGGGAGAGAGAGAGAGATAGGGAGAGAGAGACAGGAGCTTCTGTCGGGGAAACAAACCGCGTGCGGTTGGAAGCAGTGGCACACACTCATTTACACACAACCTGGACCTCGCGGGGAAGCAGCAGTGGCACACACTCATTTACACTCAACCTGGACCGCGCAGGAATGCAATGCATGTCCCCTTTAAATAATAATATTATTATTATTATTATTATTATTATTATTATTATTATTATTATTATTATTATTATTATTATTATTATTATTATTATTATTATTATTATTATTATTATTATTATTATTATTATACTTTTCTTTTTATTTTCTTTTTTCAAATTCGAATTTCTTCCTTCAAGTTCGAATCTTGTGTTTTTAATTTTTATGTTATACGAAATTTACGAAAATAATGTGACAGCCCTAGCTCCTACTAATACTGTAGGTATGTTGTGTGGGATCTCAAAAGCCTGAAAAGCCAGGCTTCATTTGCACATAATTTTACCTTTTCCAGCTGGTTACTCAGGTATTCTCTCTGCTATGTTAAAATCCCAGCATGGCACTGTTCAGACGGGGGTAGAGTTGAGTTAATATTCCTTATGAAACCCAAGAGTGCAAATGGCTTGTGGCTACAATGTGGTTTAAGCTAGTCTTATCATCAGGACCCTCTCTGTAAATTGGGTTCTTCTCAGCAGAATCACTTCATTGAGGGAACTCGGCGCTAATGAGAAATGACATTATGAGGCTCTAGTCGTCGTTTATGTTTATTTATACATTTGTACTTTTTGTTTCCACATCTTCTTTGTTCAGAAATAGCTCAGCACCTCTAGCCTTTCGGCTCTCTTCCCACTCTGCAATATTAGACACTTCCTCCTCTCTCGTCGGGTTTGGGATCAAACACGCTGTCAGAACCTCTGAAAGGCAAGAAGCGTGCACGTTGAAGTCGGTGACAACTGGTGTACGTGTGTGTGCCGGCACGGGTGTGTTTATGTGTGTATTGTTGCGTGTGTGAAAGTGAGTGTGTGTGTGTGACGTGTGTGTTCCCTGAAGACCTCATTAGAGTGGACTGTGCCATTACAACTAAATAGAGCCTAACATCCCACTAGCCGACCCCTCTGACCTCAGGGGAGCTCACGAGCCACTTTCATGGGGTGACAGTGGCTCAGGAGGTAGAGTGGTTGTCTGGTAGTCGAAAGGTTCCCGGTTCGATTCCCGGTCCTCCCGTGCAGTGTGTCGAAGTGTCTTTGAGCAAGACACTTAACCCCTAATTGCTCACGATGAGCAGGTTGGCACCTTGCATGGTCGCCTGAATGTGTGAGTGAATGGGTGAATTTGAGGAACAAAATTGTAAAGCACTTTGGATAAAAGCTGTTATATAAATGCACCATTTACCATTTGTATCCTCTCTGTCACCCACTGTGCGCTCCTTTCCTTGAGGTAAAGATGGGTTGATGCCTGGCTGGGTTGTTCCTACATTAATGCACCGTGCCAAGCAAGGCGCCAGTTGGACGTCCACAATGTCACAGTCACAGTCTCAGGTCACAGTGACTTTTATCTCTGTAGACAATGCACTCAATCTGTCATCCCACCTTCTTCAATATGTCAGTGTGTTTATTAGCTGCAACCAGCAGCTGTCGGTCTGTCGGTCCACAAACATTTCCCACCCTCTAGTGGCCACAGGTTTCACCCTAGGAGGCTGAGATTGGGCATGGATGTTGTGTGTGTGTGTGTGTGTGTGTGTTATACCAATTGGAGAAAAGGGGGAGTGGCAATGGGAGTGGCATACCGCTAAGAGGCATAAAAATCGTGTACACAAATTGTGTGTGTGTGTGTGTGTAATGTATGTGTGTATGTGTGTGTGTATGTGTGTATGTGTATATTAGGGCTGCACGATTAATCGGTTTTAAATCGAAATCGCGATTTGGAATGATGCAATTATCAAGTCGCCAAAAATAAATAAAAAATCACAATTTTTTAATTTAACTTTTAATTTAATTTAACCAGGACGTCTCATTGAGATACAAGATCGGTTTGGGAGAGGGAGGTAAGGGGTTTTAGATTGTGTGTTGTGAAGTTTAGACTTCAGAGAGGGTACAGAAAAAAAAGTAAAGAAAAAAAGGTAGGCTTGGGCGGTATGACGGTATTGCAATATACCGGGGTATTTAGAAATACCGACGGTATTGAAAATCAATACCGTCGTCACCGTCAAAATCACAGATGCGCTTCAGCTTCTATTACAGTGAAACTGAGTTTTGAGTGTAGTGCACACACTGTGTATAGTGCACACACGCGCCAGCAGAGGGCGAGACCAGTCTAGTGGAGCGAGTGGGTCACAACGGTGTTCACGTTTTACGGTAATGTTGCGACAGTGCTGTGAAAATACCGTAAAGCGTTGTGACGAGAGTTGATGTGTGTTGTTGTGGAGTGGTGCGCTGGTGGAGCAAGCAAATACTCTGTCTCTTATTATATGTGAACTAAAGAGTACAAGGTTTACACAACAGCCCCCACCCGCCTTTTTATTGTATTTGTATCGTCCTGTACTATCCGCTGTCAGCTGTGTATCTCTCTCTGTGAGATACTGAGCTTGATTAGATAGCGTTAGCTCACGCTAACTAGCGTTAGCTCTGCGGCTAATCTTAGATTACCCTGAACTAAATCAATGACTAGGTTATAAAGCATTCGAGTCGTTTTCACTGCACATAGAAGTAGCCAAACAACGGGAGCATTTCGGGAGCATATGACCAAAACTCATGCAATTTCGAGCCCTTAACGAATCAAATAGTCTGCCAAGGCTAGATGCTAACGCAGTAACGCTAACGGTGCGGGCTTCTGACTACCAATCTGAGAGCTGACGATGATTTGTTTACTTGGTGTGTGTGTGTGTGTGTGAGTAGTGTGTGTGTGTGTGTGTGCGTGCATGCATGCGTTTGTGTCTACTCACATAGCAGCTGTGTCTGGTGTTGTTCATTCCTTTTGTTGCTGTATTTTTTATAATTTTGCACACCAGCCTGTCTGTCTGTCTGTGTGTCTGTCTGTGTAGTGTGTGTGTGTGTGTGTGTGTGTGGTGTGTGTCTACTGTATAAATGGTCTCTGTTACCCCTTGCCCTTACAGCGCGTGTGTACACACCCTGACACCCTCTTCCCTACCCCTCTCGACACGTCCAAGCGGGGGACACCCTATCCGCTTTCCCCTCGCTGTGTTTGTCGAGTGGACACCCTATACACCCCCCCGGCCCACCCATGTACTGTATGCAGAGAGGGAACCCTGTTTCTTTCTGTCGCCATGGTGAGGAAGCTCATCTGTTCTCATTCCTTACACCTGGCTCCCCTAAGCCAGAGCCCAGAGCAGCCCTCTGTTTGCTGGTTGTTCTAGCGGCATCCTTCAGGTGTCCGGTCATCTACCACCCATCTCCTGGACCAGCCCTATCTCACTTAAACATGTAAATAAAGTATTTATCAACACAGGAAAAGGTACATAATGTACGTTATGTTATATTATAGCCATACGTAATATATTTACATAGTATATCTGCAAAGGTAAAAAATAAATAAAAAAAAACAGTGCAAAACATCATGATCGGGAGTCGAGGTAACAGTGTGGTTAAGGTTTGTTATGGTTATGGTTAAGGTTATGGTTAGCAGCCCCGATCTCGCTTAGTATTGTGAATGAACCATTATCATAGTATTGCTGTGTTTGTATCAGGGTGGGTGGCTTGTTTTAGTGGTGAGTGAACTGAACCACAAGCACTGTTCAACTCAATTCCTGGTCGCGCTGTTTGGGACTTTTGCCAATACGAAATATATGACATACAATACATAAATACTATATTTTCTACGTATGTCGTTTTTCTTTTTTCCCCCTGTGGTCGAGATTAGTACTTTATTAAAATGTTCTGATGAGACCGTGTTTCCTGGATGCTACTGAAAACACATTGAGGGACTTACTTACACTGGCTGCTTTTACAGGGTTCCCACGGTACCTGGAAAACATTGAAAACATGGGATTCATTTTTTCATTTTCCAGGTATGGAAAGGCATGGAAACTGAGCAAAAGTGACCAATTACATGGAAATACAAACAGTTGTCCTGGAAAATTGTATTGGATGATGTGTAATAAAATTTAACTATTGAGCACAGAATTAACATGAGTTTATAAAAACCCTTTACATTTGAACAGCTTTTACTGTTGGATGGATGATCCCATGTTGTAGAGCATGCTCTTGGCATCCTATATGGTATATTGGATGTTGGAATTTGATGCAGGCAACTTGGTGAGCCAAGGGAGCCTTGGCATCTACAGTGAAACTTGAGTGAAACTTCTTATGCAAGTTTATCCTCAAATGTAAGTAGCTGTGTTTTAACTGTGTGGTAAACCTGGGTTTATCAACGTTAGTTAGTAAGCAGTGCAATCTTGCTAACTAGCTAGCCAACGTTAGCTCTCATAACGAGCCAGTTAGCCAGCGCCAGGTACAGTAGCTAGCCAACGTTAGCTCTCATAACGAGCCAGTTAGCCAGCGCCAGGTACAGTAGCTAGCCAACGTTAGCTCTCATAACGAGCCAGTTAGCCAGCGCCAGGTACAGTAGCTAGCCAACGTTAGCTCTCATAACTAGCCAGTTAGCCAGCGCCAGGTACAGTAGCTACCAACGTTAGCTCTCATAACGATAGCGAGTTAGCCAGCGCCGGGTACAGTAGCTAGCCAACGTTAGCTCTCATAACGAGCCAGTTAGCCAGGAAGAGGAGGATGACAGAGGAAAAGGGAGAACAGTGGAGAAGAGTTGAGAAGAGTAGGAAGAGAAGACAGGAGCGGACACGAGGGGAGGTGTGGAGAGAAGAGGACAGGATGAGATAGGAGAGGAGTGGAAGAGAGAACATATATCAATCCCAGTGCTCATGTGTTCCAGTTCAATAAATTGTTGTTCATCTACAGCTTGTTGCATTATTTCATGCATTGATATTATCAATAAGACTTATCAAAAATCTCTAAGCATTTACAATGTAGACTTGACTGGCACATCTTTTAAATCAAGTAAGTAGTCCGGTGTCCTAGGGGGTTGTGTGTGTGAGGGGAGGGGGGCGCGGATGAGGGCGGAAAACTTCAGGGGCCTATAGATCATCACTTAATATGGTACCTGGAAAATCAGGAGGTAGTATGGAAAAAAATTTCAAGGCAAGCGTGGGAACCCTGTTTTATCCATGACGTCATGATGAGTCACTGATGACACCTCTGGCTTCTTCTCAGCTTCAAATTTGTGTTTTATGATTCTATGAGTGTAGACCTTGTGGGTACTTATTCTTTTTTATATATATATATATATTATTATTTCTTGTTCGACATTCGGTTTCTCAAAACCTCTTTCAGTGTAGTACATAGAAGTGAATACAAGCAGCGGATCATAGCTGAAGCTTTGACACGGCCAGTGTGAGACAGAGCGCGACTGTTAACACCAGGGTTAGATGGACAGACAAGAGAGAGGGGAAGGACAGTAGACATGTCAACTCTTGCCTCTCTCTCTCTCTCTCTCTCTCTCTCTCCTGGTGCCACTGGGAGCTCTTCGTCTCGGGCCTGGCGGGCGCTGTAGTCTGCTACCTCGCTAATTCCCCATGTCCTGAGCTCCCAGTTCTAATTTAGAACAGAGGGGGTCTGTTCACTCGGCTGCTGCTTGGGATTCTGAGAATGACGGGTTCAGAGGCACACCGCCCTCTCGACACAGAGCACATGCCTTGTTATCAGCCCACAGACCAGCACATAATGATCCCTCCCGACCATTAACTCCTAATGCAATAAAGTGCTAACATTCTTTAGCCATGGCCTACAGTGCCTATAATATAGCATAATGAAGTTAGCTCACGGGAACCACGCATGGGTTCTGGATGTAGAACCTTTCAATTGGGCTTCTTGTAACAAGGGGGGAAATGTGGCGGTCTTGTTTATTATCAACTCAATCCCTGGGCCTTGTTCAATCTTTTAAGGAAACATTATTGTTCATATGGCCCCAAACTCTGGAACTCCATGAAAGCCTTAGGGCCACCACCACTGTTAGTAGTTTTACAAATAAACTTAAAACACATAGTTTTACTGCTGCTTATGGTTAAGGTTATCTGTTTTTGTTCTTACATCTTTTTGTGTAAAGCACTTTGTAAACATTGTTTTTACATATATATTATTATTATGAGACAAGTGTTTAATTGATGACAAACGACGAAGACAAATCCTGTGACGTTGGTTACAGTCTTTGAACCGGATGAGGCTGGTTCCAGTCCAGTGACGCTCTGTTCTGCTCAGCAGCCCATGTTGACAAGGCCGGGCACCAGGCACGTCCACGAATAGGAGACCAAAATGTGCGCAGCCGTGCGGTCAAGCTCTGCGGTGTCCAGAGAGGAGGAGGTTGTGTGTTCAATAGAACAGGTCTTTGCGTGCATCTAGAGCACAAATTAACCAAACATTAAATAAACTAGCAGAACAGCAGCAGCAGCAGCAGCCGAAAGCAACCTGGAGAGTTAGAGCAAGCCTCCGAGCTAGAGCCTCCGACCAACACTCCCGATGATTAAACATCATCTCCTCCTCCTCACACGGCCCATCAAATATACCCACCAAAGACAACGATGGCACCTGCTGTCACAGAGAGGCACTCTGTGCTCAGTCCTGTGACGCTGCCGTACTGTGATACTGCTGGGCGGAATGGACTCGGCCCACAAACACCGTTCATATTTAAAACGAGTGGCCCTGACCTGTCAAACAGGAGAGGATGCGAGAGCCGCTCACAATCTGCCACCATCGCTGTTTACAGAGTCAGTCTGCTGTAGAGTATCCCCGGGTTTCTAAAAAACACCACGGAAGAGAAAGAAATATATATTCAATTATTATTCAAATATTTCGACAGTGTGTTGAGTAGCCTATATGTCGCAGGGCATTTGAGAACTGTCAAATCGCAGTCCTCATTTACTTCCATAATAATGTGTGTGTGTGTGAGTGCGTATCATGCTGCATCTATATTTATCCTGTACTTCCCCTGTTCGAACCGACAACCGTGAGGAAGCGTAGATCAAGAGGAAAACGTAAATATTTCCATAAGCTAATTATACACTGTGTGTGAGACTGCGAAGCACCCCAGGTGACTCAGGCATTAATCATCCCATGTCACAGGGACTGACATGAACATACCCAGTATAGCGCACTGTCATTTTGGGATCGGCACAGATGCTTCTCATTTGCTGGAGATTTTCTGTCTCTTCTGTCTTCCGAGACCAGCGCTTCTCCCTGACTGATTATGATAGAGTGGAAAAAACCATAAAACGAAAATCCAAAAGTTTTTTGCAATTTCATGAAAACTATTTAAAAAAAAATCGTTCCTGGGATGAACTACAAAATCTTCCGCATATCCTACATGTCCAGACTCTGGGAGGATGTAATTTGTAATTGTGTGTGTGTGTGTGTGTGTGTGTGTGTGTGTGTGTGTGTGTGTGTGTGTGTGTGTGTGTGTGTGTGTGTGTGTGTGTGTGTGTGGGTGTGTGGGTGGGTGTGTGGGTGTGTGTGTGTGTGTGTGTGTGTGTGTGTGTGTGTGTGTGTGTGTTGTGTTGTGTGTGTGTGTGGGTGTGGGTGTGTGTGTGTGTGTGTTGTGTGTGTGTGTGTTGTGTTGTGTGCGCACGCACGCAGGTCTTCTTTATACTTGGCTCACAATGAGAGGAGCTGGATGTCAGTTAATGAACACTCCAGTCAGAGTGTAAGTCATGACGCCTCCCGCTGCTTATCAGGACCCCATTTCCCCTGAAGCTACAGGGAGCCGGTGGAACATGGCTGACAGACCCAGCAGTTTGTGTCAATATCCTGCTGCACAGGGGTCTTCATTATCACCTCGGCCCACTTCATTATGAACAAGCATCAGTAGAAATGGACTTAAAGGTAGAATCTGTAATGCAGTGAAAGAGCCACCTCTCTAGGCAAAAGCGCCCTGCTTGGTATTGCACTTTGTTTACATTTTTTGCTTACCATTTAATTACTAAGTGCCTCCACTACAGGGTTTCCATTATCCGGTAATTACCATTTTCTTACCGGGAAAATCTGTTGAAGTCTGACATATTTAAGGTAAGATACGATAAGATATTTCTTTTATCAATCCCCTTGGGGAAATTTGGGAGTCATAGCAGCATGGGGAGGGGGGAGGGGAGGTACAGGTATGGGCAGGGTAATCGTAGAAAGACATACTACATTATAGCCTAGGCAATAGAATTTGAATCATAAAAATATGAGAACAAATAAACAGTGTAAACAATATAATTAACTCTGAATATAAAGATAAACAGTGTAAACAAAGGTACAGAGGAGGGTCTGTATGCCTGTCGGTTATATTATACGTTACAATAAATATTCTATCTTAGTCATTTATAATGTCTGGTGAAAATAATTTGAGAGTGGGCCAAACTGGCCAAGGTAGTCTGCTTGATCCCCAGTGTGCCAGCAGAGAGAGAGGGGTCTCTCTCTATCTGTTCACAGTGGAGCTGTAGCTCAGCGCTGTCTGTGGCGCTGAACTGGACAGCTAATTTCTCTCTCTTAAAGGATGACTTTGCTATTTTGAACCTTAGACCCTATTCTTGGTCTGTCTACCACTGTAGGAGCCAAAGCTATATATTTAGGTTATTGTATTATATGAATGTGTGTATGTTTATTTTTATAACCTTACATTGAAACGGCATTAGGAATATTGATTGGATTTAGATAAAGTCATTGAACCGTCTTATTTGTCATAATAGAACATTCTAGAACATTTGTGATGTCACAGTATGATGTCATAACCAAACATTCTAGAACAGTTGTGATGTCACAGTATGATGTCATAACTGAACATTCTAGAACATTTGTGTATATTCAGCAAGAGGTCAGTGTGCATCTTGAAACAGTGCTGAGCAGTACTTAACAGATAGACTAAACAACATAGATTTAAGCCTGCATTTCTAGCCCAGGGTGCCTTGCCTACCGTTTTGCTGTGGAAAGAGTCGGCAAGTTGATTTACGGCTTTCAGGTGAGGAGGAATTTTCATGTGATTTTGGAGACTGGGAAAATACAGTTTTCTTACCTTGTAGTAGTAACGTGAATATTTAGGAAAATAGCTTTAGGACCAGCTTTAGGTTTGTTTCCGGTTGCCGACCGACCCTGCCGATTTAGGTGCGACCCAATTTATTTTATGGTATATGCTGACTAGATCAGAACAAAAACTGTCAAATGTTTTTAAGCTCAATAAAGACGGATCATATTTGACCGGAATGTCTCCCATTCGTCTGGGACATTGAGAACTTCCAGGACACGTGGACAGACACCAATTATTAAGGAGGGGACGTCCTGTCACTTCAGTGTTGGGCTGGTTAGGAAGGAGGGGACGTCCTGTCACTTCAGTGTTGGGCTGGTGAGGAAGGAGGGGACACTGTGTCACTTCAGTGTTGGGCTGGTGAGGAAGGAGGGGACGTCCTGTCACTTCAGTGTTGGGCTGGTGAGGAAGGAGGGGACACTGTGTCACTTCAGTGTTGGGCTGGTGAGGAAGGAGGGGACGTCCTGTCACTTCAGTGTTGGGCTGGGTAGGAAGGAGGGGCCATACTGTCACTTCAGTGTTGGGCTGGTGAGGAAGGAGGGGACACTGTGTCACTTCAGTGTTTGGCTGGTGAGGAAGGAGGGGACGTCCTGTCACTTCAGTGTTGGGCTGGTGAGGAAGGAGGGGACACTGTGTCACTTCAGTGTTTGGCTGGTGAGGAAGGAGGGGACGTCCTGTCACTTCAGTGTTGGGCTGGTTAGGAAGGAGGGGACATCCTGTCACGTCCGCCTCTCAACCTCCTGGTCACCAGCCTGCCTCTCTAACCTCCAGGCCACAATGTAAATAGAACAGCTCCAGACTTTATACCTGATGTGTTTTACCACTGTAGTTCTTTTGGATTTGGAAGAGAGTTGTTCATGTTCACTAGTAATATCTTAGACTGTACAGGCATAGCACATATTCATTCTGAAATTGGGTGTAGTTCCCCTTTATGAGCAATGAGCATATAATATGACTTCCATTATGAAACTGAGGTGCAATTTGAGGACAGTGAAAAGCAACATTATGTTCACAAGAAGATACTACAGGCTGTGTGGGCAGCTTTGAAATACTGTATGCACACTAAAATCTAATTATATGGTTGTATGTATAAGATTGACTTTTACTTCTCTGGTGTGTGGCTTTGGAAGAGAGTATAGCTCATGTCCAGTCATTTTGATTGGCCTTTACTTGGCCATTGAAATAATGTATTGGAATTATTTTAATTTAGTGAATAAATCATTGAATCCACATTCCACAATGAGTTTTATAAGTGATGATGATATCACAATGGAATCACAATGTTACTGATTGAATAAATGGTAAATGAACTGCATTTATATAGCGCTTTTATCCAAAGTTATTTACAATTTATTAGATTAGATTAGATTAAAATGTATTGTCATCATACAGCACAACAGGCCTACAGTACAACAAAAAGAAGTGTGCAGGGTGCAAATTTAACAGTAAAGTGCAACAGCAATATACAATGTAAGGTGATTAAACTGGGTACAAAATATACAAATTAGTACTACTGATTAGTACTAGGGCTGTCCCTGACTAAGGATTTGGATGGTCGACTATGATTGGCCAAAATTTGCCGTTAGTCGACTATTGGTCGACAAAAAAATATATATAATATTTTAAATTTTTTAAATTTTTTTAATTTAATTTTGTATCATTCCATTTGAGCTGTGGGGGGTGCTTAATGTCTGAAGGAGTCGACTGAAGGCTTCTTGTTCTGAAAAAGCATGCAATTGGTCCACTGATGGATACATCTTGATATTTGTCTAGTCTAGTGTGTTCATTAGATGGGTGAAATCCTCTTTCAGTGCCTCTGTGCCTGTTTTCGTAGGCAGTTAGCCTCTGGTATGCATGCCATTAGCGTTAGCCACGCTTCTAGGCCTCTTTTCTTTTGGAAAGAATGATACAAAAAATTATAATATATATATTTTGTATTCGACTAAGAGGTTGGCTAGTCGACTACAGCTCCTTTCGACGATTAGACTAATACGGGTCAGCCCTAATTAGTACTGATTAGTACTACTAATACTACTACTGATTAGTACTACAACCTATGCCTCACATTCACCCACTCACTCACTCCTCAGCTACCCACAGTATTGTGTTGAATGAACAATGACATTGAATTCATGCTTTTTATTCTCAAGGGGTTTGGTGAGATTGAGTTGTGATAGTGGAGTTAACCTCCTGCTGCCCTAAAATATTCGAATGAATGAAGACGAGATATGAAAGGAAGTGCTGCCTCACACACACACACACACACACACACACACACACACACACACACACACACACACACACACACACACACACACACACACACACACACACACACACACACACACACACACACACACAACAATGTCTCGGTTCCCAAGGTCTTCATCAGGACCTTCATGGATGAATAAATGAATGTTTTCCAGCAAGAAGAAGAAGAGTGTGAGAGCTTTTAATAGAGGCCTTACACAGGATATTCTGGTATGGCTGTCTGTAACCATTGGTAACCATTTTCAAAAAGAAATGGCTAATTTATGTGCAATGGTAGATCAGGTAAAACTCTGGAAAAGCTGATATGATGTTATGTTGATGTTACTATTCTACTGTGACTTGTTTACAAGATCCAGTAATAAGGCACCAAATTATTATGTATTTGTTGATATATTTATCATACATCAACATCAACCTATAGCAACCGTTGTTTTGCACATAGCAACAACGGTTGCTATTGCCATGTACAAAACAATGGTCACGACTCACTCACTATGTTACAGGCAGCCATGTTGGAAGACGGAGAACCACACAGACATTCTGTTCAAGGCTTCTATTGTGGAGCCTCACTGTCTCCTATGCACCCGTCACTGTGTACTCAGGTGTGCACTACTGTAGTACCTGGAGAAAGAGAGAGAGAGTGCCTGCCTTAACATTCCAACATGCATGCATAACACGTGTGTGTGTGTGTGTGTGTGTGTGTGTGTGTGTGTGTGTGTGTGTGTGTGTGTGTGTGTGTGTGTGTGTGTGTGTGTGTGCTGTAGTAGTAGTCGTTCCACAGTTTGATCAATCATTATTCTATTCTCTCCAGCAGAGCACTGACGGATTTGGGAGACAGAGAGAGAGAGAAAGAGAGAGAGAGAGAGAGAGAGAGAGAGACAGCATCGGCCTTCGTCTGACAGCGTGACCAGCGGATGAGCCTTGTTCATGCGTCTCCCTGTGAGCCACTCCCACACCACTATGAATTGTGAGCAGGACTTTGGAGATGGGGGGTTGGGAGTGACCCTCACATTACGACTGCTCATGCACGGAAAGGTAATAACCTGGGAGGAGGGCGGGGGGACTGATGGAGTGTGTTTAAGTGTGAATACATAAACAGTAGTGTTCTGTTATCTTGCTGTGACCCTACAGGATTCATTAAGAATCTATCTATCTATTGTACCTACTGTATATCTATCTTATCTATCTATCTATCTATCTATCTATCTATCTATCTATCTATCTATCTATCTATCTATCTATCTATCTATCTATCTATCTATCTATCTATCTATCTATCTATCTATCTATCTATCTATCTATCTATCTATCTATCTATGACCTATATGTTTTTTACTATAATGCTTTGGTGTTACGTTTTAAATCGCAGAATGTACAGAATTGATTGTGACTGATTGATTTAGTGATATAATTTCAAGTGTTATTTGCGTTTAATTAATCCTATGTCTTTGATTATTTTATCTCTTTGCATTTTAGGAGGTTGGTAGCATCATAGGAAAGGTGAGAATTCCTATTTCATTTGTTGTTGTTTTTATAAAAAAAAAATCTAGTTATTCCAGGTGTGTAAAACACATTTAGGGGCATCAATCCTCTGTTCTAAAACTTGGCTTTAACGATTTATTTTGTGTTCGGATTCATAATAATAATCTTTTTATGGAATTATTTCCCCCCTTATTGTCCCTTTTCTTGCAAAACACAAGGCCTTCCTGACAAACAATTTGCACGTCTATGTATCTCCATCCCCGACCGTAATTGCCTTAAACCAACCCTCTTAAGACTTCCCCCATCCCCTAATGTGGTACGGTAATCCATCAAACGGAGACATTAGTGCACGCTGACTGCAAGCCTCCTGTTGAAACCCCAGATCCAAAGGCATTATACTGTTGGCCCCTGGTGGGCACTTTCACTGTCTGTTAGGCTGGGCTGCCTCTACGTCATCCTGGCTCCCAGTGGCTCCCAGTGGCTCCCAATGGCTTGCCTCGTAACACAACACTTTGGAGGGAACATGACAAAAGAGTGGGAAGGAGAGAAAAAGATAGAAATGGACACAGAAAAGTAGACGGAAAAATCGGACAGATAATAAATGATTGATTGATTGATTGATTGATATTTTTTATTTTTGTGTCTTACATACAGATGTATGCAGCCCATATGGGCTTACAAGACACATAAACAATAAGTAAATAGTATACTTAACAATAAGTATATAGACCAAGATAAAAAAAAATAAAACATAACAAGCTGTAAACAATGTACTTCAAAGAAACAAGAGGAATTCATATACAATTATATAGGATATAATGTGTTTTGTCTCAAGTTTTTCTCCAAAAATCCTGCAAAACCGAAAATCTCCACAAAAAAACAACTCAACATACAACTCTCAGACTGCCAAAACAAATCCGGATTTACAAATGGAACTTTCTTAAATAAAACCCTCCTCAAGTCGGTGTACAAGGGGCAGTGAAAAACAAAGTGAAATTCATCCTCCATAATACTTTATTTGTAGAGCACCTTTCATACAAGAATTGCAGCTCAAAGTGCTTCACAGCAGTATAAAAAGACATAGGCATGAAATGAGCACAGAATTGACATACAATTAGCACAGAATTGTCATACAATTAGCACAGAATTGACAAAAAAGTCCAGCCTCTCCTCCTCACTCTCCTCCCATCACATACGAGGCCCCAAAACGTCAGTCACAAATGGAACGTGTGGCTGTGGTGCTTGAGCCCGTCTAAAATTACACCCCGTAGAATAATAAGGTAAATGACAAGGGGTTTTGCTCAGAGGAGTCTGAGATGATGCGGCGCTTGACACCAAGCAAGTGGCTGTCAGTGCCATGTGTGAGAGTGTGAATTGGACTGATTATTATGACGGGGGAGGCCAGCCACGGGCTGAGTGACAGATGGAGAGGATGCGGTGCACGGCAGAGGTGTGACTCGGTTCTCTTGTGTCTGACAGGGGGGCTCCACACAGGGGGGGGGGGGGCTTCACACAGGGGGGGGGCCTCCACACAGGGCTGCACATGCAGACGTACCACGCAGATAGTGTCCTCGTCTTGAACAATGCCTCAGATTAGCGCGCAGCTCCAAGCTCTTGTGCTAGATTATTCTGTTGTCGACACGACTGAATTCTTCTTTGTCAACCTTTTATGTTTGCTAATGTAAAGGTATTGTGTAGGACTGGGGGCGACTCATCGATGTCACCGGGTTTTTACGGAAATACGTCGGTTTGCATAATGTGCGTCGGGGTGTCGCTATGACAACGTAAAATGGCTGTGCCCGGTCAAAGCATGGAAACGGTTAAGCGCGTTCTGGAGCAGCTGCAACAACAACAACGTGCCCACAATCACCTAAAGTGTAGTGGTATTTTAGATGCAGACCCAACAATGTGGTGCTCTGTACACTCTGCAAATGGCTTATCACAGTAGTACAACTGCTATGCAAGAACACTTGAAGTGGAAGGCCTGTTTACTGTGTGTCCCTACCCAAGCATGATATTAGGGTTATCAGCAGTAGCAGTTAGATAGACTAGATTTTCTAACATGGCCTCCATGTTAAAAGTACTTTCTGAAACTGCTGCTGTTATGGAACACCGGCGTACGTCATATAACATTGTTATTCAGCCGTTCTATATGTTCTGTTTACTTAACGGCCATGTATGAGTGAGGAAGTGGCTTCAAGTCACTACTAGGAAGATTCTGACCTCAATATGTCATCGTAATTTCACTGTCCGTGCCTTGGCAGGATTAAGATAAGATAAGATATTCCTTTATTGATCCCCTTGGGGAAATGCAGGCATCATAGCAGCATGGGGGAGGGGGGAGGGGATGTACAGGTAGTAGAAGACATACAGGTACAGGTCAAAGAATTATAGTACAGTGGAGAAGTACACATTTTATAAAAAGTCAAATATAATTAACTCTGGACATGTGCATATGGGCAACAAGGTGCGAGATGAGGGTATGTATGCCCTCTCAGTTATATTTGCCCTACAATAAATATAGTTACAATATATAATCGAATAATCTAAATATAATCGAATATATAATCTTAAAAAAAAAGAAATGCTAAAATGCTAAATATATGCAATATATAATCTAATAATCCAATAGTCTAAATCTAATCTAATATATAATCTAAAAATGCTAAATGCTAAATATATGCTCTGATGAAGTATACAGTATTCACATACAGTGTTCCTGCAGACATTGAGACGGATGAGAATGTAGGATAATTGACAAGAGCATCATTGATATCCTCTATGTTGTATTTATTGTGTGTCCGGGTCAGATCCAGCACAAAGGAAGCCTTTTCAAACAAAACCTGCTTCATCAACAAAAACAGCTCCTCATTCGGTTAGCGAGGCTTCTCCAGTGCCAGGGTTTAGGGGAAATGTGGTCTTATCATGAGAATTAGGCTTCCATTTTTTACAGCAATCACTGTTTGCCCTACCATGGGCATTAGTGATGGGAGGGGCCAGCCACTAACCAGCACCCCACCTTCCTCACTGTGTGAAAATGTTGAGCCAGTCTTTGATGCAGTCGCATCACAATAATAGCCTTGGATAAACTACCCCCCCCCCCATTTGTTTACTGTACTATAACTATACTAGCCTAGCTTAGCACAAATTACTGGAAGCGGATACGGACTACTAGCCTAGCTTAGTTTTAAGCTAGGCTAGTGATCCTATAGCCTAGCTTAGTTTTAAGATAGGCTAGTGGTCTGCTGGGTTCGAGCCCAGCTCTCGGCGTTGCTACCAGCTTGGCTGGTCGTTCATACTAATACAATTGGCAGTATTAGGGGGTGGGAAGCTGGTGGGTGGGGATCGGACGTTGTGGACAGCGACTCCTACAGGTCGGTTGGTGCGCCTGCGCAGTAGAATCAGGAAACGACGAGGGCGGCGTGTCCCTCCCACGCAGACCCTCGTTGCTGAGAGATCGCGCTGTGCAGGTGAAAAGATGCGACGGCTGCCTCCTCGAGTACCGGAGGGGACACGTGGTGCAAGGCTTCGTCCACATTGCAGCCGGCTTGTGGGAGGCATGGCCTAACAGCGTTCGAGACAGGGGAGGGTAGAATTGGACAATGCGAAATTGGGGACGGAAGAAAAATAGAAAAATGGGGAGAAAAAGTAGATAAAAAAAAAAGATAGGATAGTGGTCCGTATCCACTTCCAGTCATTTGTGCTAAGCTAGGCTAGCTTTCTACTGAACGCACAGAGAGGAAATTGGTATCTACTGCATTGTGCCGAATGTAAGATTTTCGGGGGTCCTCTAGACTTTTAAATGCCATTATACATTCACAAGAACAGATGGTGACATCTACCTCTATCGGACAAGCACTCCACCACTACTAGTCTCCACTACAGACTACTGAGGCCACTCCACCAAATGGAGTCTATCACGGGCCAATGTGATCTCATCCGCCTCCGGAAGCCGCTCCATCAGGAGGCTGGTCGTAGGATAATGGAGTCTCATCCCCCTGTCAGTGGCTACTCTGAAAGGTCTCCTTTCCTTCTCTCAAACAATCTCTGCTGAGCACACCTGCGCAGGAGCTAACGGCTCCACGTGCATCAGGCTGTTGCATCATTGCTCTAATGAACTAACTATCGATTTCTAAAATGATTTTCTTTATAAAAACAAGATTTGGTTTTTCAAAAAAGTATTTTTCCAAAAATGAGTCTTGAAAAAGAGGGGTTGTCTTATGTTCAGACCAACACGGTATCTTCTTATTAGTAGCGCATTTCCCATAACGCCGGCATGTTCCTTTAAATGTGGTTTGAAACGCAGAGGTCGGGACGACCCTTCAGACAAAGCACATTTGGCTCCTGTTTAATGTTTGTCCTTCATCTTTCCTTCCCCAGAAAGGAGAGACGGTGAAGAGAATACGAGAGGAGGTATGGTTTTTATCAACTCTTTCTACTCTACTTTCTATCTACTCTTTAATGTCTGAATCACCGCTGTTCATCATCTGGAGTAAAGGCACTCACATGATCTCATGTTGCATACTAAGTAGCTCACGCTATTTATTGTTATTGTTTGTGTCTCGATGTGTGCACTGTGCGCGCGTGCGTGCGTGCGGGTGTGTGTGTGTGTGTGTGTGTGTGTGTGCATACATGAAACATAGAGAAATAAGAATGACATCCTGTGCCCTGTCTCTCGGGCAGTGGAAATGAATCATACACAGTTATTATCTTCCACTTCCTGTATAGACCAGCCTCCCATCACAAATAGAGTAAGGTTACAGTTGGAGGGGCAACCATAATCACATCTTAGATCTCTAATATTGGTTAGTGCCAATATTTATATTAAGGGGATCAATAAAGGAATATCTTATCTTATCTAATAGTAAAGCCCAGTTCCCGCTCATTATTTGGGAGCTGTGAGTCTCAGAAGTGCACACAAAGGAGGGTATTGTCTGACCTGCCTTTTGGGGCATGGTGACTTCTTCTCTTTCATTAAAATGCTCTACTTGTCTTTATCGTTCACTGCGTGTCCCTCTCTCCCACCTTTTCTCTAACAACCCCCCCCCCCCCCCCCATGTGCCAGGCTCTGTCCTTCCCTGCCTTACCCATCCTTCTCTCTCTCTCTCTCTCTCTCTCTCTCTCTCTCTCTGTGCCCCCTCCCCTCTTGTAAACCTCCAGGGTGCGATGATGCATGATTTAACTCTTTGTATTAAAAGTAATTAGCTTTCCATTGTAGCACTACGTTTGGCTCTGACTGCAGGGTGCTGTGGGTTTATGTTGTACTTTATGAGGCACAGGGATAAACAGCGACAGAGAGGTCAGGGGGGAAAACGCAGCCCTACAGATCTACTGGATAAACACCTCATCCAGACTCGTTGTCATCCATGCGTCCGTCCATCCATCCATCCATCCATCTATCTTTCTAGTTATCCTTCTATCCATCCATCCTTCTATATATCCTTCTATCCATCCATCCATATATCTTTCTAGTCATCTATCTATCTATCTATCTATCTATCTATCTATCTATCTATCTATCTATCTATCTATCTATCTATCTATCTATCTATCTATCTATCTATCTATCTATCTATCTATCTATCTATCTATCTATCTATCTATCTATCTATCTATCTATCTCTCTCTCTCTCTCTCTCTCTCTCTATCTATCTATCTATCTATCTATCTATCTATCTATCTATCTATCTATCTATCTATCTATCTATCTATCTATCTATCTATCTATCCATTCGCCTACCAACCATCCACCCGACCCACCCACCCACCCACCCACCCATCCACCCACCCATCCATCCATCTACCCATCTCTCCATCCACCAACCCACCCATCCATCCATCCATACATCCATCCATACATACATACATACATACAGTACATACATAAACCCATCCAGTCAGTCAGCCAGTTATATTATTAGTCCTCCTCAGTGAGTGTGGTCCAGGCAGGCCCTACCGCAGGGCGCAGGCCCTACGTGATGCAGACACAGTGGGGGCCTGACTCAGTGGACACACTCTGGAGACAACATCCTAGAGGTCAAGAGAGCTGCCCTGTCTCTACTCGTATGACTCCAGCTCAGGGGGTCTGGGGTGAAACACAAGGCTGCGGGATGGAAAGAGACACATGCTGGGGATTTATTGCACGAGGACGGAGAACCTTCAGCTATTATTACATCAGTCAGCTGTATAGAGATGTATTCTCTCTCTTGTCCTCATCTCTCTTTTCTCCCTAATTGGGATTGGAATTTCAACTAATATCGAGGACAATTCATCTTAACAACACAGCTAGTCTTAAAAAGTATTTCATTGTGTAGGCCAAAAGAAACACACAACCTCTGTAGAACGCAGACAACAGATAATAATAATAATAATAATAATAATAATAAACTTTATTTCTATAAGACACCCTAATCTCTTATATTAATGAACCAATGGGAATCACCCAGTGATTAACTGACAATTGTAATCATTCCTTGCCTTACTTCCTATCCCTAACTGCATATCCCCTGGCTGCTCAGCCCTCCCCGGTTCAAAACAGAACTATGTGGATATTAATATTAACCTTTTAAGTAACCCTGTGTGACCTCCACCCTCCACCCTGTCTGCCCCCCCTCTCCCCCTCCCCCACAGAGCAGCGCGCGTGTCAACATCTCCGAGGGCTCCTGTCCCGAGAGGATCATCACCATCACCGGCTCCACCGACAGCGTGTTCAGAGCGTTCACCATGATCACATACAAACTGGAAGAGGTAAAAACCATGACCGCTCGGAGCGCACCGCGACCGAGGAGGTGAAGCCAGTTCACACCGTATGAACTGGATATCGCAACAGTGCTCGTTTACGGTCCTCTAACCTTAATGGATCAAATTCTAGAGGAGTAAAAAAGCTCATCGAACCACACACACCACAGTATGATAAGGTCACCTTTATTTATATAGCACATTTAAAACCAACGAAGTTGCACCAAAGTGCTTTACAGTTCAAAGAAACAGACAAATTCAAAATACAATATAAAATTCACAAGTCAATACAATACAATAAATACACTGGACATGGGGTGTATGGCTTAACAAGCCTCAAAAAGCCAATAAAAACAAGCGAATCTCTAGGGTCTAATAATCACTTGTAATAATAACACTAATATAAGAAACACTCATTTTAAGGGTATTTAGAGAGAGAAACGGATGATCAGCTCCTAGATTGCGATCGCCACAATTATTTGCACAAAGGGCGGTAGCTTTGCTGAGGTAGCTTTGCTGAGGTAGCTTTGCTGAGGTAGTTTTGGTGAAAGAGCTGGTTCACGGTTGGAGGAGGAAATAGCTGTAAAGCCAAGGGCCTTTTTACCAAAACATTAGTCGAATCTCTAATTTCCGGAGCCTCGGATCACCATCACCACTAATGTGCTTTTATCACCAGAGATCACACTTGAAGCTGAGGGGATGATAGGAGAACCATTGTCCCCGTTTGAGAGCGGGATGTGCTCACAGGTTCACATCATGCCGCCCAAATGAGAATTGATGACATCCCACGGCAGCTTGTGGCTTTTTTTCTTTTGGCTTGTCGTTTTAAACAATGCGGTGAGACGGGCGTGTCATGTTGATGAATGAATTTATTACCTCTCCTGCATAGTTACGGACAAATTGTTGAATTCCACCTGGCATTTGAAGATGGCAGATGAATGGCTTCGTGCCTTTTATGGACAACGTATCGCTTGGAACTACAACATACGCCGTCGTCGCTCCCGTCCACTTGACAAAAGAGCAAATTACAATATGTTAACACACCTATTAATTAAAACGGGGGGGGGGGGGGGTTGTGTATAATCTAGCTTTAGTAAGGGGATATAGATAACAGGTTTGCCTCTGAATGTCTTCAACGTGCCTAATCATCTATCCGTCACAAACTAATTAGTACGGTGGAATCTTCAGGGCCATCTTCAAAGGGATCTTCCAGGAGTGAGCCGACACTCGTTAGGAAGCGTGCAGGCACTCCTCCGCGCGGTTCTGTAGCCCTCAGTAAACACACGCCGGCCGGGGAGCGCACCGTGCGGCATTCATTAAAGATCTTACGCGCTCACCTCTCTCCAACCCTTACCTTCTGACGAAAACTCTGAGTTGTCATGGCAACACGTGGGCACTGACCTACGGCGCCATGGCGCTTCTATCATGCTTGAGTGGTATATGTCTGACATCTTTAATTAATAACAAGAGAGAGAGGGGGGGGGGGGGGGGTCGTTAAACTGTACAAATCTGTCCCTCGGTGTGTAGTATTTGATTCCTCACTGCTCTGAGAGAAACCACAGATACATGTATTTCATCAGTAGGTAGCAATGCACTGTATCGAGGTCTACGCACACACACACACACACACACACACACTGTGTGTACACGTGCATGTATCTCACGTGCAGCATGTGTGTGTGTGTGTGTGTGTGTGCACCCAGTACTGTACGTACAGTAGCCTATATGCTCATGAGTGCACACACCCACTTGTGTAGATAAGACGACATCTAGACAGAAGCCAGTTTCTAACGAGCCGCACCGTATCACACATGACCCGTTGCTCCCAGGTCTACAGATATACAGCAAGTACACGGAGGCCACATTCTCTCTTGATGTCGCATCACACTCTGAACACTGCGTACATCTGGGATTAAGCCAAGTATCCCTTTTGTGCGTCTGCTGCTTGTGTAACCCCCCCCCCCCCCCCCCCCCCGGTGTTATTTCCGCCAATTTGCTTTGAGAGTCTCCCTGTACGAAGGACGGCGCGGGGAGGGATCGGACGTTCACAGTTGTTAAGATACAGTGCATATTTTTAGATCAAATCTGAGGGATGTGACGCCCAGCAGCCCTGTGATCCCGCTGACGAGCGACGTGCTCCTGGTGTAATGAGGACGCCAGCGAGCCTGATCCGCGCCACAGACACCGAGCAGAGGCATCACACGCACGGCACGATGGGCTTTTTATTTTCGACTTAAAAGTTCAGAGCTATTGGAGAAATGTATGTTTTCCCCTCACAAGGCAAATCCCCAGGGGGGCCGTGGAGGAAAAGACACCCACACACACACGCACTCCCCTCTTAAGTCCAAGTCTATGAAATGTTCTGTCAGTATGTTCCTGCCCCCGACACAGTGTTTTGAAAAACACGCAGTGTGCTTTGCATTCTGTCACAGGCCTGTATTCAGGCCAAGTTATGGGTGCTGTATGCTGATGGGAGGAGAGGAAGATGGGGAGGAATATTTACACTTCAAAGACTCAGAGAGCCTGACTGTTCTTTAATTAACAACTCAGTCTCCACCCACAGCAGAGGAGGACTTGGCTATTTACCTGCACTCTAATTTTATTTCTTATAAATACCTTAATTAATTCAAAAGATTCATTAGCTTTGACGATTTTGTTATTTGAACTTACAGTTGCAACAGTTTTGACATTGGATGCGTTAAGTAACATGAGCGGCTCAGCTTCGCTCAGAGTGAAAAACGGTTAACACTTTGAGTGCCACGCATATTGCTTATCCTTACCCCTAGAATGCCAGCCTTATAGTCGTTTCCGCAGTCGTTTCACTATGTTTTTGCGAAGCTGTGTGTGTGTTCTGTATTACAGCTGTGGAGACATGTAGCGGCTCATTTTGACAAACATTACTTGTAGTGCAAGATGGGAATAATAGTTTGTTTCCACACGCTGTAGTTTGTAGTTTATTACATGCTAAACACACACTAAACATCGCGCATTTCCAAGATAATCCAGTCTTTTTTCATAGATCGCGAGATAAAACGCGGTATGTGCAATAAGCCCAAACCGTTCTGGCTGATCCCATGAAACCCCAAATACTCCCAAATCAAAGGTATATGACATGTATATATGTACCATCACAAAATCATCAAGGGGGTCGTTTTAACTCAAAACTGTGATTGTGTTTGCCGACCATGTTTTTCGTCCGGTGAAACACAGAACTGTGATCGTACATAGAATGTACCTTACCTTAGCCAGAAGGTATTCCAAGAAGAATCATTCCAAGTGATCGCATCGCCATCGCGATTACCAGTGTATATGTCTATACACATTTCTATGGTCAAATACGCTTATGCAACGGAATTCCGAGGCGAGCAATGTGAATTTCTGTTCCAGCAGGAGGAGGGGCCACTAACCAAGGAGAAATTAAAGTGAGGCTGACTATCAACCCCAAGCCATTGCAGTTCAGACACGGACGATACTGCCACCTGGTGATAGTCGCTCAGCATTGCAGTTCTAATGTGCGGGGATGTGCCAAAATGATGCAGATCATCGCTCCCGGCAAGTCTGTAGAGCGGGGATCAAAGTAAAAAGATCAAACGATCCAAAAACGTAATATCTCGTTTTTGGCACTCAACGCTTGTCGAGCAAAAACGTAATATCTCGTTTTTGGCAGTCAATGTGTTAACGGGACACTCAGTTCCGCTCACTCTGAGCCGCTCAGAGCGTTGCTGAGCACTTTCTGACTAGGCTCGGTATATGGAAGAAATGGATCCTACTGAATTGTTATTGTGGAAGTTTAGTTTAGTTTAGTTTATTTAGGATCCCCATTAGTTGTTACCACAGTAACAACTACTCTTCCTGGGGTCCTCTCAAAATAACAACACATTCAAACATAAAATCATTGTACAATCAGAATAAAACAATACTTCCATGCACATTGTACAAGCAACAACACCAAAACAAAGAATAATAATGACAGTAAAGATAGTAATTTGTCTGTCTACATGAATGAATCTCCACAGAAGTAGAGAGGTGACAGAGGTCCCAACGCTCACCTACCACCACACAAATGCCAAAAAAAAAAAAAAAAAGTATATCATAAAATGATTTCTTTCTGTAAAATATTTTTTCAGCTTCAGATGTATCATAGAATAGAATAGATAGAATAGAATATACTTTATTGTCATTATATTTGCATACAACGAGATTTAGGACTCAAACTTAACTCATTCAACGCCAGTCACGATGATAGTCGGGTTAACTCGCCATCGCTTGAGCGCCAATCACGAGTATAGTCGGGTTTTAATCGTTATTTCTTTTATTAGGAATATCCATTAATTTTCATCCATCCAGCCTGATGTTATCGTTGGGAATGGGTCTGAGCTCGCAAAAGGGCAAATACCGCCCCCTACGCCTTCCGGCTGGTATTGCACTCCACTGGGAATGGTATAGTTTATTTTCTGGAACGATCCAAGCCGTGCGGGCGTGGTTTAAATACCCAGGCGAGGTAACCTGATTTCAACTATACATCTGCGAGGCTGCCCCCCCCCCCCCCCCCCCCCCTCATATGCAATGCTGTTGAACGTGGCACAGGCCTCCGCGCCCAGTACGCGCTCGAGGGCCATTTCATGTATGCACGAGGAAGGATAATAATGGTGATCTAGCATTGATTTCAGGAAGATTCAATAATCAGCCGAAAAATTACAACGTGTTTTGTGTATTCCACTAAAGGGCTATTATCGCGTCTTTCTCTGGAATTACTAGAAATCACAAAACTATACTCGTATTCAAAACGGTATAAAACGGAAATGTACCGATGAAAAAACAATCCGTTTCGTACATGTTGACTGCAAGCAACTCATTGATAATCGACGGGTGTATTAGACCCATAGCCATAATTTAAGATGTATTTTAAGCACTCGCAAATCTCCCAGTCCTCCCATTGATTAAAGCGGTGGCGCTCTAGCGCCCTCTCACGCACTTAGAGCGTGGCGGTCAATGAGTTAAAGTGCAGTAGTGGGAGCAAATATAAAATCACATAAGTAATAAAAGAGAAACATAAAATACTATACAATAAAACAATGTTACAATACTGTACAATTTACAAAATAACAATCACAGTGTCAGACGGTAGTGGGTGAGCTGTCCTTAATGTTTTTTGCTCTGTTCATTTGATTCGTCATAAGTCTCTGAGCACAGCCAACTCTGTGGCTGAGGGGGTGTGGTCTTCTGTTCACTATACATTATACACATATACTCCTCAGATACTGAGTGACTGCAGCTAGATGTGACTGATGGGCCAATTAGAGCAGCTAGATGTTACTGATGGGCCAATTAGAGCAGCTAGATGTTACTGATGGGCCAATCAGATGAGCTAGATGTGACTCATGGGCCAATCAGATCAGCTAGATGTAACTCATGGGGCAATTAGAGCAGCTAGATGTGACTGATGGGGCAATCAGTCCAAATATGTAGTATGCGATATATCAGAGGAAGTAGATTAGATATCTGAAATGGCTTGGTTTTGTTGATATCCAGCATATAGATATCAAAAGGCTTTTAGACAATTCTAACAGGTTACATCAACATACCTTCTGTAAAATAAATGCAATGAGATTCAAAAACAAGATTTAATTGTACTGTATGGCTTGACTTCTGTCTATCTGTAATGACTAAGAAACTAACTTTCATGACAGTCTGATTGACTGAAGCAGGTTGTAATCCACTTGATTTGCACAACATGACAAATTGGGGAAATAATTAAATAAAAAACTTTGTGAATGATCATCCAATTCATCCGTGAATCCAATTCCAAAAATGTTTTTCCCCTTAATTAATTAAGACAACAACAACAACAACAACAACAACAACAACAACAACAACAACAACAACAACAACAACAACAACAACAACAACAACAACAACAACAACAACAACAACAGATGCTATATGCCTTTTGAGTATGCAATTTATATAAGTATAAATAGCACATTAATAATATATATTATTTATATTATGAAAAAGAGTGCTGTTGAAGGAACATGCCAACATTGTGTGAAATGCACTTACCATCTTCTCCAGAGTCAGACACAAAGATAGATACCAATTTCCTCTCTGAGCATTCAGTAGAAAGCTATCTGGCTGCAAGCTAGTTTAGCTTAGCACAAATGAATGGAAGTGAATACTGATCAGCTAGCCTAGCTTAAAACTCTGGGAGAGGTGTTTTTCACCAACAGCTAGGCTAGCTATCCATATCCACCTCCATTTATTTGTGCTAAGCTAGGCTAGCTTGCTGGAGCTATGGTGGTTTTACTGAAACTCTCTCACATTACCCTACTCAGCGGCAACAGACCTTTTTTTTAATGATTTTCTAAGAAATCCCACCTTTTACCCTCTAGCTTTACGCAGCCCTCTGCCCTCTCTCACTCCTACTGACTCACATCATTATTCTTTTCTGCCAATATCTCTTTCCCCCTCCCTCCCTCCATCCCCCCCTCTAGGACCTGACCACACTGGTGGCCAATGGCACCATCAGCTCCAAGCCCCCAGTCACTTTACGGCTGGTCATCCCTGCCAGCCAGTGTGGTTCTCTCATTGGGAAAGGAGGAGCTAAGATAAAGGAGATCAGAGAGGTGAGCAACCAGAATCCCCCCCCCCCCCCCCACTCCCACACACACTGACCTTTTTTTGCCTTGTATACTCACTCTATACCGTATCAACATGGGATTATTAAAAGCAAAAAATACGTGTTCCTGTATTTAACGTTATGTTGTGACACAGCTTGAGTTGAGATTCCGTTTTCCCACTGATCTGCTCTCCAGGCCTTGCCTACACAAAGGACTGCTGATAGCTACATGACATCCCTACGTTTTTGTTATTTAGCAGACACTTTCATCCAGACAGAGTGCACTTATGAATATATATATATATATATATATATATATATATATATATATATATATATATATATATATATATATATATATATATATATATATATATATATATGTATATATGTATATAGTAGGCAAAATAATAAGTCATCAAATTAATCTATAGCCGTGAGAGCTATTGCCCTGGGAAGCTGATTGAGCTGAAAGAGGAGCATCTCACTGCTGGTTGAGGAAGGCCTGATTTCTTTATAGACCATATAAAATAAGTAATTAAATGGGGATAGAGCCAGAGTTTTAAGTTTAAGTTTATTTGCATCTCCATTAGCCACAGCAGTGCTTGGGCTATTCTTCCTGGGGTCCATAACACGTAAAATACAGTTACAGACTTATACACTCACAACATTCACATGTCATACAGACAATTAAAACAACAATAAAAACCCTAATCAAATTCATAATACAATGTGTGTAGGTTTTTAGATAACAGGTATTAAGGGTATATCCTATATAAGACAATTAACTGAAATGTGATTTCATTGGATGTGCACTGTCAACTAATGCTTGTATATGTTATCGTGTGTTGTCATGTTTGTTTATGTGTTTGTTTAAAAAATAATAAAAAAAAAAAAAAAAAAATCATAATACAATACAACAATATATACGCCTTATGAATTCATAATACAATACAATAATGCCTACTCATAATTAATTCATAATACAATACAGCATAATATACTATTTAGCTTTTACATACATTATCTATGTTCATATCAGCCAATTATACAATCTTTTAATAATATATCCCTATCAGACACATGCCTTTTCATCTATATATACCTATCTCTTTATCAGACACATACATTTTCATTTACGTACACACTATCTATTAGGGAATGTCAATTTCTTTGGTTGAAAATGTTGTTTTACCACGATTTTGAAAACGACATTTACTATTCTCCTGCTTAACATGTCTGCAAAGAGAGTTCCATTCCTGCATACCACGGAACATGACAGTTCGCTTCATTGCATTCGACCTCACTTTTGGAAGTGTAAAACCTCGTGCAGAAGCATGTCTGGTGGAATGGTTGTGTCTGTCAAGACTTATAGATAAATTGTTATATAAAATTGAGGGGATCTTATATGAGGGGATCTTTTTAACAAGAATATTCCTAGTGAATACAAGGAGTGAGCAGAGTAATTTATGTTTGACAAGTAACCAAGTTAAACAACTGTGCATCGCTGCAACATTAGTTCTGTACTCACAGCGAAGCGCTATACGTGCTGCTTTGTTTTGTACCATTTGCAATTTTTTCAGTTTATTCGTCGTTACATTCGACCATACTGCAGGACAATAGTCAAGATTTGACAAAACCAGAGCTTGAATTACCAGTTTGATAGAATTTAGTGGTAACAAATGAGCACATCTTTTAACAACAGAAATCCCTCTTCCCATTTTCACTACTATATTGTTTATATGGTGTGTGAAACGGAGGGCTAGGGCCTCCACGGGTTGCGTTTGATAGAGCTGGCGGACACTATGGCGTTGTAACTCCGATTAAAGAATCACACAGAGGCGTGCTGCAGGTATTGGTTGTATTTGGGAACAAAAGGTGTGTGTGTGGTTGTCTACAAGGGAATACAATACAGTATACATTAGTAAACACAGTAGTGGCGCACATAAACATAATGTCATAAACATGTGGTCTATAGCTGCAATAATATTCATTAGCAATACAGTGCAACTAGTAGCCAAGACATTCACTTAACCGGAGTTATTAGATATAACCTACATAGCCTATGCAGGGGGATTACTCATGCAGTGCATGTAAACAATATATAGGTAGGCGGACTGTAAACCGGGTGTAAAGATACATTCTATTCACTAGAAGTAGTGAGTGAGTTATATAGCCTAGGCTAGCTCACGTGCGGCTAAGCTAACCACGCAGCATCACTAGCAGGCAGCATAGGCTGCTAACCTGCGGCTAAGCTAACGGCGCAGCCTCTCGAGAACAGAGAGAAACAGCGTCGACAGGAATAGAACAATGTGAACATACTGTAAAGGTAGAGTAAGCTGAAGGAATGAATTAGGCAGGACTAAACATAGGTACCGTACTCACGTGTCATTTACGCACACGTTCCTCAAAGGGACAGATCTTACTACTGCTGCACGTCGTCAAACAGCAACACGGAGACCAGCTTGCTCACGGTAGAAAGGAGAAACTCTTAAAGGGCCAGTAAAGTTATCAGAAAACTAGAGTGCAACACTAGCTGGGCACATCACGCTGGACGATTACACTGGCATAAATCAATGACCCTTTCCTGTCAACAACAACATATTAAAGGGCTATTACAGAACAAAGTAGTCTTATTCACAGGGCTTTCCTACAGTGTGACCATGACAATTTACTGTCTAATGTTACCCCTAGGAGTTTAGTCTCCTGACTTGATTAATTACCACATCACTTATCAAAAGTTTCAAGACTGGGTTCGTTCTTAGAGTATGGTTTGAACTTTGAACCGAAAATGATGCTACTTGTCTTTGATATGTTTAGAACTAGTTTGTTATTCTTTATCCATTCCATCACTGATTGCAACTCTGCCTTTAGGACCGTATTTAATTCATTGGCTGTTGAGGCTGATGTGTAAATCGTTGAATCATCTGCATACATAGAAATATAGGACTTATTTAGGACAAGAGGCATGTCATTTGTAAATATGGTGTAGAGCAAAGGCCCAAGGCAACTTCCTTGGGGTACTCCACACCTTACCGTTTTAACTTCTGAGTAACTCATTAAAAAAAACTATTTGTTTCCGGTTTGGAGTCTGTTTTACCCTCAATCAGTGCTACAGCCTGAAGCCTGCCTATGTATTTCATGTTTAGGACTGGTCTATCTCAGGGGTGGATTTAGTGAACTCCGGACATCTTTGGATCAAATGTATGCAATGTGCATACGTCCACGTATGCACAGACTGTTTACATTATTCTCAGTATGGGTCGCCCCAGTGGGAATCAAACCCCTAACCCAGCAATGTTCGTGTCACGCTCAGACCACCATGCGCTCTACCTTTTGAGCTTTAGAGGAATTACCAGCAGACATGAAGTCATACGAAGCTCTACTTCTCCTGAATGTCCAAGGTTAATCGATGGGTTTAGGTGGGGGGCCTCTCTCCTCCTCTGTATTGTAAGGTCAACGATGCCCAGAGAGATGGAACCATGTCATTGTAATCACAATCACTTGTCTGATCTCCAGAATCAAACTAATCCCTTTCATTGCCAGAGCACCGGGGCACAGATACAGGTGGCTGGGGATTTGCTACCCAACTCTACAGAACGAGGGGTGACGATATCTGGGAGTCAGGATTCAGTAATCCAGTGTGTCAAGCTCATCTGCACAGTAATCCTGGAGGTAGGGTACCTTCCACCTCTCTCTTTCACACACACACACACACACACACACACACACACACACACACACATACACACACACACACACACACACACACACGCACATACGCACACACACACACACACACACACACACACACACACACACACACACACACACACACACACACACGGTTGTACTACTATAGTTGAAATCTAGCCTTCTGGCTAAATCTGGCATATTTACATTTATTGTTGATTAAGCACTGTCCCTTTGGCCTCTTAGCAAGCGGGGGCCCACATTTAGGACGATTTGCGCACCGGCACTTTGGCGACCCCTAGTTGCTCGGGTGTGCATATTTTGTAATACAATATATATATCGAATTGAAGGCTTATTTGTTGCCTGTCGACAAAATCCATCCAGCGGTTCTCGAGTTACATGCCGGTATTTGAGGCTTGTGCAAAGTACACGGCATTGCGCAAAATACCACTCCCGACTCTTGGCGCAGTAGTTCCGTCAATCTAGATCCGATCTCGAAAATGATTGTGGAGGTGGCTTTCCAATGAGTGTGGCTTTCCAATGTTACCCCACCTGGGGATGTATGAATCAGGGATCTGGTGAAAAACTAACGAAAACAGGAAGAGAAAAACAGCAGAATGAATTGAAGTCTATGAGAAAACTCAGTTTTTCTTTTGTACACGGTTTACCAAAATCACTCCTAATCACTCATTTCTGAATGGATCTTTATGACATTTGGACATGTACTACATAAGGCTTCAGGCTATGGGTCCATATGGATTTGTAAGCCATACCACCTTCTGGGGAAATACTACCTCTGGACTACTAACTACTACAGAACAACTTGAGTAACAAGTTTTTCTACAACTCAAGTTCAGCCCTATGTTACTCTATTACGTTAGCACTAAAAGTGAAATTCTTTTCTGGAATCAGAAACTTCACAATGTCATCTTTCAAAAAAGACCAGGCTCATGCATGTGCTATAAGTATAAAGTATGTTGTTTTGGTTTGCAAAAACAGTATGCAGTCCTCAAAAAACGAAAACTAAAATGACCAGGAGACTCATTGCAGGTTAATTAAACTTAAACTTCAAACTCTGAAAAGTAAATCATTGTTGACCATATGGCTCGTGATCTCACCAACATGGAATTGACTGGAATGTATTGGTTACTTTCATTCCATGTTAGGTCGATTTAGTCGTGTAAATGCTTTTCCTTGGACTAGCTACAGTACTAGCTCGAGTCTACATATGATTGAAGCAGCGCTGGATACAGACAAAAGGGCTAACTGATGCCTCTGGGAAATCTGTAGTGGTGGGATCGTCCTCTGAGAGCCTTACAGTTCACTTGTCCATAGTCTCCTTCAACTAATGGACTCTTATTACTGTAAGAGTTTGCCGGGGCCACATGAGTGGGTCAGATTCTACAGCAATCCGGACAATTGTTTGGATTGTTGCAGAGTGGGCATCAAGCTGCTAACCTGCAGCAAAGTGAGGCCACCTTTAGACAAGGGCTCTCTTGAGAAAATGGAGGAGGACTGAGGGAGGAAAACAACCCTGGAGCACAATTCCTCCCTGTGTGTTCTTCACGGTGGCACACAAGTCCTTTTTGTTTTTGCATTTGCAGCTGGACCTGACTGACTAATTGCTAGTTTGATCCAGTTTTCCAGCCTTTTCTTCAAAGGCTTGCAAGTTTCATTAGGATTCTCCACCAGCGGGGCCTCGCTTTTGGCTTCAGGATGTAAATTATGCAAAGTTATACAAAGAATTAGCTGTGACTGCTCCCGCGAAAAAACGATCCACATTTTGAGAGAGGAAGGAGAACAAAAAGCAACAAAAAAAACACACAGACTGCATCCGCTTGATAAGTTATGCAACTTCAATGACTGCATTGGTGCACTCCTTTGTAATATCCTTTTCATATCAGCATGTAAGGAAAATCTACTCGCAGTAATATCTTCTTCAGTGAAATGCCTGTGGATAATTAATTTATCCAGAGGGCTGTTCATAGCTGAGGCAGAGGCTGAGGAACAATCAGACCTATCATCCATAAAGAGCCTCCTCTGTAAGCTACCTCAGTTATTTAATAAACGATAATAGTATCAAAAGAAAGAGAGGGGAGGGAACAAAATGTGTCTTAATGTACAATAAATGTATTGTATTCTAACATTATTCACCCTGGTTGTCTCGCTCTTTGACAGCGAGTTAACATAGAAGCACAATGTTCACGTTGGTTCCGCTCCTAGTCTGTCTGTGTTGTTGATAAAGGTGTATCTCACAACCCCAGACCCCTTGTCCTATTTTTGACTCCTCAGTCGCCCCCGAAGGGAGCCACCATCCCCTACCGCCCCAGCCCTTCCCCCACAGCCCTCCTCATCTCTGGGAATCAGGTGAGAACGTGTACTGGGATTCAACCCGACCAACGTGATGTCGTCCTGGGTGGGGGGCTGTGGTAGTTTAATATGTGGGGCGCGGACCCCCAGCTGGCGTGGAAATGTAGTCCAGGTGTCTATAGGTTATTGCAGTGTATTTTAAAGGTATTGCTCGATACTTCTGAGATTGCGTCTCCTGGTAAAGGTTCTTTAGCGACGAAGACAAGAGTGGCGTCTCTGCGGGGGGTAAGGGAAATTGGTATGATGTGCATTTGGTGCTGTTTGGGAAGGGACTGATATCCAGCCGGTGTTGTGCCGAAAAAGGACTGCCTGCCGAAAAAGGACTGCAGCCCACGTGAATGTGCAAAAATATATATTTTTAATTTTTATGTTTATATCTTTAGGCATAGGGTTAGCAGCCTTAGGGGTCTCAGATGCAAGAATATCGAATTGGGTCAATGTCAGACGTTGCTATCCTGCATTAGGGGGGGCTGTCTTATTTTGGCAGGCAGTCCTTTTTCGGCACAACACCGGTCGTGTCGGAAGGAACTGATATCCAGCCGGTCGTGGGGTTAGACACCAGATTAGCAAGTGAGCCTGGAGACCTCTTGTCTCCATTGTCTCTGGTAAGGGTGGCTGGATAGTGTGCGTGGCTGTCAGCAGTTCCGACGCGGCTCTGTGCCGCTGCCTCAGACTCCTGTAGAATATACGATGCAGAGTTGTGTTTGGATATTACTAATAATACGCTATCAAATTAAACCCAGAGCGAGGCCTTTGGTCACAATGGAGATGGAAGGGCTGTAAAAATGAAGACTCCTCACTGATAAGGGGCTGTTGTGTGTAATTTGTCAGAGGAGAGAAATGAAGTGGAATACGAGCGACTCGGCTGATGACTCAGAGGATAAGCCTGTTAAGTGTGTACGAGGGAGTTAGACGTGCGGCTGCGAGGACCTCTCTCTCAGACCACGTTTGATCTTTAGTCAATAGGAATAGAAATAGTTTATTTAGCATTTGGTTGAAATGGAATTTGTCATGATGTATTTCATCCGGCAAGCATGTATTATTTGCTGTTAATTTTCCCACGCAGTGCAAATACGGGATATGCGACTTCAGGATCACTTTTCTCTTTTTGACGGTTTACTAATTAGGTACAACGTTTCTACAGCGTATTCATAACGTCTGACGGTCTGATCATTGATCTGTCGGCAATTCCAAATCTGCACTGCATCGTGAATCATTATATCATTATATATAATAATTATGGAAAGATGGTAAGTAGGAATGTTGTAGCTATACATTTATAGTTAGAGACAGCAGAGGTTGAGCGTCTCCGCGTGATGTATCACATTCACACGCTGTGTCTTATATCTCAATCTATGTTGTTGGCCTTGTATCTTTTGTTATTGTATTCTTGTTGTTGTTTTGTATATGTGTAATATGGACCTTGAGTCTGAAATAAAGTCTTCATCATCATCATCATCATCATCATCATATATGATTTTCTCTGACATGGTACTCCGTGTGTTTCATGTGCCAATGTTCACAGATGTATGAGGCGTCAGACTTTGCACCCCACCCGCTGTACCCGGTCACCCAGGGTGGTCTAGAACTGCAGCAGGTGAGTCCCATTCATTCTCCACATTCACTCCTGTGGCTGTGAATATTCAAATATACAGTTCTTCAAAGGTTCACTCAGTAAGATTTTCTATGATTTGGATGGGATGAGGACCATACAGACTCAACCATGTACAAACTATGTGTAATGGGGCGACAATGGCTCAGGAGGTAGAGCGGCCGTCTGGTAATCGGAAGGTTTCCGGTTCGATTCCCGCTCCTCCCGGTCAGCGTGTCGAAGTGTCCTCGAGCAAGACACTTAACCCCTAATTGCTCCCGATGAGCAGGTTGGCACCTTGCATGGTTGCCTCCACCGTCTGTGTGTGAGTGGGTGAATGTGAGGAACAAAATTGTAAAGCGCTTTGGATAAAAGCTACTATATAAATGCATCATTTACCATTTAATGGTCGCACAGCTGTGTGTAATGGTTTACACCAGTAATATACCGGTTCTTTCCGTCTCATGCCGATGGCTCACTGAACAAAGTATGACCTCGCATCGGCCCTCTCCCTCCGTCGGCAGCTTGTGGGCGCGTAGAACAGTGCAGTAGGAAAGTACAGTGCTGTCTGCCCAGATCAGCCTTGTCTTGTTTGGCCAAATAACAGACATAAATACTTCACCTATACATAAACACAGCACTGCTTTGCTAGCACAATATTCTTAAGAATTCACATAATGTTCTTCCTGTGCCCCCGGACATTTGAGTCAGTGTTTGCGAACACGTACCACTCTCTTCTAAAGTTAGAAATCAGAGAGAGAACCCTCCAATCAGTGATGTCACTGGGATGGCAAATCTGGGGCCCCTCCATAGACAATGAATGGGGTTCTGACTTTATGAGGCCATAGAATGTTGAGCTCATGGTGCACCCAGATTAGCTTTATATTGTAGCATTGCTAGAAGGTTTGAACCTTGAAGCCTCATTTGGGTGTAAGAGCTCACACATGTTATGAGCTCATAAAGTCAGAGCCCCATTCACTGTCTATGTTGGGAATTAACAAGGTGACAGGCAGAATGGGCAATAGTGAACATTATAAATACTTACACCAAGGTCTGGGTGAATACTCCGGCCGGCAGGTGTGTGTTAAAACCGTTGAGCACACCTAGTTCGGCTCAAGTTTAATCACTGTTCTAAATGCATCCGCTACCCAACCTGTAACCATAGCAACGTGGTTTATCCCTTACTTAACCCACACCTACTCACAGTATTGTCTGGTCGATGTGATTACCTCTGGGAGAAACATACACAGTTCTCATTCTCCTACAATTTACTCAAGCTCAACTCTTGTCGCGCCCCTTTGGCCTCGCAGCGAGTCCAGTCCACGCGGTGCCAGCTCTCCCAGTCCACGCCGTGCCAGCTCTCCCAGTCCACGCCGTGCCAGCTCTCCCAGCGTCCTCTGTGCAGCACATTCTTGCCATAGAACATGTATTGAAAGTTGAAATGGTCCGCTTGGAGAACCAGTGGTCTCCAAGCAGCAGCTCTTGAGCGACCAGTAGCTCCTGGAATGCTTTTGAGTAGAAATCATTAGATGGAAATCAAGATGTTTGATATACTGTAGGTTGTATTTTGTACACTCAAAATACCCATTTTACTCCTATCCAATCAGGAGCACTTTTAGTAAGTGTTTCATTCCATAATTGGCTCAAACGTCCAAATCTGCAAATAGGGCACAGCTGGTCCCACAGTATTTATGAATAAGGCATATTTCAGTCCACTGAAATCTTCTTTTTGATCAAGATCTAGCTCAAATGTAATCACACATTAGTATAGTGTGAATGATTGAGCCAACTGTCATGACAATATGGCTCTGCTTGGTAGGATCCCTACGTTTACGGGTTAAATAATACAGTATATTCTAACCATAAAAAGGCAGAAAATAATGAGCAGCTCACATGATTTAAATTTTTTTTTTATATATAAATAGCTCTGATAAATGAAAAGGTTGGCGAGGCCTAGTCAACATGGTCCTCATCGCTGGCCTGTAAAAATGAGGGTTGTGTACTGTACACTCATTAGACCATTAACTGTTAAAGGCTGAGTCTACGTGGCCCTCGTTCCAAATCATTGCATAATACTGAGTGCACTTTCAAATCTCTATGCTCCTGGTTTTTGAAATGTTGGTATTTTAGTTTTGCAAGCAAGTGCCAACAGACTAAATCAATACATGGGTTTTTTTGTGTCTGTGTTTTATTTTATTTATTTATTTATTTTTGGGCATTCCATCCACCCCCCTCTTCGGGGGACAACTTTATTATTTTTTATACATTTTAACTATTTACAGTGCAAAATAAAATAAAAAGTGTAGTAAAATAAGAAAAATAGTGACATTTCATTGCCCTCTCGGAGGAGGGGAACTCAGACTAGACATTGACAAACAAATTACAACTAAGGACAATGAAGGACAACAACGAATACACATGGCAAGGGAAAGAGGGGGGGGCAGAGAGGGGAGTAAAGTAGGGGGTGAGGAGGGGGATTGAGAGAAAGGTGGTTGTGGAGTGGATGGCCCACAGGTCAATCTCCTATGATTAGGAGCCTAGATTATTCATAAACAATTCCCAGATGTTATTAAATTGTGAGACTTCGATACTGATGCGATCCACGGTTGAGATTATTTCCTGTGATATGTAATTTGAGAGAAGGCCCAACCATGGCCCAGTATTCACGTTTTTTCTTGTCTTCCAGTTTAAGAGGATAGTTTTCTTGGCAACAGCTAGGGAAATGAGCAGGGGTTTGGTGTTCTGGACTATTAAATTGATAGCAGTAGTATCCCCGAGTAGACAGAGGGAGGGGGAGAGAGGAATGCTGCAGCTCATGACCCGGGATAGTGTATTGATGACGGAATTCCAGAAGTCTTGAACAGGTGCGCAGAGCCAGGTGGCGTGGAAATGTGTCTGTGTTTTTTGGACGAGGGGTGAGATTTCATCTCTGTCTTTGTGGTAGTTTACTGAATGAAGGACGCGTGGCAGGAGTGGGTTTGCATGCCTGGGAGGAGGTGGGTGACAAGCGAGGGCAGTGGTTGTGTGGTATGTCCAAAATTAAACAGTCCATCATCAGCCATGGGGTGTTTAAAACAACAACAGCTGAACGTAAGCTGCAGCCATTGTTCTGGTCTGTCGTCAGAGACATAACCCCGGCTGAAACCTGATGCCATCACACACACAACCACGGTCTTCTATTTCAGACTTAGTCCTCTCAAAGCTCTGCACAAATAAACACAGTATACTACTGTATATACGGTAGGAATATTCTAGTCGCGATGGTAAGAGTTGATACTGACGTCATGCTGAAACAGGATATAGTGACTGCAAGATATGAAAATGAAATGTATTGTAATGTGATATGAACTGATTCAACGTTATATTATAATAGTATATACAGTATATATATATAATATTCTTGCTATAAATTACAGAAATATTCAGAATTAAAAAAAGTTATAGTGTTTCTTATGATCACTATAGTATGTATTTGGTGCATCTTTGGGAGGATCTGTCATTGCTCTCCTCAGGTTATGGCCATCGTGGTATGGACTGGTAATACTAGCCAGACTGCTGGCGTCAGTCAGAATTGAGTTTAGCTAAGTGGCGTCTGGCCATAACTGCTAGGAAAGAGACACCGCCCTCTAATGACTTGGCGGAGGGAAGGAAGGAAGGATGGATGGATGGATGGATGGATGGATGGATGGATGGATGGATGGATGGATGGATGGATGGATGGATGGATGGATGGATGGATGGATGGATGGATGGATGGATGGATGGATGGATGGATGGATGGATGGATGGATGGATGGATGGATGGATGGATGGATGGATGGATGGATGGATGGATGGATGGATGGATGGATGGATGGATGGATGGATGGATGGATGGATGGATGGATGGATGGATGGATGGATGGATGGATGGATGGATGGATGGATGGATGGATGGATGGATGGATGGATGGATGGATGGATGGATGGATGGATGGATGGATGGATGGATGGATGGATGGATGGATGGATAGATAGATAGATAGATAGATAGATAGATAGATAGATAGATAGATAGATAGATAGATAGATAGATAGATAGTATTGAGTTTGGTTAAATAGTATTGAGTTTGCCTGAACATTTATAAACAATACTCTGTTTTATGTTCCAGTTGCTGTTGACATATTAGACAGGAACATAAAGCACTTATATTAAGAGGCTAAGGAGATATTGGCAATGTGTTTTATTTCTGTAATTTCTCTAATGCAGGAATCTCTCTTCCAGGCCTACACTGTGCAAAACCAATATGGCATTCCACATTCAGAGGTATGTTTTAATGTAATATTTTTTTGCTTGCATATAATATATATATATATATATATATACATATATAATCACAGCTAAGAATGTGTCTGTATAACATGTCCTGTTGCGTAGCCTACACTGCATCATGCTCCTTCTGTTTGCAGCTGGCCAAACTACACCAGCTATCGATGCAGCAAAGCATGAGTCCAATGTCCCAGCCTGCTTCCACACTCATACCTGGTACGTATAATAGTCCTCATTGCCTAAAACACAGAGTTGACAAGAGTCGACGTAGGAGCCCCACCAGTCTTTGCGCTTGTTATATATCCCAGCGACTTAAAACAACCAAATTGATTAATATAGTGGGTGTAGAGAGTATTGTGTTTGAACTGCTCTCCAGCTGTACAGTAGAGCGCCTTTTTTGAAGTGAGGCTGTGGGGCCCCATGTCATTAGCCAGACTGATTATGCGCTAGTGGCAGTTAAGGAGGCCAAGAATAAGCTTTACACTTATACACGTCACATATCTCCCAGTCAGAAAATGATTATGTGAAATGATATCTTCTGTGGAGTCAAGAGAGCTGGCGGGAAAGAGGCAGAAAAAGGAAGTGTGGCGCGTTAAACATCAGTCTATTAAAATGGAAATTAGCTGCGTTGCTAAATCTGGCAAAATTCTACATGGAAGGGGTTTTCTTACACAGCGTGTCAGCGGCGTGACCTCGCTAAACTAAAGGAATTTAATGAATACATGAATGTGTGATGATGTCCGTTTCCTAATGTGATGTATGGATCTCTCTTTTCATCAGGGATGGACTCCAACTCCCAGACATCTCAGGAGCTGCTCATTCCCAATGATGTAAGCAGACGCATACATGAATTTTGAATACCCCACCATTTCAATTATTTCCGTTAGACACGCTTATTCCCGGCAACTCCACCGCCGACAACAGCAGCGCCGGCTCGGTGTCACATGGTGAGACGCTATAGGAACAGGTGACTCCAGATGCTCGAGGCGCCGCGCTTCGACTGCACCGCATTCAGACGGTCGTCTTGCGCGACTTCAAAGGAGACGGGCAGACATGTCGGAAGCTGACTAATTATCCCAGTTATTCTAACAGGCTAACTCAAGGTTAAGGGGATTTTGAGTCGATATGGATCCCTTTGTGTTGTAGTCTGTGCGGCTGCAGTGTCTCAGAGTTCCTCCCAGGAGTTTCTCAGTAAATCCTCTCATGTTCCCTGACCTACTTAGAATCTCTCTCTGCTGTCAAAACAGCCAAAATAAAAAAAGACACACAAAAAAAACAGACAGAGATCTTCTCCCTCTCAGCCTCTGCATGGTATGTCTGTTCAGTCAGAAAGCGAGATCACAATGTTGAGGAATACAAATTTAAAAAACACCCTAACCGAATTCACTGATGTTAGCATCATAGCAGGGTACTGAATTATTTTAACATGTATTACCGTAATACTATTCACATAAGTTGAATATTGAAATATATAGTTTTGCGTAATTTGATATAATTTATCAAACAGAGTACTTTGCTTATACTTGTACTTATTTTAACCAACTACGAAACATCCAAACATCTTCACCGGGGTTTGACTTCCCAGAGTAAACATTCAGCATTATGAACTCCATGCAGACGAGGCCCCAGGCTCCTACACTGAAATCCATAAGGATGCCGATCTTTAAAGCTCCTCTATCCCGTTATAATGCAGTGGGATCCTGCTTATTCAAACCCCTCGAGGATGGAAGTCATTTGTGAGGATGAGATGCTCCAAAAAACCTTTTAGTCCCTTGAAATTCAAGGCCAAGGCCTTATTTATTAATACATGGAAATATGAATCACGCACACGCATTCTTAAATGCTCCGTATTTGCCCTCTTCATTTCTTCCTCTGCTTTTTTTTGGTAATTTTAACAATTAGGCAACAGTCAGTATTTCCTCAGCGCTCCTTTGTTCCCGTCGCTCTGTGCGGTCGATACGACCGGGTCGTTGCAGCGTGAGCAAGGTCTTGCCGTACAGCCGCCATACATAACTTCAACATCACTGAAATGCCTGAGGATTTCTTTGCAGGAAAAACCCGCCACATACCGAGCCATACAATGCATGAGCGGAATGACCGCGTTCAGCGCGATGACATGACAGGGACAGCTGGGCGTTCGCTCCACCCATTGTTCCACAGAGGACCTACCTCACCCCCCACCCACAGGCCTGGTACCCCCCATCACAGTCCCTCTCTCTGCACTCATCTGCTATAGGGAACATAGCCACTATGGTGGTACACACACACACACACACACACACACACACACACACACACACACACACAGAGAGAGATGATGCATTCAGGAGCAGCCTAAACACACCGTCAGCAGTATACGCTGCGCTTCTGCACGGATTTTGCGTAAGAAAAAAAACGGCAACAAACTTTTCCACCCCATCCTTCCTCCTCCTGTGTCCTTTCAAACCACTGGCTCAGCAGGAACGACCCTATATAGGCCACTTACGGTAGCAGACCTGGGGCTCCGTGCGCACACGACATTACCGTAATGTGAACATACCGCTGAGGACAACGGCGATAACCAACCGGAAAGTGCAACGGTTGTTTCTCCTCGTCGAGACAAATTCACGACCGGATCGTAACAATGACACGCTCATACTGTACGGGCACATTCCCATTGAAGATAAATGAACTGCGTATGCAGTTGGCCGATTTATTTAAAATATATATATTTTTAAGTGAAGGGCATTGTTCATACAGGAATGCTTGTGCCCTCAGGCTGGTCTACCATAGTGGGTGTGGTGTTGACAGCTGCTATCCATTGACAGCTGGTCTGAAAGGCCAGGGTCCAGTGGAGATTCTTGGTCCCGGGGGGGGGGGGGGGGGGGGGCATTATCTCTGATCTGAGGTCTGGTAGCGACTATTGTCTCTGTGTCGCTCTCTAGGCTGTCTCTGTCGTGTGCATACCCGCCCCCCCCCCCAACACACCCCACCCCCGCCTGAATAATCTGCTGTGCCAATAATAGCTGGGTGGACCGACCAGGTCGCTGTGTGACGAATCAGACTCTGTAGAACAGGCTGCTTACTTCTGGGGAAAGGAATGTGAATGTGAAATGCAAGGAGAAGGACAGGAGCACCAACAGAGTGCGTGTGTGTCTGTGTGTGTGTGTGAGTGTGAGTGTGTGTGTGTGTGCGTGTGCGTGTGTGTGTGTGTGTGCAGATGTTCGGACGTGTGTGTGTGCGCACGCGTGTGTTTCCACCTATGCGTCAACCGTTGTTAAGCTGCCAACACACACATACTAGAGGCACTTCATCACTGTCTAGCCCTCTCACTATATATCTGGCAACGTAGCCCATGTCACCCTGCACTTAGGCTGATACCCCAGGCCCCATAGTCCAGTTCTGTGCAGTGCAATAATCACCTGTAGGCCTGCTGCTGTTAGACCTCTATTGTCCCACAATAGGCAGTCGTCCAAGTTGGGTAATCAAAACACAGGAGCAGAAGTGATAACATATTGTAGGATTCCCGAAAAACTTCTGTCAGTGTCTCATAAACCTGCTCTCAGCAGAAGGATACACAAAGCCGGAGGGGATTGTACATCATATGTTTTGAATTATTTTCCCATTACGTTTTCCATTAGGGGAGAGATGCATCTCGCCGGCTTGTGTTTTGGGAAGTGATTTGTTTGGGAAGTCGCCACGACTCTGAGGAATCAATAACCTTTTAGCCACTCAGATTAATGAGAGGCAAATGTGTCTCTCTTACTGTAGCGCACACAGTTGCAATTATAGAAGACTTGTGGGGGGAGAAAAGTGTATTTGACTTGCATGATAGATGACTAGCCCACTGAAGACAAACAATGTGTTTAGCACTATTTTGAGAGCTCTGCATTTCATATAGAGTAGATATACACTATTAATTCAGCCCCGTGGTACTGTGAGCAATATTTCATCATCGTTTTTGAGTTTCCTCTCTCACAATTTCATCATCATAGATTTAGCCAAGTAGAAGCAGTTGTCATGGAGATTGTCATGTGGTTAATTGTAATGTTGTATTTGTACAGTATGCCAGCTGTCTGTCCTCTATCTGTCTGTCTGTCTGTCTGTCTGTCTGTCTGTCTGTCTGTCTGTCTGTCTGTCTGTCTGTCTGTCTGTCTGTCTGTCTGTCTGTCTGTCTGTCTGTCTGTCTATCTATCTATCTATCTATCTATCTATCTATCTATCTATCTATCTATCTATCTATCTGTCTGTCTGTCTGTCTGTCTGTCTGTCTGTCTGTCTGTCTGTCTGTCTGTCTGTCTGTCTATCTATCTGTCTGTCTGTCTGTCTGTCTGTCTGTCTGTCTGTCTGTCTGTCTGTCTGTCTTATCTAGCTGCACATGTATATTCCCATCCATCCACCAATGTATCACCTCTCACCTCCTCTGCAGCTGATTGGCTCGATCATCGGCCGGCAGGGCACCAAGATCAATGAGATCAGGCAGGTTTCAGGAGCTCAGATCAAGATTGGCAGCCAGCTGGACGGGACCAGTGACCGCCACGTCACCATCACAGGCTCACCAATCAGCATCAACCTGGCCCAATACCTCATCACCTCCTGGTAAGGCTATTGGTAATGTAGGCCATTCAATCACTCCAAGTGCCCAGTTGAGGGGGTGGGCTCGGGGGTTGGGGGATCAATTTCCTTAAAAGGGTCAAAGGTCACATTACAGGATGATTGGTGATAATGAGGTGTGTTCTGGTGTTGCCAGTAATTGGCCTTGAGAGAACAGATAAAAGCATTGTTGTGTTGTACTACATAGCCTTGTTGTATTGTACTACATAGGCTTGTTGTATTGTACTACATATCATTGTTGTATTGTACTACATAGTAATTTTTTTAATAAAATGTTTATAAAAAAAAATCAAAAACAAACACAACATTGACGACAACAATAACTACAATAATGACAAGACAACAAAAATAACAAACACAGACCCAAAACCTGACAAAAAAGAAAATATATACAAAATATACCCAGTCCCCCCCTCACTAATCTATCACCTAACCTCCCCCCCCCCCCCCCCCCCTTTAGCTCTATCAACCCTGCTCCCCCCCCCCCCCCCCTTCTAATCCATATCATCAGCCCCATACGACAGCCGCCCAAGTCATCCTCCAAGACCGTTGTAAATGAGCCTCGGAAGTCTGTCACAAGTAGGGATGCCCCGATCGATCGGCCACCGATCGTTATCGGCCGATAATCAGTATAAATATGCGATCGGTGATCAGTGATAATGCTTTATTTTCGCCGATCGTCAAAACCGATCTCACTCGCTGAGTTCTGTCTCAGACACCGGGAGCTGCACACACTCACTCCCACACAGTGGTGCGGCGTCTGCTCCTCCCTCCAGCCCCTCCCGCATGCATGTAAACACGGGTCTAGTCTAGTGGGACGGCGTCTCCCTGAGCTAACGTTAGCTACCGTTACAAAATGACCCAGTCAACCATTCACTTCCAGTCCAATACATGATGAGGCATTGTCTAACCGAACGGTATCTAGCCGGCCAGCTACCGATAGCTCCTGACATCAACAAACGCTCCAGCAAGTCTAGTAGAGACGTGTATGATACCTCCGCTAGCTCACGTTAGCTGACGCCAGCTCACTGTTCAAAACGGAATGTCCCACTGAACTAAATAGTTCACTGAGGCGTTGTATTAACGTTATATATCCGGCCAGCAGTAGCCACAGATAGCTCCTGATATCAATGTTTTATAACACTCATTCGATGCGTATTCGAGCTGAGGGCATGTTGTTGAATGGGATCAATAGGGTCCAGCTGCAGCTCCGGAGAATCCTGGCCGTAGCTGCAGGCTACTCGAGTATAGGGTCCAGCTGCAGCTCCGGAGAATCCTGGCCGTAGCTGGAGGCTACTAGAGTACACACAGACAGTGGAGCTTGTTGCGTGGTGGCGATGTCTCGCAGATAATACAAGTACAAGTCTAATTATATAATATATATATTTTATTAAAAAATAAATTAAAAAAGATTTATATAAAATAATCTTCTTTTTTTTTATCAAAAGCGATCGGTATCGGATCGGTATCGGCCGATATGGCTCACGACGATCGGTGATCGGTGGCAAAAAACGTGATCGGGGCATCCCTAGTCACAAGTCATGAGTGAGTCGGGTAAATGGGGATTTCTTAAAGTAACAACTGTTCTGACTGCCGAGGACAAAGGAGAGTACAGTCAGGCAAAAATCTCAATTTAACAAAAAGGGGAACGACCATATGAGGCCAACGATATATTGATCCGTCAACCATAAGGGTTGGCTTCACATACTTACATACTTAGCTTGATGTAACGGAGAGTAATGTAATTCACGCAAATTGCTGTGTTAAATTATCTCCCATGGATACGTGCAGCACTCCAACAATTGACCAGCTAGCTTAATTTAACAAGGAAACATTTATTAAATAAACATAGGGCCAGCTTAGCCTGTCGAGATAGCAAACAGTGTCATTACACATACCAGTTGTGTCTATTCGCATATGCCGAGTTAGCTTGAATGAGAACGTGAAGCATTTAGCAATTGTCCAGCTTGGTTAAACAAACCTGGGTTAGCCTAGCTACTGTAGCCTGTTAGGGTAGCACAAAGTGTCATTCAAAGTAATTGTTCAGCTAGCTGGACTGCATACATAGAAATCTATGCATTTTGGAACAGTTACTATAGTCAAGAAAGCATTTAGTCATACTTAAAGTTTAAAGTGCTTTATTTGCATTGAACATTGTTATAAATGTTTAAATAAATTGGCTGAATAGCATCTGCAAATGATTTATAGATGTTTTATGAATTTTAACAAATCATTTGTTGAACATGAACAAATAAATGGAGGTACAGTATAGTCGTTTTTTCATATCCATTTTTCAAAGCATCTACAAATGTGTTACTACACATTAAACAACATTATTTAATGATGAACAAATCAAGTACAAACAATGTTGATAATGAGTTATAAATAATGTAGAACTAATTTGTAAATGTTATACAAATATAGTTATAAATTATTTAATAATATGTTACGAATGTATATAAATGATTTGTTCATTATTAGTTCATTATCTAAAAATACCTTATAAAGGTCTTATAACTGAGTGTTATTATAAAGTGTTACCGCCTCAACTTGAGCATAATACTGTATGCATATAAAGTGCTGTAAAAACAAAACCTGGGAACACTTTTACTGAAAGGACAATAATACAATGAAACACTTTATTAAAAGATTAATAAAAAATAAAGTGCAAAGAAATCCTCCTTCCCTCAACCCTCTTCATGGGTCCATCAGAAAGTGTTTATGTCCTCTTTGGTGTAGACCAGGGTTAAACAGTCAACAGCTTTCCCTCTCTTCCTCACTGTGTTACTTCTTTTTCCAAATGTACTTCTTGTTACTCCTTGCAGCACTGCGTAGCTCTTTGTCTTTCAAAGCAGCGATGTGAAACTCTGAACAGGCAACGTGAAAGCGCTAATTCTCATTGGTTGTGAGCTACTGAGCGCACTCCCGTCATACCAGAGTTGCCAAGTCTGTTTATTTTCCGCAACTTTTGGACAAAATGTGGCTTGTTTTTGGCTTGTTTTTGTAGGTCGGCTGGCTCATTTATCTCACTATACTGGCAACATTGATTGACTTGCGGACAGCGGAGCTCTCACATTCCCAGTCACACAGCGGAGAGACAGGACAGCACATCATCGCCCTGTCTTTCATATTGATTCCCCAACCTTAAAATACGGGACAAAGTGCGTCCTGTATCAGTTCAATACGGAACGCGTCTTTTAGTTTCCAATTACGGGACGATTCCGTATTTTACGGGACGGGTGGCAACCCTAGCTGGGTATAGCAAAGTTGGACGGAGGCCCAACTTCCACAACCGGGCCATAACATCTCGATATTCCCCTCTCTGAGCTAGCACTTCGGGCGTGAAGTCATCGAAAATGGCCACTTTACAGTCACCAAAGTGTAGTTGTCCTCTCCTGGAGCGGGCCGACCTCATAATCAGCTCCTTTGTATCTGTTGTATAATTGTACTACATAGCCTTGTTGTATTGTACTACATATCATTGTTGTATTGTACTACATATCATTGTTGTATTGTACTACATAGCCTTGTTGTATTGTACTACATAGCCTTGTTGTATTGTACTACATAGCCTTGTTGTATTGTACTACATAGCCTTGTTATATTGTACTACATAGCCTTGTTGTATTGTACTACATAGCCTTGTTGTATTGTACTACATAGCCTTGTTGTATTGTACTACATAGCCTTGTTGTATTGTACTACATAGCCTTGTTGTATTGTACTACATAGCCTTGTTGTATTGTACTACATAGCCTTGTTGTATTGTACTACATAGCCTTATTGTATTGTACTACATAGCCTTGTGATGTAAGTGCATAATCTTTGTCTGCAGCTCTTGAAATTAGGCCTCTAGTTTTTCTCTCTAGTTATAATCCTATCTTTTAATGTGTGTCCAAAAAACGTCAACCAAGGTTGCAACCATGGATATAATCCTCTAATCTCACCCCCCTCGCCATCCCCTCCTCCTCCCTCTTTCTGTCCTCACAGTTTAGAGACAGCCAAATCCACTGCCCAGGCCGCCCCCATGGCCACTCCCATGGACCTCAACATGGCCTTCGCCCAGCCCGGCTCCCCGGCCGGCTCGCCTGGCATGGGCGCTCTTACCCCCGCCCATGTCCTGGGCCCCCACTACGGTGCCATGCCCCTCTCTGGCCTGCTGGGAATGAAGTCTGTCCCCTTCCTGACTCTCTCCAGCCCCGCACCGGCCGTGGCCGTCACCGCGGCTTCCTCCCATGCCGCGCTGGCCGCCTACACCACCAAGATCGCCTCCGCCAACTGCATCAAAAAGCCAGACAGACAGAAGTTCGCCCCCTACTGATGACCGTAGCTCGTGCTCAGCCTCCGTGAGTGTCTGGAGAGAGTACAGATGAAGGACAGCTGTTGTGTTCCTCCGCTCAAAAACCTGATGTTAGCCATATCCGCTGCCAGAGATTCTCTCGGCGGTATTGACGCGCCGCACAGAGAAGAGACCAATGGAGAGTTGGACGATAGCTATTATTAAGTTATTCACACGTATAGATAATTTGTGAGTTTCCCATGAATCGATGGACTGCTTTCACCGTCACCTCATCACTGTTAATGATCACTAATCATAAAAAAAAATTAAAAAAGAATACATAAAAAAAATGTTTAAAAAAAAAGGGCGGGAATCTCACTTGAGAGATGTTGTGTAAAAATCAAGCAGTGTTTTTTACACATTGTGTCTCCCGAGTTAGAGATCAGCCCGAAAGTATTTATCCTTCCGTAAGTTTGTAAATTATACTCAGATGACAGATGCTCTACTGTAAGATGCTTTTATACTATGTCTATGTTTGCTTCCTGAAGTTTTTAAGAAAATTTGTAAATGTCTTTTTGGGGTGGGGGGAGGGGGGAGTTGTTTTTTGATAATTTCTTCGTGCTATAGTACTGTACTGTTCAATGTTATGTTTGTTTCTTGGATTTAATTTGAAATGTGCAACTTGTTTTACCTTTATTTATTTGTATTGTTTCGTTTATTAAAAAGTATTTGTTTCCTGACATGGGGTCATTTATTTGTCTCTTTACTGTCGCTCTACCGTTGTTACAGTAGGGCATGTTGCTATGACTCTAATCACAATACCCCATGTGAGCAGCGTCCATTTGAAACCAAACCAGTGTCGATTTAATGTAATGACACGCGCAGACAATGCTCAGGAGAACAAAACAAGACCAAACACACACACACACACACACATAGTCTATCAGTGAGCTGGATGCAATCCTACCTGGCTGGAGGGGAGAGAACAGATGGTGGAGGAGGTAAACTGTACTCTACCCCCCCCCCCCTCCCAGTGAGCTGTGGTGTTCCACAAGGAAGCATACTAGGACCGTTACTGTTCCTAATTTATGCAAATGACATGTCGTCAGCTTGTGACTGCAACAGGGGAGGAAACTAACTTTTTGGCTTACCAGCCAACTGGCGAGTATCTGATTTTTTTTACCAGCCAAACAGATTTTTTACCAGACAAAAAAAATCGCTAATTGTGATAATTACTTCTTTGTATGTCAAGCCGCGTCAATGTTGTGTATGCATCTGGGTAGGCACACTGTGCCTTTAAGACAGCACGGTGGTCTTACGACAGTGCTGTGAAGTACCGTCAAGTGTTGTGGTAACGTCAGTTGGGTTGGTGTGCTGTTGTGCACAGTGCACTGGTTGAGCTAGCCCCTTTCGTGACTGCGATGTGCAAGCCAGGGGCTTTTGAGCATGAAATAAAATGTCTAACCTTACGTCGTAGTCCGGTGCTTTTTTGGAAACATTATAGTCATAACAGATACACCTAGCTGGCTGCTTTGAGCACACGGGGCTAACGTTAGCTAGCAAGCAGCTATAGCTAAAACGCTAACTAGAAGCTAACCACTGTATACAGTTCCAGTAGACTAACATTACACCTCTGTGATTTAAATGTGTCCTTAGTAACTTATACTCGAGGGTTGTACTAGGGTTGGATGCAGTTCCCCGTTGGTCAGTCTGTCTGTTTTCCATCTTCTGCTGTGTTTAACGTTATCTGTTTGCGAGTGCTCCTGATGGCTAGCCTAGTACCGCGGGACTTTTATTATTATATGTCCCGGGTTGGCCAGTACTGCGCAAACGTTTATTAAACATTATATGTCCGCGGGTGGTCTTGTGCAGTGCTCTCGTGGCACTGTCAACTAAAGCGAACACTTTATTTAACACAGTGATTGCAGAATGTTTTATTTTTTTGTATACTCGCCAGCAGGGGAGGAAACAAACTTTTTGGCTTACCAGCCAACTGGCGGGTATCAGATTTTTTTTACCAGCCAAACGTAAAAAATACTAGCATTTGGCCAGTAAAGTGGCCTAATTTCCTCCCCTGGACTGCAACTTGTTCCTGTTCGCGGACGACTCAGCCCTGTTGGTCTCTGACAAGAACAAGTTACAGGTTGAAAAAACCCTCAGCTCGGAACTCGGCAGAATCTGCACCTGGCTCGCTGATAACAAACTATCATTACACCTGGGTAAAACAGTCCATTCTCTTCGGATCAAATAACAAACTCAGCAAGACCGACGGCTTCTCAGTTACATTGGGTGACAATATTGTCATAAGGAAAGATGAAATTAGGGTTCCATCCTAGAGGAAAATCTTTCCTGTGACAAAATGGCATCCAATGTAATAAAAAAAAGTCAACCAAAGAACTCGATTCTTGTACCGGATCTCCTCTGGTAAACAAGAATACCCTGAAGACTCCACAGTCAAGGGTACTATGACTATGCTTGCACCTCAAAGGCGCTAAAAACAAAATGACAAACATCTCAAAACAAACTGGTCAGACTACTGCTTGACCTTACTCCTAGAACCCACCTCACCCCTGCCCACTTTGACAACCTAGGATGGCTTAGAGTAGACGACAGTACAGCAACTTGCAATGGGCCTGGTCTACAAGATACACTACACCACTACGGTACCCATGTACATGTCAAAATACTTCCCAAAGATCAATGAATACCACGACCACAACACCAGAGGGAGCTCCACAAATCATGTTAAACCCAGATTCGGCTCAAACAAGGGACTAAACACATTTTGCAATTATGCCACATCAATGTGGAACGCCCTACCCACAGCTGTAAAGGAATGTGAATCACTACCCCTTCAAACCGACTCAAAGAGCACCTACAGGAGACTGCAATTCAAAACTGGCCCCTGTAAATGTCCAACCCCCTCCAATGTACAATTTCCCCCACCCCACCCCGCCTACCCAACCCCCCCACCTAACCACCTCCAATTTACAGTTACCCACCACCCTACCTACCCAACCCCACCCCACCTACCCAACCTCCAATGTACAGTTTCTTCCCCCTAAAATGTATAATACTCTCTTTTTAGACTCTTTTTGTACTCATAAACAGTACTGTATATTTGTAGATCTGGTATGTCATAAATGTCTAGATGCAACAGTATACTGTCTACCTGTATGTCATATGATGAATTGAAAATGGGAGACCCTGATGTAAACAAGACAAAAGTCTTTCTCTGGTCTGCATCCCCTTAACAATTGTGTGTATTGAGCTGTATATTGTACCCATTCTGCAATCTGTTAATAAAATGTTCAATCAATCAAACAAACACACACAGTGGCTCAGGAGGTATTATCAGTCGTCTGGAAGTCGGAAGGTTCCCGGTTCGATTCCCGCTCCTCCCTATATGAATCTATGATAGCTCACGATGAGCAGGTCGGCATGGTGTGTGATGAATGTGTAAGTGCAGAAACAAATTGTAAAGCGCTTTGGATAAAAGCGATATATAAATGCACTTTACACACACACCACAGTGAAAAATGATGCAATGCAAAAGCAGGTTATTTTAGTTTCTCCCCTGTCACGAGCCGGCGCGTGGCACGTCTCCAAATGCCAGGTTTTATGAGGGATGCTTTTCACATCATTGTGCTCCAGTCCCCCGAACAATAACTGCAGTGTGAGACGACAGGAGCCCAGTGGAGCGGAGGAGGAGGCCCTGCCTGCAGTGCACTCTGTACACTCGACGTGCACGTTACACAGTACATACAAGCACTGGGATATAATACAGACAGTCAGTGACATACAGTACATTCGGCCCCGGCCAGAGGAGATCCGGTCCAATCCAGTGATGTTCCAGAGACACGGGGGAGAAGAAACGGGCACATAGAATGACAGCTGGGAAACAGAGAGAGCGCGCACGTACAGGGAGATTCTGCATCAACATGCGCTACACAGCAGCAGCATCATCCTCTGGAGGGAAAGAGAGCGAGGAGCCTTTCATCCCGACTGCACCGCACAGATGTACCAGGGAGGAGGAGAGTCCTCGGTGTTGTCGACCACACCACGTGTTCACTTTCAGACACGAACAAGACGCGCTTAACACCGCGCATGCAACTGAACTCTACTCCGCTGAACGAAGCCCACTGTGAGTGTGTTGTGTGTTAAAACTTAAAACATGGAGGGGTCCGGAGAATAGTCTATTCTTCATCTGCAGTTCCTCTAAGCTGGTGATATGAAAAGGCCCTTTGTTAACCCCCCTCTCTCTCTCTCTCTCTCTCCCCCTCCCTGCTCGTTGAGCATTGACTCAAAAAGGTCATAAAATATCCATGGCCCTCGGTGGGGCTGTCGACCTCCTGCATCGAGTCCTTTCTTTCTTCGTCTCGTTTCTCGCTGCCATCCCACTTGCTATAAAGGCCTGTGCCTACTTGAAGAACAATGGCCCTTCAAACCCAATGATTTTAAGAGAAAATATTCAGAAACGCTGAGAAATAATGCACCAACCATATGACCGTTCCTTTACCGCGCAGTAAGTGAATGAATGAATGAAAACTTTATTTAACCAGATTGCAGAATGGGTACAAAACCGTACAATACAGTACGGCTCAATACACACAATTGTTAAGGGGATGCAGACCAGAGAAAGATGTTTGTCTTGTTTACATCAGGGTCCCCCATTTCAATTCAGTGCTGGTGAGAATGTTATCCCTTATGGGAAATTCTAAACATATTCAATACAGTTATACTCAGAGCGAGGTATTTCTATGTGCACTGCATTTAGACACAATGTTATATAAAAGATGGTCTCTTCTCTAGTTCTCTCTGCCCGCAGCCGGCGTCTCAGTCAGACACTTGTGCGCCATCTGCAGGCCACACACCGCCACTGCACAGCAGCCCGGTCTAATAGAAGGCTAACTGATTGAGTAAACAGCACGCTCTGACCTTTCTCGCACACAATGCCCATCTGTCTCAATGTGTTCAACAGAAGAAGCAGTGTCTCAGGTTAGGTTCACTTTATATCTGCTGATACAATAAGGTGTCCTGTCAACAATTTGGTAGCAGCTCGTTATCCTATAGGTGGTGGTGGTGGAAACATTCAATTAAAACTGTAGGCTAAATATAACCTGTATATTTTCCAATACCACCTACCGTAAAACGCTCATTTGTATAATACAGCCGATGCATTCATTGTAACTTTGTATCAACATACCCCATAATGATGTGGGGTATATTCTCAAACATTCTTGAAGATTTTGATCTTTATAAACTAAACCCATTGTAAATTGGAATATGTTAGTCTATTGACATTATCAGTGTAAAAAAGCCTTTTACAGTCACAAAATATCTCAGTTACAATTAAAAACACATTTCCTGTTGCCTAGTGTTAGTCCTCGCGTCAAGATCTCGCTTAATCGACAGAGTGAAAACACGTCTTAATGTCTTTATTTTTCTTGTGGGTGGGGGCCACCCATTTGTTGACGTTTGGATCATCGACTGGATCTTTAATAACAACTTGCTTGAATTACAGGAACCTGATGGCATTTAAACACAAAAGAGGCACACTGTGTTGGAATTGCAAATGGGCTGGACGAGGATAAAGCCGGTGAGCAGAGAGACAGGAGCTGTCACTGCATTTGAAGCACTTGTCACTTCCTTGGGTCTGTGTTGGATCCAGGGGGTGCATGCAATTCTCTCATCTACACGCACACACATCTCACTGCACACACTGTCACAAGCATGCACGCTTGTGCATACACATGTGCACTGCACACACACATACATACACAATGTAATTTGTGTGTGTGTGTGTGTGTGTGTGTGTGACTGAAAATGGCATAAACATATCTTCTTTGTTGTTGTTCCAAGCTGTATTTCTAAACAAAGACAGTGCCCCCTACTGTCAGATCAACATACTGCTCTGTCAGACTGCTGTACAGTGTAGTAAAGGGGTAAAAAGAGACAGGTAGAGCTGATAAAAGATTGTCTTTAATGTTTGGCATTGTTAATGACGTCCACAGCGGTTATGGGAGTAGGAAAACCACTTTTACAACCAAACACTGTTTGATCATGCTAACACCATATGTACAAGAAAGCACATTGAAAAGTGTATAAAGTATTTATATGAGAAGACGGCCACAGTCTAATGGATTTGTCCTTTTTCAAACATTGATTATAGATATTTATCAATTACATCGATTTTCTTGAGTACATGTATATACACAAAACAACCATAAACTTTTTGTGTGGGGGTGGGGGTCTGCAATAATTCTCAAAAATATTTCACAATACCGCTATATGTACAATAACAGAATTTACATTGAAAAATTCTATTGTACCTATAGTTTATCTGAGTATCACGTCACTCGCCACCTGTATCTGCATACTGTATACCGCTGAGCTCACAATACATTTCCACGTTATCTCTTTACCCTCGAGTGTATCTCCATACAAAGTACAATATATAGCCCATGCAGTACCCTGTGCCTTCTTCCTTGGTACAGTTTTGAAATATGTTTTGCACTACTGATGGTTTCACATACAAAAATAGATGTTGTCTAGTCAGTTGACAACCTGATGTACAGGAACACAAAGCGTCCACCTGCAAAAAAAACACCTGGGAAAAGCAATCGTTTGTTAAAATAGTAGCTAACCTTTCAACCCCTTACTGTTAAGTGATTCATCTCCACAAACGCCCCCCGGTTCTCTCAATCCGTGGAAACTCAGCCCAAGCATCAAACACTCTTCCCCCCACACACGCACGCACGCACGCACGCACGCACACACACACACACACACACACACACACACACACACACACACACACACACACACACACACACACACACACACACGCACGCACGCACACACACATACACAAAACAGAGCATGGCTGAGAAGAGCTGCAGGCAGAAGAAAAACAGTGCTACAAACCAAACAACGATCTGAAAAACGTAAGCGGGATGAAACCATACAGAAACATCACAGGTAGATATCTCCTTCCTTCAGGGAGCAGACGGTGGGACGGAATGAAGAGGAAAGAGCTGATGTCATTCCATGAGCTTCTCCCCCCAAGGTGTCCGGATGAGAGGTCATACTGCATTTGAGTGCACTTAAGGCAGGAATGCGTTTTCCAACGCTGTCCTGGGTGGGTGGGATTCGCCACTCAGTGGGGGCAGGGGGGGGGGGGGGGGGGGTGACATAAAAGTTAGACAGCACCGGACATAAGCAATGCCCATGTCCTCATTGCTTGACACTTGGTCTGATATCTGTAAGAAGCCAGAGAGAGAGAGAGAACGGTACTGGTGTTAGGTCTGTTTTCAGGGTCCGTTAGGTGGTTGAGGTTTGGAGGCAAAGATACCTCGTTTTCCAGCCTGTCTTGATCCACAATGAACAACAAATATATATGTTTCTGACCCGCCTGTCGTATAGTCTTGTCGTAGTCATTGGTTACCATTCCACACCATCCCATAAGGTCTGTGGAACACTCTCAAGAGAGATATCTTGGTCACACAACAAAAAAAATAAAACAGAGACCTAATTTAAAAGCACTTGAACTTAAAAAATAAAATATTTAAGAAAAGAGAGAGTTGCAACTCGTGTGAAAACCAATAGAACATCTTGTTTGAATACATTCACGTAGGTTTTCCAGACCGTACGTACGCTGTGGTTTGGGGGAATCGTCATCAACTGAAGTTCAGGTCCTGTGAGACGCAGGCCCGCGAGGAGAGGTCCAAGAAGAAGTCCAGTCTACTGCCTGCATTCTCTGACAGCCAGGCAGCGACACGTCACGGTGTGCTGTTTTGATATGATGCACTATTAAGGAGCAATTAACAGTGTTTTGAAAAAAATAACTACAACAAAAAATGGACGTTGCCTTTGAAAACACCATTGTAATGTAGCAAAGTTATCAAAATAATAATTCATATATATGTACATATATGAAGCCTTTGAACCAAAGAGGTCACCTTCTGTAGTTGCTTTAGTGTTTTGAAACGAGGAAGCAAGAATGGAAGGAGCTTGGAGCTTGTACTGTATCATGTGGTCATGTAGATTATGACCGCGGTGGTCACCATATTTCACGTAAAACCTCTATTTTCTCGTTTTATATCATCCTAAAATGAAGGGGGGGAAATGAAAGAAAAAAAAGACATGCTCAGACTAGTAGTACAATAGTGTACAATCAATATCAATTTCTGAAGAAGGTTATTGGTATCTGTCTTAATGTGCAACCGATAATATTCCCTTATTGATATCTAAGAGGCCACAGAGCACAGTGACACAGTGAGCCTCACTTTCTCCTCATGTCCTGCCCTTCATCTGCACTGACATGAAAGCACACAGTAATACAGGAGGTGTGTTTCTAACTTCTAGCTCCTTCACACTGGTGCCAATGAAGGGAAGAAGCCGAGGAGAGGAAAAGCCTGGACTGAAATCTAGCTAGCAACTCCTCCTCCTCCTCCTCCTCCTCACGGTGTCTCCTCGTGCTCCTCGCTGATGCACTGCTCCCAGGCGTGCTTGGCCTGCTCCTCCCGGTGGCTGTGGGGGGGGTGGAAGATCCTTCGCGGCAGGGGGACGGGCTGGGGCTCTTCCTCCGGTATGCACCCCTCTCTCAGGTAGGGCTTGGGCGGCACCGCGGGCGGCTGGGGCCTGCGGTAAGGGACGTGGTGGAGGTGGGGGGCCCCATGGCCGGGCGCGTGGTGGTGGTGGTGGTGAGGAGCGGCGGCGGGCCCGTGAGAGTGGCCGTCCAGCACCGGGTGGGAGTGGGCGTGAGGGTGGGAGTGAGTGTGGGGGTGGGAGGCCGGGCTGCGGTAATGGAAGGGGCGGGGGGGGTCCGCAGGGTCCAGCTCTGGGCCGCTGTAGTGGATGTGCAGGTAGGGAGAGGCCAAGTACTCGTCTGGAGGGGACCACAGGTGACTGGGCAGCGGCTCCAAGGCGTCGTTCCTGATGGGGCCGGTGTCCTGGTACTGGCCTCCAAAGTTACTCTCGCTCAGGGAGGAGACCCCACTGCTGGCACTGCCCGACAGGGTGGAGTTACTGCCACCCAGGGCAGACTGTGGACTGGTAGGAGAGCCTGGGATGGGGTGTAGAGGAGACTAGAGAGAGAGAGAGATTACACACCATAAACGACACCATAAATGCACTTTGCTGCGACTAAATGTAAAGAAAAGATGCAGAGATAATATCAGACTCTCTGACCTGACATGGTCAGTACTGTACCTTTCTGAGAGAGCGGAGAGGCAGGGCAGGTGGAGGTGGATCATTACTCTGGTGGTGGAACGCATCAAAGTGCATCAGGAAGTGCCCTGCAAAGATAAGACATAACCCCACATAATCAGGTCGGGGATATCAATGGGTGACCAGTGACGAAAACATCTCAATTGAACTAACTCAGTTTTCAGGTCTGTCAAATCCCACCAAGCACGGCTCTGCAAGAGTACATTCGAAACCCAAACGCACACTGAGCTGGTTGTTAAATGTACTCTCGTAGAGTCAAATATACACTAGTGTGATTTGAACGTGATTGTGGTGGTGTATACGGACGCTTAGGACAGGAGTGTGAAGAAAAGACGATACCTGGTGGGAAAGACCTCGGTGGGATGAGGGGCATGATCACCCCTGCATTGGAACCCGGGATGTAGGGCACCGTCTCCCTGCTTTCCCCGTCCAAGCTCCAGCTGCTCGGGACACTGGGAAACACTGGAGGAAGACCAGTATAACCGTGTTAACAAACAACCGCACATAATCCTGTTATTATAGAATATTACCTGTGATATCTTAGACCTCACCTTTCTCTGGCAGATTCATGTGAGGGTCGGCGCACGGCTTACAGGGGCTAACTTGCTGAAGTAAGGCACGCTGCATGTGGTTGTTCTGCTGACAAGAACAGAATGCAGCCTTTAAATAACTTGATAAGAACCAAGAATAATCTACAGTAGGTCTCTTCAAGGTGAAGGATGTGGGGCTTTGAAGGTGCCCTCTGAGATAGGAGCATGTAGACTCATCAAGCACACGATTACGCGAGCACGGAATGTAATGGTCAAGTCTACACTGTCCTCATGACTGGCCTGAAAGAGTGAGGGCCGTGTAAATCAGACATTGAAATAAAATGCTATCATGTATTGAGAGGGGCTCCTCTGAAAACCCTGTCATCAAGCTTTTATAATAAAACACAAGTCTAACTTTCTGCCCACAGCTCTTCTCTCTGAGCAGCAGGCTGGTCTCAGTACCATCTGCATCCTCTCCAGTGCTTTCCTCCTCCTCCTCCTCCTCCTCCTCCTCCTCCTCCTCCTCCTCCTCCTCCTCCTCCTCCTCCTCCTCCTCCTCCTCAGTGACAGGGTTACTGATATCCTGCAAACGGTGGTTTTCTACCCGTCGCTGGCCTTCAACCTACCTTCATGAAGTACTGATCAATGCGGCCAACCTGCACTCCCTCTACCAAGCACTTCTTCCTTCCCTGGTGTATTCTGAGGCCTTTTACTGGACATATCTGGAGCTTCTTTCCCTCTACGGCTCCACCCCTGCCCTCCATTGATGCATTCACCCTCCTCATAGTGCTGTTCTCTATGGTTCTAGTTCTATGGGACAGGTCCAAGACCCTGCCCTCCATTGATGCATTCACCCTCCTCATAGTGCTGTTCTCTATGGTTCTGGTTCTATGGGACAGGTCCAAGACCCTGCCCTCCATTGAATCGCTCATCCAACGCATAGTCCTCTTGTCCGTTCCATGGTCTGTAAGCATGTACTCATCTTCTGGCCCTGCTCTCGCAGACTACAGGGGTATTTCCCCTGTATTGGTTGTAGCTTTTTTGGGTGCAATGAAACTGTTTACAATCTGCGCCACCGCTGTACATTCTACATTTACATTTTGTAATTTAGGTGACGCTTTTCTCCAAAGCGACTTACAAGTTAGCAGGAAGGGTACAACTATTTTTTTTATATTTAGATATTTCTTCAGATATTGATTGAAGAAGTGTGTCTTTAGTCGACGGCGAAAGATTGGTCGGGTTTCGGCTGTCCTAACTATGGTGGGAAGTTTATTCCACCATTGTGGAGCAAAGACAGAGAATAGTCGGCTTCTCTTTGATGACCCTTTCGGGGCTCTGAGAGGAGTGGGTCTGAGGCAGCCAGAAGATGTAGAGCGGAGGGCTGTAATGGGGTGCTAACCTGTGCCAGGATAGAACACTGGTTTTCCCTGCTACAGCACCTTTAAAACCTGGTTCAGAGATAAATCAACCAACAATGACAACAAGACAGACAGACAGACAGACAGACAGACAGACAGACAGACAGACAGACAGACAGACAGACAGACAGACAGACAGACAGACAGACAGACAGACAAGATATATAGATACCTGTCCGTTCTCAGCCATGGAATAGTACATGGGGTTGTTGGCTCTCTCACGGTGAGGTGGCAACAGTATCATCACCTCCCTGTTGTGTTTGGTCTTATCTGGCAGGGATGGTGAGCCTGGGCAGAGAGAAGGAGGTGAAAGGAGAGGCATTCATCTTCACAAACCATAACTGTGTTGCATTTTAAGTGACTTCGCTGGCCATGTCACCCAAGGCCATTGGAATTGGTGTTTCTGCATAATATCCCTCTTTAGCCATGCCCACAACCTCAACATGTGCATTTCTCAGTGAGGTCAGAATGCAGGAGTCGCCTGCAGTGCACTGCAGCACCCCCGGAGCAGTCCGGGGTTCAGTGCCTTGCTCAACGGCAACATTAAAATAATACCCTCATGTTTCTAAATCCAAGCAAATCCAATGTCTCTTTCAACCAAGAGAAGGAAAGTATAATTTAAGAGGGTTGTGTATTCTTAAAACATATAAAAAGGTAAGAACTAATGTAAAAGCTAGATGCGTTTCAATTTTGGGAGTTAAATTGTGGAATAGGCTTAGTGACGGGTTGAAGTTGTGTACCTCTCAGGGGAGATTTAAAAAGGCCCTGAAGGATAAAATAATTCAGGAGTACAGTTTTGAGTAAAACATCAAACATTTATTTTCTCTTTTCTTTTTTCTCTTAAAGAAAAAGAAAAAAAAGTATATCTTGCAGCATATTTAAAAATGTTCTATCTTATATTAAAGTATATTTAGTTTTTAAGAATTGTAAAGGATAGGCAAAAATAAGCATGTGCTTCAGCCTATTCCGTTTTTCGGTCATTGAGTTTGGATTTTGTGTGTGAGCTTACTTTGAATATGTGTGATTTGTGATTTTGTCTTTTTTTTCTTTTCCTTTTGAAAGTCCACACATGTGTGTTTTTGATGTATCTGTAAACAAAGACCGAAAATAAAACTATTCATCATCAAGCACACAGTACTGAACTGACATCAGCCCATGAACAATTACAAGAACACATAGAGCAGATACCCCAAGATGTTCATGGTTTAGTCTGTGTGTAACTCACCTCTGGTGCTGGAGGTCTATCTGGGGTATCTGTGTGTAACTCACCTCTGGTGCTGGAGGTCTATCTGGGGTATCTGTGTGTAACTCACCTCTGGTGCTGGAGGTCTGTTTGGGGTATCTGTGTGTAACTCACCTCTGGTGCTGGAGGTCTATCTGGGGTATCTGAGTGTAACTCACCTCTGGTGCTGGAGGTCTATCTGGGGTATCTGTGTGTAACTCACCTCTGGTGCTGGAGGTCTATCTGGGGTATCTGAGGGGCCTTTCTCACTCACCCATTCGATTCCGTTTAATTCCGTACCGTCCTCATTCTGGATCGGATGCGAACTTCCCCCCCCCTCTAGTTTGTGTACACACTTCAGTCTTGGTTTGCTCCGGGTTCTGTTTACGGTTTGCGTTTTGAGCGTTTACGCTTGCCGTTGGCGATGATGTCACGCTCGAAAATGTAAACAGGAAGTGTGTTAACACGGAGACTGGAGACTGGATGTTGATATAAAAGAAACAAATAACCAATAAATATGAAGTTATATTTGAACCTCTGTTGTCAAGCCTTGTCAATATAACCCACCCCCCTTTTCTCACGAATGGAACGCTGTTGTAGAGTTCGCTTTTGAGCGTTTCCCAGGGCTAACGCTAAGCTAACGGCTAACGCTAGTTAGCTTAGCCTAGTCTAGTATAGCCTGTAGCACTTATTTTTCAGCAAAGAACGTGCAATAAACAAAACGGATACATTCACTGTGTGTTCTGCCTCTCATTTGTTGATGAAACAAAACTAACATCAACACAATTGAACACCAAAAGCTGAATTTAGGCCTAATGCGAGCCAGGGAAGTGCTGTTTGTAACGTGGCTTCATGTTTTCATCCACTGAGCTGTGAGGCTCCACATGCTTGTTTGGTTGCGGTCTGAACTCTCAAATTGCCCATAAATATCGTTTTTGTGGGTATTGTCCAGTTGTTGCTGTGTGGTTTTATCTGCCCAAAATTCAAGCAAGCATGAAAAACATTACAGTAACGACGTTGTGTGTGTCACGCCCCCCCCGCTCTCACTGGCCCGCATCCGAAACCACCTATTCCAACCGGCCCAGGTTCAGCGGGGGGTAAAACGAATCAGCGCCGGTTCGATCCCAAAAGGGGTGTGTCCGTCTGAGTGAGAACACTCCCCCCCGTCCCCGGGGGTGCTGATTCGATCCCAATAGGTGAGTGAGAAAGGCCCCTGAGTGTAACTCACCTCTGGTGCTGGAGGTCTATCTGGGGTATCTGTGTGTAACTCACCTCTGGTGCTGGAGGTCTATCTGGGGTATCTGTGTGTAACTCACCTCTGGTGCTGGAGGTCTATCTGGGGTATCTGTGTGTAACTCACCTCTGGCGCTGGAGGGGGCGGAGGTGATGATCTGGGAGGAGTGAATAGAGCTGAGGCTGGAGGACGAGGGGCTGGGCTGCAACATGAAAACATTATATAACAAGAACAGCAGTGACGTCTGAAAGCATTTCTCAAGGTTGTTCACAGGCGCTCAACACATTTCACAATTTCCTTTCATCTCTGACGTGCCCTCTGTCTTTCTGCAGTCATAATGTGCCAGGGATGTGTTTATTCCCCCCGGTTCACTTCAACCAACTCAGGAAGTGGATCTTCTGTTAGAATTTTAAAAGGGAAAATCGTTTGCAACGCAAGGTTCTATAAATAAATAACCTAACTGAAAACCAGTGCTCTATCATTTGCAAAGTGAACCGTAGTTAAAATGTATTTTTGTAACTGATTGAATTGAAAGTGAATTGACATCTAGTCTCTCTCTCTCTGTATGTGTGTGTGTGTGTGTGTGTGTGTGCGTGCGTGCGTGTGTGTTGAAACCTACCTGCATGTGAGCCGTCTCCTCGGGATGCTCCCCCATCAGTCCGTCGGTCAGGATGACCAGGTTCCCTGCTTCACTGGACGTGTGAGACGACAGCGAGGAGGACGAGTGACGGATGGAGCCTTGCAGGTTTAGAGGACTATAGGACACAGAGAGAGAGAGGGGTGTGGTGTTCACAACACAAGATAGATAGATAGATAGATAGATAGATAGATAGATAGATAGATAGATAGATAGATAGATAGATAGATAGATAGATAGATAGATAGATAGATAGATAGATAGATAGATAGATAGATAGATAGATAGATAGATAGATAGATAGATAGATAGATAGATAGATAGATAGATAGATAGATAGATAGATAGATAGATAGATAGATAGATAGATAGATAGATAGATAGATAGATAGATAGATAGATAGATAGATAGATAGATAGATAGATGTGTTCACAGCATTCATATAAATGTAATAGAGATGCTTCAGCAGAACTGTAATGGGTGGAAAGGACCCGTTCTAATATTGATTGATATTGGGATGATCCTAGGCTAAGATAGGACATCAGTAGATTTTACACACTGTGTTCTGTTGAAAATCTACCTGCTAACGTCTAACTGCATTTTAAATGTTTGTGTCCTGGTTGTAGTTGACATGGATAAATTATTCAAATGTAGTCCCTGTGTGTGTGCGTGCGTGCGTGTGTGCGTGTGTGTGTGTGTTCCTGTACATGCTGGACAGGCTGACCTGTGTCTGTGAACGAGGCGGACGCTCTCGGGGCTCATGTGGCTGTGTGACGTCAGGATGCCTCTGGGAGAGCTGACCCCAGAGCAGCCTGCAGGACCAAACCTGTCCACACCAGACAGGCCCTGCTGGGACGCAAACATGTACTGCTCTGGTTATTCACACTGCACAGATAGGCATGGAAAGCACACACACACACACACGCACACACGCACACACACACACACACACACACACACACACACACACACACACACACACACACACACACACACACACACACACACACACACACACACACACACACACACACACACACACACACACACACACACACACACACACACACACACACACACACAGACACACACACAAACATACACACACAAACACACACACACACACATACACACTCACAAACACACACACAGACAAACACATACACAGACACACACATACACACAGAGATACACACACACGCACGCACACACACACACACACACACACACACACACACACACACACACACACACACACACACACACACACACACACACAAGCTCTTCAGGCACTATCAGTCAACACTGTAGTACTGTAGATTAATATGCATACATACATACAAACAATACGCACACGACCTACATACAGACCTACACATGCACACACACGTACACTAGTATACACGTATACAGATGCGATCACAAACATACTACACGCAGCACACAGAGACAAATACACACACAGACATACAGTACACACACACCCGCACCACATCATATCACAAATGTAGACACACACATAAGGCAACATGCTTGGATTTCAACAAACAAACAAACAACAATCGAACACAACGTAAAGTAGAGCTGCGTGTGGAGTTACTCACATGGTGTAATCCCGTCCTCATCATGTGGAACTGATCTACAAGCTTTTTGTGCAGGGGACGCATTTCTGGGTGCACCAGTTTCTCGTGAACAGCCAGCCCCACTCCCAGGATGTGCACCTGTTATAATAAAATATAATATAAGAAATAATTTTATTCAAAATGTATATATTTGAGACGGATATTTACTCCATTATCAGTTGAGTCTATTCACCATGCAGTAAGGCTGAGTAAGTAACACACAAGGTCAAAACAATAGTGAACAATGTATTATTACGTCACTACCACTGCATTTCAACTAAGTGCTTAGAAATTATGGTTAATTTGTAATTTATTTCAACAGTGCATAGATATCTATAGTCCCTTTGCAGGTTGATGATTTGATGACGGACAAATCAGACAAATGACTAAACTTCATAACCACATGAACAGACAACAGTACATGTACAGGTTACTAAACTACACTAACTTAGTAACTTCATAATCACAATAACAGACAACAGTACAGGCACAAGTCACTAATGTGAGAGACAGACTCTCCGTCTCCTCTCTTTGATGAGAGACCAAAAGGTCCCCTTTCACTCTCCTTGATGTAAATCACATAATCCTGAGTTCATATGACCCTATTGTGTTCCTTCCTCTCCTAAACACCTCACCCTACTCATCTTTCCATATCAACCGATCCCAACTCTCTCCCCCCCCCCCCCCCCCCCCCCCCCCCACGGAGCCAAAACACCTCACTTTCCATATCAACCGATCCCAACTCCCCATCCCCCCTCACGGTCCCTCCCCTCCCTGACCCCCTCTCTCCCCCCCACAGAGCCAGAACAACTCATTGTTCCATATCAACCGATCCCAACTCCCCCCCACGGAGCCAAAACACCTCACTTTCCATATCAACCGATCCCAACTCCCCCCCCCATCCCCCCCCACGGACCCTCTCCTCTCCCCTCCCGGAGACAGATGTCTCACACCTCCAGCGAAGGAACCTGAAAACACCACACCCGCCCATTTCTTCATGTGTATATATTCAACTTTGTTTATCTAGTAGACTAGTAGAGACTCTAGCAGGGTTACAAGGCCAGTGACACGGAGAGTTCTCTCGCATAACTCTGAACCAGATTGTATTCGGTACTTTGAGGTAATAAACTTGTAACAACCAAGTCATTTGACTAACGTGTATCTGTACCTCCGGTCCAATTCTACGACACTAAACTACACAAACTTCATAACCACATGAACAGACAACAGTACATGTTACAAGTTACTAAACTACACTAACTTCATAACCACATGAACAGACAACAGTACATGTACAAGTTACTAAACTACACTAACTTCATAATCACAAGAACAGACAATAGATGAAAAAACAGATAATCACAGATTTCATCATTATTAGCTCCCCAGAATTCTCCCTGTTATTGATAAACTAACGAATCAGTTACGAAAAGTGTGAGAATTCAGTTGGTATTTGTAACTAATGGTTTATTAGATTAGATACGATTAGATTCAAATGTATTGTCACCATACAACACAAGTACAGTACAACAAAAATAAGGTTGGCATTCAACCAGAGTGCAACTGTAACAGTAAAGTGCAATAGTAATATACAATGTACAGGTGATTAAACTGGGTATAAAAATATTAGTACTACTGAGTGTAGTGCTAATCATATGTACAGAGTTGTAGTATTAATATGTACAGTGATACAGGTGTAAAGACAGTATGGTAGTAGTCATACTGGCCAGCAGTGTAACTAGTAAGAGTAGGATATGTACAGATATAAATATAGTATCTACAGATATGTAAAATGACTATGTGCAGGTAAATACAGACAGGTATAGATAGATTAGATTAGATTAAAATGTATGTGGTATATATGTGGTGAGAATAAATATATATGGTATAGTATACACTGTACAGCATTTGTACATACAGTGCTATGGGTTATATGCAGGTGTATAAGTAAGTATATCGAGGGGTTATATGCAGGTATATTCAGTCAAATATGGATGTATATAATATTAATATAATAAGGTAGATATCAAAATGTATCAAAATGTTATCAGAATATACTCCAGGTCACACTGGTGTTACTGGGGATTCAGCACCACGGACAGCTGCTCACAATACATTCTCCAAGGCCACAATATGTGGTCACCTGTACTCTATAGACACTGACTGAATTATTTTCACAAATCATAGCATTTTTCACGTTACATGCATTACATTACATTGCATTACAGCTGTTATGAAGATGGAATCAGAAATTAACCAGATGAAGTAGCTGACCTGCTCCTGCATCAGGTCCTTTAGGTGGGAGATCCTCTCTGCATCTTCAGGGTGGCTGTTAATGTAGTCCTTATCAAAGAACGCCTGGAGGGGAAATACACAAGGTACAAAATCAAACATGAATTCAAATCATGAATTCAAATAACAAAATAGATTGTATTTATTATGTATTATGTATTTTATCCATTTCCACCAAGAGGCCTTTCACACTCTGGCCTTCACTTCTTTATGCCGTTCTGTCCTTAACTCATTCAGTGCCATACCTGAGTAAAGTCGCGTTATCTCGCCAGCGGTTGAGCGCCATACCCAAGTATAGTCAGGTTTTAGCAGTTTTTTCTTTTATTCATTTTTTTTTTATTCATTACAGGCTCACGGACCTCGGTGTTACCATTGGAACTCATCCTGAGACCCCGAGAGTGCAATACCGGCCGAATCCTGCTAGGTGGCAGTATCGCCCACCCTTTGAAACCTTATTTCACACTGTGTGTCACATCTAATGTCGTCCAGGCGGAGAATTTAGACCAAGCCAAGTAAATCGCTTCATCTGAGCACTTTGAAACGCGTTCAGCACACTTGAGGCATATCTTGTGCCACTTCATGTCAGGGACGCGATGGACGTCAATACTGGAAATCGCGATCAGACAATTGGAATATTATTTTTGGAATAACCCCGATCAAAGGTAAGGACTATCTGACGTCAATTCCACCTTGATCCTACAATGATTTCATATCGATCCAGCCGATCAACGTATGTAGTATTCAAAACGAATGCCGTTGCTGGCGATCAAAGCATCAAAAAACTACCCCCTTCCCCCTTTCATGCATTCATGATGAAACATAATACCCATTATATACCTTTGATTTGGAAATAGTAACGTGTCCAGGCGAGCAACGCGAACGCCTTTAGCAAAATTCAAACAACGCTCCATAACGCAGTTACCAGGAATTAGCCAGGATCACTGCAAACACCGCGACGCACAGTTAACATCCCTATCTTTTAAAGTGTGGCCCATTGAGTCCCAAGGATGGATAAAACGGCTGGCCGTGAATGAGTAAATTGTCCTGCCATGTTAAACACGGAGCTCATATGAATCAAAATAAGTCCATCCATCCCGTCTCTCCTCCATCCCAGTACCTCCTGGTAGCGGGCGATGCCTCCGTTGACGGCAGCGTCTATCACCCCGTTGAGACACATGCTGAGTGGGTTGATGTTGCCGTGATGCTGCCTGTGTTGGTACTGGCTGATCAACGTCCGCAGCTCCTGGGTCTTATTCTCCACCACATAGATGGCATTCTCCAGTGGGCTCACCTCCACCTGGACACACACACACACTCACGTCAGTCCATGACACACAGACAGACAGACAGGCAGGCAGGACAGACAGACAGACAGACAGACAGACAGACAGACAGACAGACAGACAGACAGACAGACAGACAGACAGATATAGATAGATGTAATGTCTGGGAGCAAAAGCCCTAGTGTTACAGTACCCGATGGTAATTAACCTGTCTATCTGGCGTTATTTCGAAACCTAGCCGCATTTCTGGCAAGACGCTCTATGATTGGCCGACACCTGTTTCTACACTGGTTAAGCTTAGGTACTCTTTCGAAGTTGGTTAAGGTTAGAGTTTGTCTTAGAGCATGGCGATAGAATGCCAGGTAGTTTGCAGGCTGTTTGACCTGGAAATGGGCAAAGACACAGCTCGTCACGCGATTGGGCAAACGCGTCAGTGGCCAATCAGAGAGCGTCTGCCAGAAATGCGGCTAGGTTTAGAAATAACGCGTCTATCTGCCCTGATTGCATTCATTGGTAGCTGGTGTGTATAGTTAAGTTGGCTTTATATGTTCTTCCTGGTTACTATTCAGATCGTCAGTCGATCACTGACCTTGCCGTAAGTAGTACCTTGCATTCTTGCTGAAGCCTTATCGCTCCTTGCCACGGAGGATAAGTCCATTCGCTGTTCATGTATTGATTATCGTGTCGTTGCTTATAGTTTTGTATTACGTTACTGTGTGCTGATGTAGCACCATCGCCCGACGTGTTCTTTTGCTATCTGTTTTGGAGACAGTGTTTCTCCCCTTTGCTTTTCCTGTTTTGTGATACAGTTCAGTTTATGTGTAATACTACAGCGTGTTTTGAGACTTATTTTCTCCCCTTTACTTTTCCTGTTTTGGAGACAAAGGTTCTCCTCGTTTCTTTTATACGTCGTTGTCGTATAATAATTATCCTTTGTTTGAGAAACAACACCTGCCTCTCGTCTATCCGCTCTGCACTGCACCTGGGTCCAACACACCTACCAACCCCTAACAGATAGATAGATAGATAGATAGATAGATAGATGGATGGATGGATGGATGGATGGATGGATGGATGGATGGATGGATGGATGGATGGATGGATGGATGGATGGATGGATGGATGGATGGATGGATGGATGGATGGATGGATGGATGGATGGATGGATGGATGGATGGATGGATGGATGGATGGATGGATGGATGGATGGATGGATGGATAGATAGATAGATAGAATAATAAACTAATAAACATTAAGCAAGTGTGTCCTAGTAAAATAGTAAAATAATCTACCAGTGCAGTAAGCAAATGTGGCTTGGCAAGATTTCTTGAAATACGTATATAGGGTTCTCTCTCCTGATTGGATAAAGTGGGAAGGGATGCACTCTAACAACAGTGATGCTACTGCATATATATACTGTCGAAATGTAGAGCTATTTAACACAAATATTAACCAGAAAATACCACTGAACCACTCTCTCCCTCCCTCCTCTAATTCTACACTTCTCACTAGGGATGAGGAAAGTCAGTTAGGTGCAAGAGAACAATACAGAACAGCCCTACTGCTCAGACCCCCCCCCCCCCCCATGGAGATGTGGAGCTCGATCACAGTGTGAGGAGCAGAGTGACTGTTAAAGCTCCTTACCACTTCTCTCCTCTCCACTTCCGCCCAGCGGGAGATCCCGGGGAGAGGGCGAGACAGGATCAGGGTGGTCCTCTCTATCCAGAGGCTCTGGAAACACACACACGCACACACACACACACACACACACACACACACACACACACACACACACACACACACACACACACACACACACACGCACACGCACACACACACACACAGCATTCAGTTGACCTATCTCAAAGCCGCCCTCTTTCAGTTTGTCCGAGGGGAGCGACAGTTGTGATTGGAGGATCAAAGAAAGAGGGCTTTCCTTTGAGATCCATTATTTATTTACAGGAAGTGCTCACATCTGACATCTACTGTATACAGAGCTGAGTTCAAGTGTTACAGGATGTATAGACGTGAGATATCAGGGATATCAGGGAGGCTGACTCTTCAAATGTAAATGAGTTTGGAGAGGTTTAATGTCATAAAGTTTTTGGGATACGTTTTACGTCATAACTCATCAACTGATCTGGTCTGTTCACTATCCTAACTATTTTATTGCACTATTGCACCATTTTACTCTTTTATTACTGTATGTCTATTTTATCAGTGACAATCAAACCGTAAACAAAGAGGCCTATTAACTCATTCAGCACCACCGCTTAATCCACGAGATGGCGCTAGTGCGCCACCGCTGTAAGTCAATGGGGGGACTGCGAGATTTGCAAGTCCTTAAAATATATCTTAAAGTATAGCTATGGGTCTAATACACCCGTCGATTATCAGTTAGTTGCATCCAGTCAACATGTACAAAACGGATTGTTTTTTCATCAGTACATTTCCGTTTGATAGCCTTTTGAATATGAGTATAACTATAAGGAGTAATTCCAGAGAAAAATGGATAATAGCGTTTTAGTGGAATACACTAAACACGTAATTTTTCACCTGATTATCGTATCTTCCTGAAATCAACGCTAGATTATCATTATTATCCTTCCTCGTGCATACATGAAAAGAGCATTGGACCGCGGGGCTCCGCCGCAGCCTCCTAAAACTCAACGGCATACAGCCACACACACACACACAGCCGCGATCGCGGTAGAAAGACATATCAGATCAACGATCAAATTTATATATAGTGTTCTTACCTTGTATCTGATGTAATGCAAAAAAAATAATCCAATTATCTCATCGCCATTTGAAGTACTGGGCGCGGAGGTCCGTGCCACGTTCAACAGTATTGCATATTGAGGGGGGGGGGGCAGCCTAGCAGACATATCGTTGAAACAGGTTACCTCGCCTGAGTATTTAAACCCCGCCCGCGCCGCTTGGATCGTCCCAGAAAAGAAACTAGACCATTCCCAATGGGGTGCAATACCAACTGGAAGGCGGCGGTATTTGCCCTTTTTGCGAGCTCAGACCCATTCCCAACGATAACATCAGGCTGGATGGATGAAAATGAATGGATATCGCTAATAAAAGAAATAACGATTAAAACCCGACTATACTCGGGTCTGGCACTCAAGCGATGGCAAGTTAACCCGACTATCATCGTGACTGGCGCTGAATGAGTTAAGATGCAAGATCCTAATATGAAAAGTGATTTAATGTTCTATGCTTATTTTCTGTAAAATTTTATGTCTGCACTTTATGCCTATGTCTTTTTTACTGCTGTGAAGCACTTTGGGCTGCAATCCCTATATAAAAGGTGCTATACAAATAAAGTGTATTGTTATTATTGTTATTGTAGACTGAAGAATAAAGTGACAAGAGACATATTGTTTTTAAACTTGCTCTGTGTACACAACACACACCACCATGGAGATAAGCTCTTGGGTTTTGTTATGTTAATCCTTTTGACAACTTGGTGAGGTTGTATATATTATTTATAAGAAAAATCTTATCTTCAGTGGGTGCCTCTTCACGGGGGCGCATGTGAAGAGCATTGTTCAAACAGCATTTAAACTTGGAATTAATCAAATTGACCTATTTCAACTATCTCAAATTGATCTAGCTCAAATTTACTTATCTCAGATTTACCTAACTCAACTATCTCAAAATTTACCTATCTCAAACTCTGCCCCCTTTTTTCTTGCTGTTTTCCTTCCAAATCTAGTTGTTACTCCAATTCCCCACGTGTGTCATGGTCCTGGTCATATCTCCATATCTCCTCTGTTGGTCTGGGGAGGGTGTAGACTACCACATGTCTCCTCTGTTGGTCTGGGGAGGGTGTAGACTACCACATGTCTCCTCTGTTGGTCTGGGGAGGGTGTAGACTACCACATGTCTCCTCTGTTGGTCTGGGGAGGGTGTAGACTACCACATGTCTCCTCTGTTGGTCTGGGGAGGGTGTAGACTACCACATGCCTCCTCTGTTGGTCTGGGGAGGGTGTAGACTACCACATGCCCCCTCTGTTGGTCTGGGGAGGGTGTAGACTATACCACATGCCTCCTCTGTCGGTCTGGGGAGGGTGTAGACTACCACATGTCTCCTCTATTGGTCTGGGGAGGATGTAGACTACCACATGCCTCCTCTGTCGGTCTGGGGAGGGTGTAGACTATACCACATGCCTCCTCTGTCGGTCTGGGGAGGGTGTAGACTACCACATGCCTCCTCTGTTGGTCTGGGGAGGGTGTAGACTACCACATGCCTCCTCTGTTGGTCTGGGGAGGGTGTAGACTACCACATGCCTCCTCTGTTGGTCTGGGGAGGGTGTAGACTACCACATGCCTCCTCTGTTGGTCTGGGGAGGGTGTAGACTACCACATGCCTCCTCTGTTGGTCTGGGGAGGGTGTAGACTACCACATGTCTCCTCTATTGGTCTGGGGAGGGTGTACACTACCACATGTCTCCTCCAATACACATGGAGTCGCCAGCCACTTCTTTTCACCTGACAGCGAGGGGTTTCTCAGCAGTGGTAGGCGAGTGCTTAGACCTATACACTACCCAGACACTCCCCGTCCAAAACGTATTTCCATATTTAGCGAAGAGGTGTGGCCAGCGAGATTAAGGTCGCCCCTTGACATGTAAAGATTTAATTTACATGGGAAGACAAATATAAATACTGATGTAAATGTAAAACTGGCGCTGCTGTGATGGCTGCCTTTCTGATCGCTCCGACGAGACTGTGCTTTATTTTGTTAATTTTTATAGTATTAGGAGTTTTATTTGCACCAACTGTTGGTGCATTATATGTGTATGACCGTCAGTCAATCATTGACATTGGATTAAGAAAAACTTACCGTTTGGATTGCTCTCTGGATCGGATCGCTGAACAGCAGAAATGGCCCGACGAGATCCTTTGTTATGCCGGCCACGGACAAGGAAAAAAGCCGCCGCGAAGACGAGGAAAGAGAGCCGGGGTCCGGAACAGACTGAGGTCCAAACGACACAGAACCACATTGCCCAGCATATTGTTGGCCAATGTGCAATCGATAGGAAACAAATTGGACGACATCAGAGCAAGGATCCAATTCCAGAGGGACATTCGGGATTGTAACGTCCTCTGTTTCACAGAAACTTGGCTGAGTCCAGATGTCCCGAACCATGCAATAGAACCGGCAGACCACTTCTTCGTTCTACGAAAAGACCGGACGGCATTAGAGTCACTAAAGAAGAAAGGAGGCGGCATTGCCTTCATGATAAACAAGGAGTGGTGCGATTTAGGCAACACAAAGGAAATGACTAACCACTGCTCCCCAGACCTGGAGTTTATCACGATAAAATGTCGACCCTTCTTCCTCCCAAGAGAGTTAACGTCCATCATCCTCATCGGAGTGTACATTCCACCACACGCGAACACTGAGGTCGCACTTTCAAAACTTCACGACGAGGTAAACAAACTCCAGGCAGCTAACGTTGACGCGGCCATTTTGGTCTTGGGGGATTTCAACAGCGCGCGTCTTAAAAAGGTGCTGCCGAATTTCTATCAGCATGTGACCTGTCCCACCAGAGGCGAGAACATATTAGACCATGTATACTCGCAATTTAAAAATGGGTACAAGTCACAGGCTCTTAGTCCATTCGGTAAAAGCGATCACGCCGCAATTTTTCTTTTGCCTAAGTACAAACAGTGTCTCAAGCGAACGCCGGTGGTCTCGCGAGAGGTTAAGCGTTGGACCGTGACGTCAGTAGAGTCACTCCAAGCAGTGCTGGGAAGCACAGAATGGAGTGTACTCCGTGATAACACAGCCAATATTAACGAATACACCGAAACGGTGATTGACTATGTCTGTACTCAGGTAGAAGTAATAATCCCCACCACCAAAATTAATATCTACCCAAACCAAAAGCCCTGGGTAGACAAATCCGTCCGTGAGGCTCTGAAAGTGCGCACATCAGCATACAACACCGGGCTGGTGACAGGCAACATGGAAGAACACAAGATGGCAAGATACAACGTCAGGAGAGCAGTAATAGAGGCAAAACGGCGTTACAGGGATAAAGTTGAACTTCAGTTTGAACAGGCTGACTCTAGAGGCATGTGGCAGGGCCTCAGAACAATGACAGACTACAAAGGAACCCCCCTCAAACTGAACAGTGACATCTCCTTAGCAAATGATCTCAACTCCTTCTATGCGAGGTTTGAGGCTGTGAATAACAACACCAGCCTACAAACCACGGCAATGGGGGGGGGGGGGGTCTGCTGATGGAGACTCAGTGTTCAGGGTAACAGAGCATGAGGTGAGACGGATCTTTAAAAAAGTGGATATCAGGAAGGCAGCAGGACCGGACGGCATCCCCGGCCGCGTCCTAAAAGTCTGTGCCGACCAACTGGCCCCGGTATTCACTGACATCTTCAACCTGTCCTTGGAACAGGCCGTCATCCCCACCTGTCTGAAGAAGTCCACCATCATCCCTGTACCCAAAAAATCTACGCCCGCTTGCCTCAACGACTACCGCCCTGTAGCCCTCACCTCCATAGCCATGAAGTGCTTTGAGAAGCTAGTGAAGGGCTACATCTGTTCCTCCCTCCCCATCAACCTGGACCCTCTGCAATTTGCATATCGCCCCAACAGGTCCACGGAGGACGCCATAGCCCATGTGCTGCACACAGCAGCATCACATCTGGACAAGAGGAAGGGGAACTATGTGAGAATGCTGTTCATCGACTACAGCTCAGCATTCAATACCATAGTCCCCTCCAAACTCATAGCCAAGCTCAGGGACCTGGGCTTGAACTATGACCTGTGCCAGTGGGTCCTGGACTTCCTGACGGGCAGACCCCAGGTGGTAAGAGCCGGCAACTGCACCTCCTCATCCATCACGCTCAACATAGGGGCCCCCCAGGGCTGTGTTCTGAGCCCCCTCCTCTACTCCCTGTACACACATGACTGCGTAGCACAGCGGAACAACAACACCATCATCAAATTTGCTGATGACACAGTAGTGGTGGGCCTGATCTCTGCCAACGACGAAAGGGCCTACCTGGAAGAGGTAGAGAACCTGTCACAGTGGTGTCAGGAGAACTGCCTCTCCCTGAACGTCAGCAAAACAAAAGAGATGATTGTGGACTTCAGGAGGTCGGGGGTCAAGGACTACAGCCCCCTCAGCATCGACGGGGCACCAGTTGAGAGAGTGAACAGTTTCAAGTACCTCGGAGCCCACATATCCGAGGACTTGACATGGACCACACACATTGACAGTGTTGTGAAGAAGGCACGACAACGCCTCTACTTCCTCAGGCGCCTAAGGAAGTTCCAAGTCAGTCAGAAGATCCTTAGGAACTTCTACTCATGTACAATAGAGAGCATCCTGACCGGCAACATCACCTCCTGGTTTGGGAATAGCACTGCACAAGACCGTAGCAGACTACAAAGAGTGACACGTTCAGCCGAACGCACAATTAGAGGGGGGCTTCCCACCCTCCAGAACATTTACAACAAGCGGTGCAAGGGGAAGGCTAAGAGAATTATTAAGGACTCGAGCCACCCGAACAACTGCCTCTTTGAACTGCTGCCGTCAGGCAAGCGATACCGGAGTCTTATGGCGAGCACAGAAAGACTCAGAAGGAGCTTCTATCCCCAGGCCATCAGGCTGCTAAACGAACAATAATCGCTAAACGAACAATAATCACTATGCAACAACCATCAAATGCACACAGCACACACACCCACACGCACACACACACTCACTCAAACAAACAACACACTGCAGCACCCACTCTCCACACTTTAGATCACACAAACACACTTACACTTTATATTTATTGATAAAGGATTTGCACTACAACTCGTACACCTACTGTGAATTGTACCTAAACTGCACCTCGTCCATTTATGCCTTGCACTATATAGTATTGTATATTAGTACACTGCACAGTATTGTATATTGTATGGTAACTACGTCTACGAACATTGTACATATGTCTAAACTGAACACTGTGACCTCTTTTTTTTTTTCTTCTAATTTTTACTATGTTTTTATTTCATACTTATCTTGTCATGCACAGTCTCTGGAGCGCAACAGTAAGAAGCATTTTGTACAAAAGTATTCTGTACTTCTGTATGACAACTATTAAAGAAACTTGAAACTTGAAACTTGATCATAAAAAGCATACATGACAAGACAATAGAGCTGCAGCCGTACCCTGAACTCGTTCTCCCTGTCTTTGGGGCCCTTGTGGAAGGGCCGGTCATAGTGGAAGTGGTTGACATTGTTTATGCGGTAGAAGCTCTTGATCCTCTCAGGAACACGCTCCAGCTGAGGCACGTCGGAGATGTCGGACACCGGAGTCACCGCGTAGATCTGCAGGTCTGAAGCCCAAGCGTCAAGGAAGAGACAGGACAACGTGGACAGAACAGGACACGAGGGACATACCAGGAAACCACTGAGAAACACTCTACTATGAGTAAGCAATAAATCCTGAAGTGGATACACTGAGCATCACTCTGTAGGATGGTGTCGTCCGGTTGGTTGGGATGCTGCATGGCGATGGCCTGTGGGAATTCCCCCAGCATCCTTTGCTGGAAGTCCTCTAGCCGCTCATAGTCATAACCGCGGCAGACAAACTCCTTGTTCTGGTGTGAGAGAGAGAGAGAGAGAGACAGTGGTCATGAGAAACTGAGAAGAACTAACGAGGTACAGTAAAATGGCAACGCCTGTCTCTGTGTAGAACACCATTCTGTTCCACATGGCTGTCGTCACACTTCACCAGCACCTGCTCAATTCACATGACAAACATGAGGATTATGCCCGCTAACATAAGCAAATGAGGCTGTGTTGTGTCTCATCAGTGCTATAAAGGGATTTGTTTACCTCCGGTGCTCGTTAGCTAGGTATAGATGCAGAGGCACTCCCAGACCAGATTTACCACCATGGCTTGTCAATCATTAAGCCAAATTGTCAACTTCCCACCCACATTGTGTCTTGGAGATATACCGTAGCTCAGCCTGACTCATGCTGAGGCATGCATAAAGACATGTGAGTCATACTGTGGCGTGAGGGACCAGTATAGCTTGTGGCTTGTTGGGAGAGTCTAGCTGCTATACTGTGTGTTTTACCCTGAGGAAGAAGGGGAACTTCCTGCCATAGAAGCCCATTCTGAAGAACTCTGGTTCGATCCTCTGCTGTTCGATGATGTTGTCGTAGTAGGCCGCCTCCATTTTCTGTCACAAAAGATGTGAAAAACGTAAACAATAAACAATTTAGTGTACTGGTAATTGTAACATTTGATATGCTTGAGTGAGGCCGATGGCAAGAGAGGACGCATAGAAATCCCCCATCCCCCATCCCCCATCTCCCATCCTAATAGAGGATATTATGTCAGTATAACGTTATATCAGCTGGCTGATAATAAAGAACAGAGAGAATAAGGCTTGATTCACCCCCTAGTCTGATCTGTAATGTATCTATTGCGTGGTTTGTTGATGTTTACAGCGCTGGCGAGGGAGTATTGCAATCACTCCTGTGGACCTGAATTCTCAAATATTTCTCAAATCTGTCAACGACTCAAAGTATTTTATTTGAATTAATTTCCATCCAGAAATGCTCACGCCAAGATTGTGTTAGCCAGGCAATGTTGTGTTTAAGTATTAAGAATGTTTGTTATTTGGCCAAACAAGATGGCTGGTCTAAAGTAGGGGAACTTGCATTAGGGGCAGTACTTGCATTAGGGGCAGAACTTGCAGTAGGGGCAGAACTTGCATTAGGGGCAGAACTTGCAGTAGGGGCAGAACTTGCATTAGGGGCAGAACTTGCAGTAGGGGAAGAACACACAGTCTCCGGAGGGGGAGGGAATCCATATGAGACTATTCACGACTGTAGAAGTAGAACTAGATGTGGTGCATGGTCAATGCCATGGTTCATAAACAGAGAAGTTCCAGTGGTTCTGTGAGTGAGTGAGTGAGTGAGCAAGTGAGTCAGACAACAGTTCCAAAGTTAAGGTGAATTCTAGTGAGGTGTCTTGCTTCATGGCAGGAATGAAATACAGCCATATCCTAATAAAAGATTTCCATGGTGGGTGTATAGCCTCGTCTGCTCATACGGGTCTAGGCATCTCTCTGAGTTCCCTTCTCGTTGTTTTTAGTATGACTCACCGCACGAAAAATGTCCCAGAGAGGGATGATAATATTTTGAATATATCACTGGAGAAGGGAATCATCCTACAGGACCTTAAAATAGCTAAGATCATCCCTATTTATAAAGATGATGTTCCAGCCGTCTTCAACCATTACAGACCTATATCCATCCCGCCTGCCAAAATACTCGAAAAGCTTGTCTATAAAAGATTAATTTAACATCTCAACAAGCACAATATTATTTACACTCACCAGTACGGGTTTAGAAAGAAACATTCAACATATATGCCAATCACACATCTAATTAATGAAACATACAAAGCTAAAGACAGAAAGGAAAACACTATAGGTATTCAGACAGGCTGTCGAAAATTGTATTTGCAGATGACACAAGTGTATTCTATTCACATAAAGATCCTGATATCATCATTTCATTTTTAGCTACTGTTTATGTTGTATATAGTCCTGTATTGTGTGTGTACATTGTGTCCTATGTGACTTTATGTTTATAGTGTCCTATATGTTACTTTATGTTTATATTAGATATTTTTATATACACTGTGGGAAGGGGGGGACGTAATTAAATGTTTCTGTATGTCCTGACATTATGGGAAGTGACAATAAAGTTGACTTTGACTTTGATTAGGGTCTTAAATGAAGAACTTAACTATCAATTTGGTTTAAATGCAACAAATACAAATGTTATATTGTGTCTATATTTTAGCTTATTGGAGAATGCCACATGAATGAATGAATGAATGAATGAATGAATGGATGAATGAATGAATGAATGAATGAATGAATGAATGAATGAATGAATGAATGAATGAATGAATGAATGAATGAATGAATGAATGAATGAATGAATGAATGGGCAATTAGGCAATTCTCCTTCACATTTCTTTGTGGATTATATTGTATTATATGTAATTGTTTTTATATGTGTAAATAAACAAAAGAAAGAAGTGTGTGTGTGTGTGTTGGGGGGGGGGTTCCAATGCTGATACCCACAATATAGTGTGAAAATCACTTGTAACTCACCCGTATCCAGCTGAGGCTCTGGTAGTCATATAAAGTTTCGTACTGGAAAGCCAGCTCCCGGCAAAGTGAAATTCCATATTCCCAACACTGTGAAAATAACAAGAGATGACGGTCTGAACATATGGAAGAAATCGACACAGTTTACAATAGCCTGTCTGCAAGAGACAACTGAGCTCACCATGCGATATGACTGGGGAGCGTTTCAAGACTTTAGAGAACAGCCGATATTACAGCTTCATTACAGATGGAAATTATTTATCAATAGAATAGAATAGAAATACTTTATTCATCCTGAGGGAAATTTGGCCAAGTGCTTATATGTCTAATGCTTTACCAGGGGAGAGAATTACTCAAGAATTTGTTACTGGGACAGGTATCTGGGACAGGCATCTGTGGAAGATGGTCATCTCAGTTCAGCTCCTTTAACCTTTTCAGGTAACTTTATAAACATCTGCATTTCACTAAATTATATGACAAGTGTCCAGTCATGAAACAAAACACCCCAGCTGGTTCTGAAACCTTTTCTCTACAGTTGTAGAAGTTGTAACTTGTATGTAATGTAAGAAATGGTTTCCTGAAGTGTCAGAGCAATGACTTCTAGATATATTAGGCATCAACTGCCCCTAGTAGCTGCTAAGCTCTTTATGCACAGAGTCATTTTGTCACATTTATTTTACTGTGCTACAAGTTGGTCCCAGGCAGGCGTGACTATCGTTAGCCTCATACGATAATTGCCTAAGTCATATTTCAAGATTTTTGGAAAAGAAGAAAAAACTAATTTTCCAGCAAATGTGTACGTTTTTAATTTATATTTTGAAAATAAGTTTCACAAGGTGTATCAACAAGTTTTCAAAAATACAAAAACACAACAACCATTGCGTAACAAAATAAGGTGACTTTTAAACAAAATATGTTTTTTCCTCGTACATACATACTGTACATTTCATACACTAAGGCAGTTGTTATACTTGCCTAAGTCATGCGATCGCCATGTCTGTGTATGTAACGTTAAAATGCACACGAGTGAGTTAGGCAGATGTGGATTTTTTAAAGTAACAAGCGTTCTGATTGGCTGAGAACATAGGCAGCAGTGTGAGGAGATTACAGTTAGGCAGAAATCTCAATTTGGCCCACAAATTACTTAGGCAATTATCGTATGAGGCTAACGCTATGCTAAAACCATTAAACAATCTTTACAAACAATCTGTGAAAATTATTGATAAAAAACCAAGGAGTTATCATCATTGTACCATCATTGTACCGTTGTTCAAAAGTATAATTTATTGACCATTGACACATTTCTTTGTTTTGCAGCCTAATGTACAAATCACTATATGACCTTGTGCCACCATCACTTAAACTATGTGTGTCATTCTGCAGGGATAACGTCAGAGAGACCAGAGCATCATTCTGCAGGGATAACGTTAGAGAGACCAGAGCATCATTCTGCAGGGATAACGTTAGAGAGACCAGAGCATCATTCTGCAGGGATAACGTTAGAGAGACCAGAGCATCATTCTGCAGGGATAACGTTAGAGAGACCAGAGCATCATTCTGCAGGGATAACGTTAGAGAGACCAGAGCATCATTCTGCAGCGATAACGTTAGAGAGACCAGAGCATCATTCTGCAGAGATAACGTCAGAGAGACCAGAGCATCATTCTGCAGAGATAACGTCAGAGAGACCAGAGCATCATTCTGCAGGGATAATGTTAGAGAGACCAGAGCCTCATTCTGCAGGGATAATGTTAGAGAGACCAGAGCATCATTCTGCAGGGATAACGTCAGAGAGACCAGAGCATCATCCTGCAGGTATAATGATAAGAGACCAGAGCATCATTCTGCAGGGATAATGTTAGAGACCAGAGCATCATTCTGCAGGGATAATGATAGAGACCAGAGCATCATTCTGCAGGGATAATGTTAGAGACCAGAGCATTATTCTGCAGGGATAATGATAGAGTTGATAGGTTGAAAAAACCCTCAGCGCGGAACTAGGCAAAATCTGCATATGGCTAGCTGATAACAAACTATCATTACACCTGGGCAAAACAGAGTCCATTCTCTTCGGTTCAAATAACAAACTCAGCAAGACCGACGGCTTCTCAGTTGCAGTGGGTGACAATATTGTCACAAGGAAAGACGAAATTACCTACCTGGGTTCCATCCTAGAGGCAAATCTTTCCTGTGACAAAATGGCATCCAATGTAATAAAAAAAGTTAACCAACGAACTAGATTCTTGTACCGGATCTCCTCTCTGGTAAACAAGAATACCCTGAAGACTCTGGCAGGAGCACTCATTCAAGGGTACTACGACTATGCGTGCACCTCATGGTACCAAAGCACCTCAAAGACCAGAGCATCATTCTGCAGGGATAATGTTAGAGACCAGAGCATCATTCTGCAGGGATAATGTTAGAGACCAGAGCATCATTCTGCAGGGATAATGATAGAGACCAGAGCATCATTCTGCAGAGATAACATCAGAGAGACCAGAGCATCATTCTGCATGGATAACGTCAGAGAGACCAGAGCATCATTCTGCAGGGATAATGTTAGAGACCTCTGGACAATACACTAATTAGAAAATGTAACGTTTGGCCTGAAGGTGGAGCTAGAGGAAAGGTCACAGGATTTGAATGAAAGCTATTCCTTATATTAATGCAAAAATTCTGCAGTGGTCGGAGTAAATCCATAAAATACGATAATCATGCCGTATCTATATTTTCCCACACCCCTAGTAGACATACAGACGTAACAGGATGACCTGCATCAATGCAGAGAATGTCCAATCAAGCTCTTCTGAGCAATCCTTAATTGTCCAGATATCTACGTAAATGTTAATTGTCGTGTGTAAACTATGGGTAGAGCAGAGAGATCTATGGATTGAGGTGGTTACTTATTTGCTCCATTTTGTAAAATGGGCCAGGGATTACAAACTGAGATAACACACAGAACGAAAGAGGGAACCATTTACTAGAGGTTGTAGCCCTTCCCACAGACCAGAGACTGGTCACCTGATTTCATTTAGCTGCCAAATTACAATGGGGAGGAGCTTCAGGCTCTGTATTTACAGTAGCTGCTGTAGTACAGATGGGGAGGAGCTTCAGGCTCTGTATTTACAGTAGCTGCTGTAGTACAGATGGGGAGGAGCTTCAGGCTCTGTATTTACAGTAGCTGCTGTAGTACAGATGGGGAGGAGCTTCAGGCTCTGTATTTACAGTAGCTGCTGTAGTACAGATGGGGAGGAGCTTCAGGCTCTGTATTTACAGTAGCTGCTGTAGTACAGATGGGGAGGAGCTTCAGGCTCTGTATTTACAGTAGCTGCTGTAGTACAGATGGCCAAGTGCTGAGATCAGACACACGCAACAGCTAGGAGTATCTGGGACAGAATGGAAAGATAAACACCGAAAGCGAATAGAGATCATAGTAGCACTAGCTACCTACAACATGGAACTTGTAAGGTAAAATGGATGTTCCACACTTTTGGTCTCTCTCTCTCTCTCTCTCTCTCTCTCTCTCTCTCTCTCTCTCTCTCTCTCTCTCTCTCTCTCTCTCTCTCTCTCTCTCTCTCTCTCTCTCTCTCATGAGGATACATGATGATACATGAGGATTACATGAGGATTACATGAGGATTACATGAGGATACATGAGGATTACATGAGGATACATGAGGATAGATGAGAATTACATGAGGATTACATGAGGATACATGAGGAATCGGATAGATGAGGATTACATGATGATTACATGAGGATACATGAGGATTACATGAGGATACATGAGGATAGATGAGGATACATGAGGCTACATGAGGATAGATGAGAATTACATGAGGATTACATGAGGATACATGAGGAATCGGATAGATGAGGATTACATGATGATTACATGAGGATACATGAGGATTACATGAGGATACATGAGGATAGATGAGGATACATGAGGATACATGAGGATTACATGAGGATACATGAGGATACATGAGGATACATGAGGATTACATGAGGATTACATGAGGATATATGAGGATAGATGAGGATACATGAGGATACATGAGGATAGATGAGGATTACATGAGGATTACATTTCATTTCAACCTTTATTTAAAATCGTAAGCATCTGAGGTTTCCCTCATTTACAGAAACGACGATTGTACAGTACATAATAAAAACAATATTCACAGAAATGTAAACACCAGAGTAAATTTTTTAAAAACGTTTAAAAATAATTTTAAAATATCAACTAAAACAGTTACAGGTAGTCACACAATGGTCTGAAATCATACATTTAAACATTCCAAGGGAAGGGAGAACCTCCAATTTTAGCGTGAGTTGAAGGACATTCCATGAGTTAGAGGCATCAAAGGAAAAGGCTGACTTCCCTAGCTCAGAACAAATCTGAGGAACCCTAAGAACCATCCAGTCATTCGATCCAGTTGAATAGGTTCCAATATTCCAATCTAACAGTGAGGAGATATAAACAGGTTGTTTACCAATAAGGGCTTTAAAAATAAATAAATACCAGTGTTTGTTGCGCCTTTCTGCAAGAGAAGGCCAACCCACCATATCATACAGGACACAATGGTGAGTATCATATCTGTCACATGAGGATTACATGAGGATTACATGAGGATACATGAGGATACATGAAGATTACATGAGGATACATGAAGATTACATGGGGATACATGAAAATATGATGCCATGATTTCCATTTCCATTTATTTGATTAGGTCAACTGTCTACTTACAAGGAAAAAATATATACTATCATGACCAAACCATTATAATTTATTTTGGTCTATAGCCTGTTTTGGCATTCACTCACTGTTTTCTTTCTGTATTACACCAGGCAACTTAAATGTCACTCAGTCATCAATAATCAGTCATCAATAATCACACAGATCAATCTGTCAGCTGTTTGACTTGTTTAGTTTTAGTTCATTGAAATCCTGTTTCTTTCTTTCATTCTTTATTAATTTTCTAGAACTCAGGAAAGATGAATTGCATCGGCAAATGTACGACTGAGGACCAAGACAATTATGTGACACAGAAAGAAAACAGCAAAAAGATAGACAAACAGCTTCAGAAGGACTTCAAAGAGTATCTAGCCAGCCCCCAAATAATATTGACGGGGGATCTCAACGCTGGCAGGAGTACAATAGCAAGACAGATCAGGTTATTGCATGGGAACGATTTCACCACAGATGAGAGGATACGGGTGATTAAAGATATCAGAAACAACAAAAAAGAAGCTAAAGAAACTATTGTGTCTGAAATGAGACTCACACCTGCATGCCGGCTAGCCTGCCTTGAAAACCAATCCCGACTGGAATACGTCCAGAACCAACGACACCGGCGGGATTTTGATTTTCCATTGGAGTTCTATGAACACGTCAAGATTCTATGGCAAGATGAAGGGGTCAGGGCTTGCTTTCAAAGGTCCAACGAGTACCATCTGACAGACTGTGCACAATATTTCTTAGACAAGATAGACACAGTGAAGCAGTCTGACTTCACACCCTCTGACCAGGACCTGCTGAGATGTAAAGTACAGCACGGGAGACAGCGCTCGTCTGAGATCAGATTTCAAGTCAACAAATACAATAAATACAATTTTTGTCCGTTCACTGAGAAACGGCTGAGAGGAATGCAACGGTCGAGATCTACGTGGTCGACATCAGCATCTGCAACGTTCAAAGCTACATGGGTTGTAAGATCAACCTACTGCAGCAGGCCCTTAGCACCTTCAAGTGCTACTGGAACCTGACCTATCTGAACCGGACGCGACAGTCCATGGTCCTCTTCCTGAATAAACAGGACTTGCTTGCAGAGAGGGTTTGGTCAGGGAGATATGAACTCGACAAGTATTTCCCGGAGTTTGCACACTACACTACACCAGATGACGAAACTTCAGAGTAAGGGGAAGATCCTCGTGTCACAAGGGCAAAGTACTTCATACGGGACAAGTTTCTGAAGATCTGTGCGGTTTCTGAAGACAGCAAGCACTGCTGTTCTGTATCGTAATCGCTCCGCTCGGCATCACTACTGCACTGTACCTCGCTCGTGCACGCGCACTGAATAAAAATTCCACAAATGTACATCCCAACATTCGTCTGACCACACCCCTATCAGCTTACCTACATAAGCAGGGGTGGGGCCACATACTCGCCTCCTTCTTCGCTTTCACCACAAGGAAGTGCCTTCGGTAGATCCCCACTTGACGAGGTTGGTAGTAGGAGAAAGTTGGAAAACAAGGTACATTGACATCATATCTTTATTTTCTCTCTCACTATTTTCGAGAAAATACGGCGATATTGTCTTCGTACTGGAGTGTGCACCGCAGAAATTCCCCCGCCATAGAGTACATCACTGTGCGCGTCTCTGTTGGTAGGACTTCCGTGAGCTGTTCGGGTCCATATGATGGATCTGTTTCGGGGAGTGGTCAGGGCTCCTCCTCACGAAGCTCCTATTCGGGCCTTCTGTGAGTTAGGACTCTCCTTCCATGTGAGGGAGCCTCCTCAGAGTGCAGAGCCTCCTCCTCAGATTGTCAAGGTGAGTAGAACTTCAAAAAGGAGTCCTGCTCTATTGTGTGTGTATTCGATTCAATTCGATTATTGAGTGTATTGGTTCAGTGCCTCCTCCTCGGAGAGCCCCAATCCAAATATTACATAGCTCAAATGTTGCAATATATTCTTTTCAATCTATACAGCTCGCGTGGGAAGTCTCTCTGGGGATTTCCGTCTCCTCCCTATGGGAGGGTGGTGGGATGTAAAAATGTAAACGATTTTTACCCTCAGCCTGAGTCACGAGGGATTCATGTCAGTCTGTGTTCTTTCTTTTTTGGGATAAAAAGAGGAAGGTACATGAAGCACGATGGCTCCGTGTCGTTCTCCCAGGCGACTTGGAGGAACAATGTTTGGTGTCTTGATAGACTATCCATTGATGTGTTTGGGTCTCGACGCATACATAGTGCTGGCTCGGTGTGTTTCTGTTCAGGGTCACACAGGGGCTAAGTGCACCTTGGTTGCTTGTTAAAACAGCGTTTTTATAGGGCAACTGGGATGGAGTTTTGTCTCTTCCGAGCGCTAGTTTACTAGGTTGTCTCGATGAATTCTCGTTCATATCTGGGGGATGTTAACGGAATAGATCAGAACATAGGTAGAGGGGTCTCACGCCCTTGGGGTGGGTCAATGAGCACGGTCTAAATGAGGACCGTCTGGGTGGCGCCCTCTTTTCATGTTTTAGATCGACACGCATACCTACCCCCTCTCCTGGAGTGGGCAGGTCGGCGTGGTTAGGACACGGGACTGGCCTGGTCACGCTGGTTCAGGTCAGTTAACCCGTTGTCCGCCAGGGATGCAGATCTGCTGTTCTGGTACCCTGAGGGACTTGTGCTTTTTTCGGGGGGGAAAATGCCAGGTCGGTCCGGGTGTCACAGGGTTAGGCGCTATGGAGACCCTTGTTGGGTGCATATTGTACTCTGCACTACCATAATGGCTTACGGCCGTGCCAACCTGTACACGCCCGATCTCGTCAGATCTCGGCCGCTACGCAAGTTCGGTCCTGGTTAGTACTTGGTTGGGAGACCGCCTGGGAATACCAAGTGCGGTGTGCTTAGGGCTGGTTCTCCATTCTTTTCGCTCCTCTCTCATGCGTGGCGAAGAGGGGCCTGTTTGGGTGGTCTTGGACCTCCTCTGGTAACCCTGTGCTTCCCGTGCCGCCGGGCCCGGTCCGAAGTAATGTTCGTCGACCCGTAGGCCTGGAATAACCCTTTTTTGAAAACTGAAACACTTGTACTGCGGTATAGCCAGTGTGTACCCGCAGGTGTGTTTTGGAGTTTTTTCTTGAGGGTTATAGGAACAACCACCGCATTGGGTAACGACAAGGTGGTTGATTCCCTGGTGTGTTGGAGCAGTGTCAACTCCCGGGTTACCCGGTTGAGGGTGCCCCTGCACGTTCATGACGTCTGCCAATCATGTCAGCCTTCTCTGCCTCAACCCCTCTGGGTGGGTTTTTTTTAAATGGAGGCTTGGTCATGCAACAACGCCAGCATACGCCCCTTCCGCCGGGGAGGCTGTTCTCAGCTAACTCCTTTGGTGCCTGTCTCGTCCGCAGTGCTCCAGGCTCAGGTTACAGCCTGTTGCCTGGTTTTCCCCGGTGCGCTGCCTGCTTCCGTTGGTTAACCTTTTTTGTGTGCTTACGGCCATGCTGACTGCCTGTTCTGCAGGGTCAGTGTGCCAGGCGGTGTGCTATTGGGGGGAAAGGGCCCGCTCTTGGAGGGGCCTTATCCGAATACGCTGGCGATGTGGGGGGCGGTGTCACTAAGTGACCGCCTGGTGGGGTCTTGATGCCTGGCGTCATTGACCTCTCCGGGCCCCCGTTTTCCAGGGGATCCAGTCCCTTCAGTGGGTCTGGGTCTTCCTTCGCGCTCCGCTGCTACGGCCTTGCCACGGGGTTGGGTTTGCTCTTGACCCCGTGATTTCTGGGGGCAGTAACGAGGTTGTTCCCTCCGTTCGTTCCCGGGTGGCATGCAGGTTGTGCGTGTGTGTAGTCGTGGGGTCAGGCGCCACGGTCTGCTCACCCTGTGCGTTGAGTTGCTTGAGTGCCTCTTCGCACGGTCGGGTCCGTCGCCCTCCCGGGAACCTCCAATAGGGGGGGTGCCCTCCATTAGGGGGGGTCGGGGGGGCTCGGTCCTCCCTGATCTGATGGTTGTGGGGGGCCTCAGCGGGGTGTATTTGTCGGCCGATGGCTCTCGCTCGGCCTCCCTTGTGCAGTAGTGATGCCGAGCGGAGCCATTACGATACAGAACGATAGGTTATGACTATAACCAAGTTCTGTTAGTAATGGTGACGCTCGGCATCAGACGCCGCTGCTGCCCTTGATCTCACCTTGTGGTGAAAGCTTTGGAAGGAGGCGAGTATGTGGCCCCACCCCTGCTTATGTAGGTAAGCTGATAGGGGTGTGGTCAGACGAATGTTGGGATGTAAAGGTACATTTGTGGAATTTTTATTCAGTGCGCGTGCACGAGCGAGGTACAGTGCAGTAGTGATGCAGAGCGTCACCATTACTAACAGAACTTGGTTATAGTCATAACGTTAGGTTATGACTATAACCAAGTTCTGTTAACACTAGTGAACGCTCAGCGTCTCATGCATATATCTCGCTTCAGCATATATACACTGAATAAATTTCAAAATGTACCTTTAAATGCCAGCATTCATCTGGCCACACCCCCATCCGCTTACCTATATAAGCAGGGGTGGTGCCACACACTCATCTCCTTCCCAACAAATTTCACCACAATGAAAAATCAAGGGCCGCAGCGGCGTCTAGACGCTGAGCGTTCACTAGTGTTAACAGAACTTGGTTATAGTCATAACCTAACGTTCTGTATCACACTAGCTCACGCTCAGCGTCTCATGCATAATAGGAGCTGAGCGGGAGCTAGAAGCTCGACAAATGTACCCTGCTGAGGCCCCCCACAACCATCAGATCAGGGAGGACCGAGCCCCCCCGACCCCCCCTAATGGAGGGCACCCCCCCTATTGAGGGCTTCACAGGAGGGCGACGGACCCGACCGTGCGAAGAGGCACTCAAGCAACTCAACGCACAGGGTGAGCAGACCGTGGCTTGACCCCACGACTACACACACACGCACAACCCGCATGCCACCCGGGAACGAACGGAGGGAAAAACCTTGTTACTGCCCCCAGAATCACGGGGTCAAGGGTAAACCCAACCCTGTGGCAAGGCCGTAGCAGCGGAGCGCGAAGGAAGACCCAGACCCACCAAAGGGACTGGACCCCCTGGAACGGGGGCCCGGAGAAGTCCATGATGCCAGCATCAAGACCCCACCAGGTGGGCACTTAGTGACCCCGCCCCCCACATCGCCAGCGTATTCGAACAAAGGCCCCTCAGCCGAGCGGGCCCTGTCCCCCCAATAGTACACCGCCTGGCACACTGACCCTGCAGAACAGGCAGTCAGCATGGCCGTAAGCACACAAAAAAGGTTAACCAACGGAAGCAGGCAGCGCACCGGGGAAAAACCAGGCAACAGGCTATTAACCCTAGCCTGGAGACTGCGGACGAGACAGGCGCCAGAGGGGACAGCTGAACACAGCCGCCCCGGCGGAAGGGGCGTAAGCTGGCGGTGTTGCATGACCAAGCCTCCATTTAAAGAAAAACCCCACCCAGAGGGGTTGAGGCAGAGAAGGCTGACACGATTGGCAGACGTCATGAACGTGCAGGGGCACCCTCAAACGGTGAACCCGGGAGTTGACACTGCTCCAACACACCAGGGAATCAACCACCTTGGTGTTACCCAATGCGGTGGTTGTTCCTATAACCCCTCAAGAAAAAACTCCAAAACACACCTGCGGGTATACACCGGCTATACCGCAGTACAAGTGTTTCAGTTTTTCAAAAAAGGGTTAACCCAGGCCTACGGGTCGACGAAACATTACTTCGGACCGGGCCCGGCGATACGGGAAGCACAGGGTCACCAGAGGAGGTCAAAGACCACCCCAACAGGCCCCTCTTCGCCATGCGTGAGAGAGGAGCGAAAAAGAATGGAGAACCAACCCCAAGCACACCGTACTTGGTATTCCCAGGCGGTCTCCCAACCAAGTACTAACCAGGACCAACCTGTGTAGCGGCCGAGATCTGACGAGATCGAGCGTGTACAGGTTGGCATGGCCGTAAGCCATTACGACAGTGCTGAGTAAAAAACGTACCCAACCAGGGTCTCCATAGTGCTTAACCCTGTGACACCCGGACCAACCTGGCATTTTTCCCCCTGAAAAAAGCCCAAGTCCCTCAGGGTACCAGAACAGCAGATCTGCATCCCCGGCGGACAACGGGTTCAACTGATCCGGACCAGCGTGACCAGAACCAGTCCCGTGCCCTAACCACGCCGACATGCCTACTCCAAGAGAAAGGGCAGATATGCGTGTTGATCTTAAACATGAAAAGAAGGCGCCACCCAGACGTTCGGGCGAACCGTGCCCGGTGGCCCACCCCCAGGGCGTGAGACCCCTCTACATATGTTCAGATCCATTCCGTCATCATCCCCCAGACATGAACGAGAATCCGTCGATAACAAAAACCAGGTAGTTGGATTTGGTCGTCGGAAGAGGAAAAACCTCCATCCCAGTTGCTTTATAAAAACGCCGTTTTAACCTCAAGCAACCAAGGCGTGCCAGTCAGTCGCCTGTTTACAGAACACCCCGAGCTAGCACTATACGTGCGTCGGGACACACCCACATCAATGAACAGGCTATTTAGACCTGTCATTGAATCCCCAAGGCGCCATGGGGAACGACAAGAGGGGTGTGACACTTCCTAACTCCAACTCTTTTTAGTAGAAAAGAAGGAAGCACCAACAGTATGTATCCCAGTCTACACAGCCGGGGGTAAAATGTTTTCACATTTTTACATCCCACCACCCTCCCATAGGAAGGAGACGGGAATCCCCAGAGAGACTTCCCACGCGAGCTGTACAGATTGAAAAGAATATATTGCACCTTGAGCCATGTAAAAAATTGGATTTAGGGCTCTCCGGGGAGGAGGCACTGAACCCATACACACTCAATAATCGAATTGAATCGAATACATACACAATAGAGTAGGACTCCTTCTAGAGGGTCCACTCACCTTGACAATCTGAGGAGGAGGCTCTGTACTCTGAAGGAGGCTCCCTCACATGGAAGAAGGAGTCCCAACTCACAGAAGGCCCGAATAGGAGCTTGGTGAGGAGGAGCCCTGACCACCCCCCGAAACAGATCCATCACATGGACCTGAACAGCACACGGAAGTCCTACCAACAGAGACGCGCACGGTGACGTACTCTATGGCGGGGGAATTTCTGCGGTGCACACGCCCAATATTCCAGGCCGTGTGACCAGGAAACTCCCTCCCCCCCCCCCCCCCCCCTCACCCTGTAACGTGCCGAACCGCAACGTGACAGGAACCTTGAAGGACAGGTGGGTTTACCCCTGACCAACAGAAAAAAGGGGAAGGAAAGGTTACCAGTTCACCCCTTTACGACCCCACACCCATGATACGATGTAATGACAAAAAGAGAATATGACACAGTCATAGTCAGCTCTATGAAGCATCTGACAGCTTCACACAGCGCATGAGCTAACCTGCTATCTGATTTTTACTGAGGAAAAAAACACAGAATAGAGAGGGCTCTTCAAGAGCCCCGGTACCAAACTTACACATGTGCTTCTGTGGCCAGTCCAACCCAGTTGTAGGTCACATGACACACACAACCCATCATCACCTACAAAAAATGGCAAAAACACTCTACAGAGGAACGCCGTTTTTCATAATGAGAGAATACATAATTCTCGATTAGTATCGGCCACAGGCCTTGCTAAGCACCCACGAAAGCGACCAAACAATCTTTTCTTTTAGGAAAATAAAGTTTCTCCAGCAGTTTTAGCACAACCTCAGCAATCAAGCTAAGGGTTACATCGCATCCCTACCACACAGAGACACAATGTAGTGCAACAACATGTCTGATAGGAGGATGAAGAAGTCCCCAGGGAACCGGGGGGAAACACAATCCTCCTACTTTACCCTTAATACGGCCAGTTAAAACAGGAAAACCTGTTAATATGTGAACACACTGTTCATTGTCATTACAGGCTGAGAAAAGAACATTCTTTACTCATTTGTCACTAAGCATAGCTTTATAGGTTAGTTAACCCCCTTAGTTGTGAGTACACGGTACATATAAACACACATGATGTTTCTCAACACAACAAACCAGATCATTTTCACATCTGAAACAACAACCCGATTTGCACGGAGAAGCTAAATACCTAGTGACAAGACAATTCACACACAACTCGCATCGTATCCTAAATGTAGTGCAGTAACACTCGTTTTGGAAAACATCGTTATTTACAAAACATTTAGAAGGGAAAGCCAGAAGAAGTGTACAAGGTCTGGTCAGACCTGGCCTACCCGGAGCGTAGATCAACGAAGTGCAGTCTCAAGACACCGTAGAAAACACAGCCGTCCTGTGTTGTTCGATCTGGGCAGCGTCGCCGCTCCAACCCGTCGCTACGGTCCCCTTTGTTGACGCAGGCTTTGCCGTCCTGGCCCAGGGCAGGTTCGACGAACATCCTCTGTCAAAGATGACGTCGTAGTCAAGAGTGTTTAAAACATGTTATAATCAAAGCACGTTCAACAGAGTAGCATTAAGCTAACGGCCGCTCCAACCGTCGGTCGCTACTGCCCCTGCCCGCGAGACGCCGAGCGAACGGCGCACGCGACCAGAGGGGAGCTCGCGGCGGCGCGCGAGGAGCCGGAACCACCCCGCGCTGGGCCTTGGCCGATAGCAGCAAGCTAACGTTTCCTAGTGATCACAGCAGGCTAGCGCCGCAGCTAACAGCTGACTGGCTAACAGTAGGCCCAACCTAGGTAGGCCATGCAGTGATCACAGCAGGCTAACGCCGCAGCTAACAGCTGACTGGCTAACCGTAAGCTAAGCAGCTATCACCTGAACTTGTACACAATGATATAACACTCACCCAGACAGGCCGCCGTTCTGAAACCCTCCTCACTTTTTAAGAGAAAAGAGAAACAAGATGTTAACACAGTTTTACAACGGTGATTTTACCAACACCCGACGGAGCCAGCACAATACCCAACTGGCCTGTGTAGCTGACTTTGAACACAGATCATCCGCTAAAGAACATCTATGCCCATATCTCCTCGTGAGGGAATACTCTCATTTGGCTATGAAAGATGGGGCCTTAACACAGTGACAGAGAGATATCCACTCGTCCAGAAAACACAGGGATCACCAGTGTTAATGGTCGTGGCCCACTAGTCAAACTATAATGGGCTTCAGATCAAGGTCTTCCGCTGCTGCCCAAGAGGCTGAACCAAAAGACCTTAAACTGGGGCCGGTGTTCGTAAACATTGTCAGTTAGCCCCCATAGCACTAACAGACAAGTGGAGCCGCAAGCAAACAGTACTCTCCCAACCTGAAACCCACCGCTTCTCACAACAGCGGCGCGTCCTACAGTTCAGCTGTGTCCTGAAAGGTTTCACCCCAACCAACACAGCAAGGAACTGCAGTTGAGAGGCATGCAGCGGCGTGCTCCCAATACGAAAACCGGTGGAGGATTTTTAGAATGATCACCATCTTCCAGACACTCCAGTGACGAAGATAATATCGCCGTATTTTCTCGAAAATAGTGAGAGAGAAAATAAAGATATGATGTCAACGTATCTCCTTGTTCTTCCTTTCCTCGTAAACATTGCTTTTCCAGCTAATATTTTTCTTCACGTCAAGTGGGCATATAGCAACACGTTGCTTGTGATGAAATTTGAGAAGGAGATGAGTGTGTGGCACCACCCCTGCTTATATAGGTAAGCGGATGGGGGTGTGGCCAGATGAATGCTGGCATTTAAAGGTACATTTTGAAATGTATTCAGTGTATATATGCTGAAGCGAGATATATGCATGAGACGCTGAGCGTGAGCTAGTGTGATACAGAACCTATCGTTATCCTTACTTCACCTGTGCAGTCGACACAGAAAAATTCCACCTAGTCTTTGACAACTGCTGGGACGACATCCAGAGTTGTCATATCAGGCGACACCGGCTCAATTCCCGCTCCTCCTGGGCAGCGTGTCGAGGCACTTAACCCTTTCACTACCACACTACAGAAGGTTAACCTTTCACTACCACACTACAGACGGTTAACCACACGATGGTTAACCGTCTGTAGTGTGGTAGTGAAAGGGTTAACCTTCTATAGTGTGGTTGTGAAAGGGTTAACCCTTTGTCGTGTGGCAGTGAAAGGGTTAACCTTCTGTATTGTCACAGTGAAAGGGTTAACCATTTGGTAGTGTGGTAGTGAAAGGGTTAACACATCGGTGAATGGGTGAATGTGAGGCATAAATTGTAAAGCGTTTTGGATAAAAGCACTATAAAAATGGGTCAACATAAATAAACACATGGGTCTCACAGTCCCTCCACTCTGCAGTAAAATGTATCAGGTCACAATTTTGTCCTACGCCAATGACAAAAAGCAATTATTAACACTTTAATCGCCGGAGACGCCGAAACTCGTCATTCCCCGCCATGCTCATTCTGCCGAAGACGCCGTAACACGTCTTTGATATCAATATTTCAAAAATCTGTGATCGAAATCATATTTCTCCCCCGGGGACCTGAGATATACTGCTGAGCTCCACTCAACTCTCTAACGGTTCAAGAGCGCCATCTGGTGGCCGATCGGCAGATCGCCCAAAAGGAAGTGATCTGTGGATGAAGTGGTGCTCACCCATATTTCGTCCGGGCACTCGCTATCGTTAGAGGGACTCCATCTTGACACAGTGAACACCGATCGGTGCAAATAACTCGATAAACAACATGATTTGGACGTATATACTATTATACAACCTGGAAATGGATCGGGTATTTATACATCCCATAATAGGAATATCTCTGCTCCACGCTCATCGCCCAACGGCCCGAGGAAGCTACGGTAAGATTCAGCGTTTTTTTTTAACATGTTCCATATAAACTGCTCTGATGATCATATCACCCACACTAGATGAATGATATAACGTTGCCCACGGAATTATAAACGACCCCCCGCCCATCCGGTCAACATCAGATGATAAGTAGTAACTCCTAGAAGCACATCCAGTTGAAATTTTTTATCTCGCACAGATTCCTACCAAACTGTATTTCATCATCAATATAATGCATTTAGGGCTATAAATCAAGTTCTGGAGAAAGCTGCAGAAAACGATAAAAACATACTTATACTTTAGACCGTATTTTAGTATGAATATGTGAATGAAAAAGTATAACGTTGCTACACCCTGAACAATAGATATAGGACATTGAATGGGCCATAATAATGTCAATTTAGCAATACAATTTAAAAAGTTATAGCCCTGCAAAGAAGGGGAACTTCTCCATAAACAAATAGAGCTGGCGAGGGATGGTAAATTATGAATTTAACCATGGCGATCAAAGTGTTAAGTACAATTTCTCACAGAATAATTTCTGAAATTGAGAATGTCAATTGAAAATAATAGTTTCAGTTTTCAATTCTCATTACCATGCATATTTTACTAGTTTGTTTTCATACCTAAGCAGATGTATATCAATACCAACAACATTCTTTCTGATTATAGACCAAAAATGAACAGCATGTAAAAGATAACTGTGAGAAGATACTGGTGAAAATGTCTATTTTAAAGTTGTGCGTTCCTTAATTTTGAATACATTTTCAGATTCTGACATTTAATTTCAGTAAACATAGTTTCAGTATGTTTTTAGACAGTTTACTAGTTTTAAGTTTAGTATTAATTTATCATAAATGGTTCGCTTTGGTTTCTATTCAGCATGTATTACATATTTCATCAGTCATGTCAGTGGGATATAAACAGAGCTTGTTTTGTCTTGAGAGAGAATCATTGTTGGATGAGTCCAGACAACCTTTTTTTTTATCCACTTTTTCTCCTTATTTTTCAATTTTTCTCCCATCCCAATTTCGTGTGTTTCCAATTCTCCCCTCCCCTGTCTTGAACGTTGCTCGACTATGCCCCCCACTGGTCGGTTGTAGGGAGGATAGAAGCCTTGCATCACGTGTCCCCTCCGGTACACGAGGAGGCAGCCTGTCGCATCTTTTCACCTGCCAGCGCGGACTCTCAATGGCAAGGTGTAACGCATGGGAGGCTCACACTACCCCCGCTACTTCCTGTCTCTGCTGTGCAGGCGTCCCCCAACCGACCTGTAGGAGTCGCTGTCCACAACGTCCAAATCTCCACCCATCGACTTCCACCCGCTGGCTCTGCCAATTGAGCCGAAGGCAATGCTGACACCCGGATTCGAGACCGGAGTCTCTTGCATTGGTGACAAGCGCAATCTCCGCTGCACCACCCAGCCGCCACTAAGTCCAGACAACCTTGATAATGTAACTGATGTTCATTAAGGAGATTCTCTCTCCACATTCACTAAGGCAATCAATAAAACTGGCAGACAAATATTATAGTGTCTCTTTATTTTAAGTTCATTGTGCACTTTGTATTTATATTTATATTTAACAATTTATTTAATGACATTTCTTATAGCTTCTAAAGCCTTTTCACACTGCGATAACAAGAACTCCTCTGCTTTACTTTCACTGCAGCGATAAGTTGTTGATGCGAGTCTGAAATAAAAAGAAATGTCACATCCAAACATTTAGACCTTGACCTTCTATTTGGTCTCAGATCGACAGTGAAAGCACTGGAGATGGTCATAGAGTTGTAAATATTTTCCTATTTCTTGATCAAGAAAACAGGGAGGGGCTTGAGATAGGACAATGGAAGCAACAGTTGTGATTGTAGGATCAAGAGAATAGGGCGGGGCTTTATGAGACAATGAAAGCAACAGTTGTGATTGGAGGATCAATAAAACAGGGCGGGGCTTGATGTCCATTATACTTGCCTTCCCCTTGTTAAAGTAGTGGAGAACCTTGCGGCTGAGGTTCTCCTTGCGTTGCCACTCGCTCTGAGACGGGTAGTGGAGGAACTCTCTCAGGGGTCGATCCTCCCACTGCAGGAGCTCCCAGTACAGCAGCAGGGTGAACGCTGCCTCTGATTGGTCAGAGCAAAAGGGGGAGGGCAACAGGCAAAAGAGATCTAATTCTTGCTTTTGTTACTGTTGGTGTTGAGCGGTTTGATCGAAAACATACCTGATGATGTAAAAACCATAATGAAATGCCAGTCTTGCGGGGCTTCAGTTTGGTTTACCTGTGAAGTCCTCTGCTTGGAGATGCAGGTCACACAGCTTGTGAATGTAACGGATGTACATGTCCTCTTTGTTGATCTCCGACTTGTAGAAGTTCTAGGAATTAAGGTACAGATGAGTGATATGCTTCTTATTTTTTCACAACTCAACTCCACATGTAGTAGCATACACAGTACACAGTATATGTAGTAGCATACACAGTACGCCACACTGATGTAATGAAAGAAGGGATGTTTGCCATAAATTATGTAAAGAAGGGATATTTGCTATAAACTCAAGCTTCAGTGAAAGGTCACAGATGAAAGCCTCACCATGAGGTTAACGGAGCCACCGATCTTCTTGTTCTCCATTTCATCACCTTTCATGCAGTCCCTAGGAACACAGACGATAGTTAGGTCCTGGTACTGTATGGTGTATTACTCAGCAATTAACAATATATTACAAGTGTATGTTGGTGTGATAATTAAGACTATATCTATAGGCAGTGCTTCTCATGTGGTGTGCCTTGAAGTCAGGTCAGGTGTGCTTTGAGGTCAGGTCAGGTGTGTCTTGAAGTCAGGTCAGGTGTGTCTTGAAGTCAGGTCAGGTGTGCTTTGAGGTCAGGTCAGGTCAGGTGTGTCTTGAAGTCAGGTCAGGTGTGCTTTGAGGTCAGGTCAGGTGTGTCTTGAAGTCAGGTCAGGTGTGTCTTGAAGTCAGGTCAGGTGTGCTTTGAGGTCAGGTCAGGTGTGTCTTGAAGTCAGGTCAGGTGTGTCTTGAAGTCAGGTCAGGTGTGCCTTGAAGTCAGGTCAGGTCAGGTGTGCTTTGAGGTCAGGTCAGGTCAGGTCAGGCCAGGTGTGCTTTGAGGTCAGGTCAGGTCAGGTGTGCTTTGAAGTCAGGTCAGGTCAGGTGTGCTTTGAGGTCAGGTCAGGTCAGGTGTGCTTTGAGGTCAGGTCAGGTGTGCTTTGAGGTCAGGTCAGGTCAGGTCAGGTCAGGTGTGCTTTGAAGTCAGGTCAGGTGTGCTTTGAGGTCAGGTCAGGTCAGGTCAGGTCAGGTCAGGTGTGCTTTAAAGTCAGGTCAGGTCAGGTGTGTCTTGAAGTCAGGTCAGGTGTGTCTTGAAGTCAGGTCAGGTGTGCCTTGAAGTCAGGTCAGGTCAGGTGTGCTTTGAGGTCAGGTCAGGTCAGGTCAGGCCAGGTGTGCTTTGAGGTCAGGTCAGGTCAGGTGTGCTTTGAAGTCAGGTCAGGTCAGGTGTGCTTTGAGGTCAGGTCAGGTCAGGTGTGCTTTGAAGTCAGGTCAGGTCAGGTGTGCTTTGAGGTCAGGTCAGGTCAGGTCAGGTCAGGTGTGCTTTGAAGTCAGGTCAGGTCAGGTGTGTCTTGAAGTCAGGTCAGGTGTGTCTTGAAGTCAGGTCAGGTGTGCCTTGAAGTCAGGTCAGGTCAGGTGTGCTTTGAGGTCAGGTCAGGTCAGGTCAGGCCAGGTGTGCTTTGAGGTCAGGTCAGGTCAGGTGTGCTTTGAAGTCAGGTCAGGTCAGGTGTGCCTTGAAGTCAGGTCAGGTGTGCTTTGAGGTCAGGTCAGGTGTGCTTTGAAGTCAGGTCAGGTGTGCTTTGAGGTCAGGTCAGGTGTGCTTTGAAGTCAGGTCAGGTGTGCTTTGAGGTCAGGTCAGGTCAGGTGTGCTTTGAGGAAAAGGCACACCTGTAATCGAGCAGTCGCTCCATGAGCCTCGTGACCGACGTGACAAACGATATCCCCGTCTCCCGCCACGTCTCCTGCTCGATCTTCTCCAGCAGACTGTGGAGGGACAGAGAGACGCTTTTACCACAGGATGTAAATAACACTGCGAGCAGAGTAAGACGTCAACAGATATCTATCAGAACGGTCGGCAAGGAGTGATGCCTCACCTCGGGTACGGGCCAAACAGCTGGGTCCTGTGGTGAGAGAGACAAATAAGAATTACTAGGGTTTAGGGCTGACCTCCACTAGTCGAATAGTCGACTAATCGATCGAAAGGAGTCAACTGCCAACCTCTTAGTCGAATGCAAAAGAAAATGTAAGTATATTTTATAAAAGAAAAATATTTATCATTCTTTCCAAAAGCAAAGAGGCCTACAAGCGTGGCTAACGCTAATGGCGCGCATACCAGCGAGGCTAACTGCCTAATAAAACGGGCACAGAGGCACTGAAAGAGGATTTCACCCATCTAATGAACACACTAGAGTAGACAAATATCAAGATGTATCCAACCAATTGCATGATTTCACAGAGGATAAGAAGCCTTCAGTCGACTCCTTCAGACATAAAGCACCCCCCACAGCCCAAATGGAATGATCCAAAAAAAAAAAATGACCAGTCGACTATGGGCAAATTTTGGCCAATCAAAATCGACTATACAAATCCTTAGTCGGGGACTGACCTACTAGGGTTATTCATTGTTAGCTACAGAGGGATAACTCAACAGCAGAACGGTTGTATGTTGTGTCTTGACTGGAAGGCTGAAGAAAGACTTAATTGCTCACAACAGGCTGAAGAGTTCTCTGTGATTGTCGTCCCCTTTCCCATCAGACACCATGCTGTCCAGCTTATCCATCAGCTCTGCTTCCACCTACAGACACAACACACACACACACACACACACACACACACACACACACACACACACACACACACACACACACACACACACACACACACACACACACACACACACACACACACACACACACACACACACACACACACACACACACACACACACGGTTAGCAAAAGCATGTGACTGCCACAATGTGTTACATTGTCACAAGGAAAGACGAAATTACCTACCTGGGTTCCATCCTAGAGGCAAATCTTTCCTGTGACAAAATGGCATCCAATGTAATAAAAAAAAGTCAACCAACGAACTAGATTCTTGTACCGGATCTCCTCTCTGGTAAACAAGAATACCCTGAAGACTCTGGCAGGAGCACTCATTCAAGGGTACTACGACTATGCGTGCACCTCATGGTACCAAAGCACCTCAAAGGCGCTTAAAAGAAGATTACAAACATCACAAAACAAACTGGTCAGACTACTACTTGACCTTACCCCCAGAACCCACCTCACCCCTGCCCACTTTGACAACCTAGAATGGCTTAGAGTAGACGACAGAGTACAGCAACTTGCAATGGGCCTGGTCTACAAGATACACTATACGACTAAGGTACCCATGTACATGTCAAAATACTTCCCAAAGGTCAGTGAATACCACAACCACTACACCAGAGGAAGCTCAACAGATCATGTTAAACCCAGATTCGGCTCAAACAAGGGACTAAACACGTTTCGCAATTATGCCACATCAATGTGGAACGCCCTACCCAAAGCTGTAAAGGAATGTGAATCCCTACCCACATTCAAAACTGCTCTTAAAGAGCACCTACGGGAGGCTGCAATTCGAAACTGGCCACCGTAAATGCCCAAAACCCCCACCACCTCCTAATAGACAGTCTCCTCCCCACCGCATGTATATATTCCCTCCCCGCCGTATGTATATTTCTTTCCCACCCACCCACCCCCTCCTAATGTACAGTCCCATCCCCATCATATGTATATACTCTGTCAGGATCTAGGGGTAACAGTACTGTATATTTGAATACCGTTTATGTCACAAATGTATCAGTACTAAATACCTATATGTCATGTATGTTGTGTATGTCATAAATGTCTATATGAATTGAAAATGGGGGACCCTGATGGAAACAAGACAAACGACTTTCTCAGGTCTGCATCACCTTAACAATTGTGTGTATTGAGCCGTACTGTATTGTACCCATTCTGCAATCTGTTAAATAAAGTTTTCATTCATTCATCCATTTATTCATTCATTCATTCAACACACCCTTCCTGGACTAATATATTTGCCCATATACTCAAAACTGTGAGCATCTGAACATGACACTGTTCATATTCTTTGCACAATACTGCACAATTGCACATCGATGTAAGTTATATATTCTATTCCCCTGTATTTATATTCTGATTCAGTTTATATATTCCATTTTATTTTATTCTACTTTAATAAAAAAAAAAAATTTACTCCTACTTGTTTTTTTACAGTAAGTGTTGATATTATGATGTTGATGCACAAAATTACCAAGACAAATTCCTTGTATGTGCAAGCTTACTTGGCAATGAAGACTTTTCTGATTCTGATTCTGACTGTAACAAGCCGTATCCCATTTTGTCCAAAGATTGGATGATGACTAGATCTGTGGTGGAATAGATTCTACAGGTGCTGGACATTACTGACCTGTTTGAAGTTGCCGTTTTTCCTCTGTTCCCAGTCCATCATGTCATGGAAGATGGGAATCATGATATTCCGAACCTCGATCTGAGGCACCAGGGTTACTCCTAGAAACGGACCCATCATTCCTGGGATGAAGTGAGGCTTATTCTCCCCTGGATCACATGGACAGACAATCCATTATTGAATTATTGATGTTGTAAACAAGTGCTAATTATAGGTGTGTGTGTGTGTGTGTGTGTGTGTATGTGTGTGTGTGTGTGTGTGTGTGTGTGTGTGTGTGTGTGTGTGTGTGTGTGTGTGTGTGTGCGTGCGTGCGTGCGTGTGTGAGTGAGACAAATGAAATAAACTAAAAAACTAAAACTACTTTGAAAATGAAGTAAAACTAAACTGAATGAAACCAAATACAAATAAAAACTAAAAATTAACACATTGTCACATGTGTGAAGGAGAATGACCTCACCCAGTTTCTGCCACATGCTGAAGAGCTCATAGGACATCATCACTCTCATGTCACCATGCCTGCAACGAGGAGAGACATTAATTGGCCCTTGTTAAAGGCCTCTGCATGCTACAGAAACTTCAAAGCAACTGCAACACAACATCGACAAAGCAACGGTGTTGCAGACACTCTGCCTTTATGATTCTGCAACATCGACGCGCAAAGTTAGTTTAACTAAAGTTAGTTTAGGTTCGTGTTAACGTTAGATAATTTACAAAATAAACGTATTTCCGGTGCTTTTAGACGTCGCTCTTTTATTTTGAAATCCCCCGACCGGAAGTGTTATAGTGTCTGTTGCTAGCAGCTTAACTTCTGTCGCCCGTTTCTGTGCTTTTCGAGCTAACGTAACGTCATTAGTTTCCAATGGAGAGGAGAGAAAGACCTCGGCTCACATGCAGCTCAAACTACCTGTTGGAATAAATTAATTGATTGATGTTTAACTTGTCCCTGTGTGTGTCCAGTCATTTCGACTAGCAAACGTTGTATTTAACGTTACCTCAGGATACCATTGTATTTAGTTGGTTAGCTATGTAGCTAATGTGGATAGCATTTTTAATAGCACCAATGCTAGCTGGCTGGCTACAGCTTTATTTACTAAATTATGAAGGCTTTTTAATCGTCAAGGTAAGAGAGGATTTGTCATGATCAACTGAAGGCGTATGCTATGGAACAATATGTGCTTGGGTTTTCAGAAAAAGGCCAGCTATGTGACGCTAATTATTTAGCATCAACGCTGGCTGGCTACAACAATGGAGGATGGTATTCTCTGCGGGACCAATATTATTCTATGACAGCCCCGCCCCCATTCGCTAACCAACCAATCACTGCTACGCAATATCAACGCAACGGTTGTTTAGATTAGATTTTGGAGACAGGTACGCAACATCCTCGCAACACAGTCTACAAGACCCTCTTCAACAACCGCGTTGAAATCGCGCTGATGTTGTGTTGAAGTTGCTTTGAAGTTGCTGTAGCATGTAGAGGCCTTTTACACACACTGTTTTTGTGCTCGTTTTTATACGTTTTTGAATACGTTTGCTGTCCCTATGATAGAAATGCCATTTTTGCAGAGCTGTCCCAAATAGCTGCAGCTACCATGTGTTGTCAAGTTATTGTTATAAGGACCCCAGTCCAAGCTACAACAGTCTGCATTCCCTTAACAATTGTTTGTATTGAGCCGTATTGTATTGTACCCATTATGCAATATGTTAAATAAAGTTTACATCCATTCATTCTGCTAGCATTACCGATTGCATGAGCACTGCAGCTGGCTAACGTGAGCTAGCGTTAGCTATCAGACCCTGTTAGCTCAAGCTCCTCTTTCAATCTTAACAAGCATTAAACAAAATGGCCCAGTCATCTATTCACCTTTGTTTAATACACACAGCGTTGTCTCTAATGTTATCTAGCTACTGATAGCTCCCGATATCATCAGTTTGGTGCTGGCTGGTTAACGTGAGCTAGCGTTAGCTTCTAGCCACAATGCTATACTGTTATACTGGCATATTCCATTCACGTTAGCATGTAGCTAACAATGTAGCTAAGAACATCGCCGATCCTTTTTGAGACTAAACTATCCGCTCTTGGTGGTCACTTGTGTTGATGTTAGTTTTGTTTCATCAACAAATGAGAGGCAGAACACACAGTGAATGTATCCGTTTTGTTTATTGTACTTTTATTACACTTTGCTGAAAAATAAGTGCTGCATTGGGTAAATAGGCATTTAAAGATGGCGGCGCCTTGTTGACATTTTCTTTGCAGGAAGTGTATTGGCACATTCAAGTTCTGATTGGTTGAAAATTGCCTTCATGTTCGCCACCTACTGCCACCTACTGCTTTGGCAGTGTACTACATCACTGTGCTCAGGTTGCAAAACGTATGTCTCACTCGGCTACCGCTACGTTGCGACCTGGAAAAGCGAAACTCATCTGAAAACGAAACAAAGGTGTAACCGAGGAGTAGCCATGATGAAAACCCCCACAGTCTCCCTGACCTCAGTGGGACGAGAAGGTGCTAGAACAATTAATAAAAGCATCTACTCACTTGTCGAGGATCTTCTTCCTCTTGCCCTGGCCGATGGGCTCCAGCTGCAGACTAGGCTGGTTGATATACAGCACGGTCAGGCTGAAGAAGGAGTTCCACACCTGCCAAACGTAAGAGTTTCAAGTTCAAGTTTGGTTATTATTTGTCACAACAAAATACAGAATACTTTATGATGAAATGCTTGTTTCTGTATGAGCCCCTGGGAGTGTGCTACATACAGTAAAAAAAAAAAAAGTAAGTAAAAAAGTAATTAAGAAGTAAGTAAAAAGTAAGTAAAGGAATGTTCAGTTAATATACATATATACAATAATACAATACAGAGTAAAATGAGTAACAGTGAGGTACAATGCAGAAATGAGATTAGGTGCTAAACTTAGGGTAGGGTGCAAATGAGGTATGAATGTAGCAAATCTCTTTAATAATAGATAAATATAAAGTGTGTTAAAGTGAGTAAAGTGAGTGGTAAGGTGAGTGTTTGTTTAAAGTGGGTGTGTACATGTGGATGTGTGTGCAGTGAGTGTAGATGATGGGTTGTTACATAGTGTCATTGTCATTGAGTCATTGAGCCACAAATGGGTCAATTCAGGGCATAACAGTAGTCCCTGAACTCCCCACAAAAAAACCACAATAATCAAGGAAAAGCATAACATTTTTGATATATAGTGTATGTGTACAGTATATCGATATAACTGCGGAGAAAGGGGCTCCTTCGTACAGTGGGTCATGCAGACACCCACCTTGAAATCAAAATCTGCCTCAGAGAAATTCTTGTGCAACGCCGGAGACAGAAACTGGGTCGTCACCACGATGATGCTGCGGGAAAAACAAGAGCAAACGCCTTCAGCTTCCAGAGCAAGAAGAGACACCCCACTACACACAGACCTCAACGTCTTCAGCTTCCAGAGCAAGAAGAGACACCCCACTACACACAGACCTCAGCGTCTTCAGCTTCCAGAGCAAGAAGAGACACCCCACTACACACAGACCTCAGCGTCTTCAGCTTCCAGAGCAGGAAGAGACACCCCACTACACACAGACCTCAGCGTCTTCAGCTTACAGAGCAAGAAGAGACACCCCACTACACACAGACCTCAGCGTCTTCAGCTTCCAGAGCAGGAAGAGACACCCCACTACACACAGACCTCAGCGTCTTCAGCTTACAGAGCAAGAAGAGACACCCCACTACACACAGACCTCAGCGTCTTCAGCTTCCAGAGCAAGAAGAGACACCCCACTACACACAGACCTCAGCGTCTTCAGCTTCCAGAGCAAGAAGAGACACCCCACTACACACAGACCTCAGCGTCTTCAGCTTCCAGAGCAAGAAGAGACACCCCACTACACACAGACCTCAGCGTCTTCAGCTTCCAGAGCAAGAAGAGACACCCCACTACACACAGACCTCAACGTCTTCAGCTTCCAGAGCAAGAAGAGACACCCCACTACACACAGACCTCAGCGTCTTCAGCTTCCAGAGCAAGAAGAGACACCCCACTACACACAGACCTCAGCGTCTTCAGCTTCCAGAGCAAGAAGAGACACCCCACTACACACAGACCTCAACACCTTCACCTTCCAGAGCAAGAAGAGACACCCCACTACACACAGACCTCAGCGTCTTCAGCTTCCAGAGCAAGAAGAGACACCCCACTACACACAGACCTCAACGTCTTCAGCTTCCAGAGCAAGAAGAGACACCCCACTACACACAGACCTCAGCGTCTTCAGCTTCCAGAGCAAGAAGAGACACCCCACTACACACAGACCTCAACACCTTCACCTTCCAGAGCAAGTTCCTTTGTAGTAGAAATACCCAGATAAATTAGTACTCTGGTTCCATCCTTGATCCATTGACCTCTAAAGGTTATGCTAAAGTGGTAAGTGGTCCAGTTATGCTGCTGCTCTGATTAAAGGTTATGTTAAAGTGGTAAGTGGTCCAGTTATGCTGCTCTGATTAAAGGTTATGTTAAAGTGGTAAGTGGTCCAGTTATGCTGCTCTGATTAAAGGTTATGTTAAAGTGGTAAGTGGTCCAGTTATGCTGCTCTGATTAAAGGTTATGTTAAAGTGGTAAGTGGTCCAGTTATGCTGCTCTGATTACATCCTCTTGAAGTTGACAGGCTTCAAATGTGAAAGTATATAATCGTCATACATTTTTGCCATGTTTTCTATGCAAAATCTTTTTCTTCAAAGTAAATAGTAACTGATGGGTTCAGATAAGGAGTAGAAGTATAAAGTTCCCTAAAATTAAAATACTTGTAAAGTACACGTAGCTTAAAATTGTACTTGAGTAAAAATACTTATCCCCTTATCATCATCTTTGTGACAGAGGCAGCGGGACAGAAACAGACTCACTGACTGGTCAGAAGTCTCATCACACTCCAGTCTCGCGGGAAGATGGTCAACTTCATGAGGTTCCGGAACACACAGAAGATCTTCAGCAGGAACTCCTGCAGAGGAACGGTTCATGATCATTCCCATTCCCTACATGAGATATCCCAACGTGCAAAAACATGACACCCTTTCCTTACGAAATGATTGTTGGCATGGATTAACTTGTCGAAGCAGTTTTCTTATCATTCTTGAACTATGGTGATGTAATTTATAGGCATGCTGTGGCCGGCCAAGCCGGAAGCAACGCTGACAGCTGGATTCGATACCAGTGTCTCTTGCTTTCGTGACGAGCGCCTTGTCCGCTGCGCCACCCAGCCGCCCCCAAAGTTGTACATGTTTTAATAGATTTTCTATCCTTTCTTTTGTCCACCCTTGTCTTGTTGTCTTAATGTCTTATTGTTATGTTATGCTGTGTGATTTTATATGCTTTATTTATGCTTATTTCTGTATGTACCCTCGACGTGACTGTAAATGAGTGAAACCTCAGTTGCCTTTCAAGTTTAAATAAAGGTTTGAAATTAAATTAAATTAAACGTATTGACTATCTTAAGAGACCCTTGCTTATGTGCAGTTACAAGTTTGTCGTTTGCACTTACTAAATATAGAAACAAATATCCAAAATGGAGAGCAGCTTTCTGAGACGAAAACCCTTCATATTCACAGACTGTGCATGTGGCCTGCATTTCAGACAATGACACAAACACCACTCTTGGACATCCTATGAATCAAACAGTGAGAGAAAGGGGAAAAGATCACAGCTACTGCTGGTATCACACCTTGAGCTCTTCCTTGCTGTGGAAGTTGTTGAGCAGGTGATGGAAGTGGTTCTCTGTCATCTGTCTCAGCAGTGAGAGAAGACAGGACACATACTCCCCCTGCGCCAGAAAAAATCACACACGCACGCACGCACGCACAAACACGCACGTACGAACACACACACACACACACACACACACACACACACACACACACACACACACACACACACACACACACACACACACACACACACACACACACACACACACACACACACACACACACACACACACACACACACACACACACACACACACACACACACACACAGTGGTCAAATCAAAACAGTACCTGGATAGTAAATGTCTAGATAAAGATGCTAGAACTCTGGTGGATGGATGGAGAGTGGAAGTAAAAGCAGAGAAGAGTAGCCATGTGTTCACACTACGGGCTACAGAGCAACAGGAAGCTGCAGACGAACACGCCCATCACGCAACGCTCCTTGCAGTGCGTGACGGATGACAGATCCCGGCGTGACGAGTGACAGCAGGCTGTGAGCTCAACCTTTTCCTCACGCTCCAATGACGCAGTGAAGCGTCAACAAATCACAACACAGACAATGATATTTCTGCTGAAAGAGAAACAGACAGATACCTTTCGACTTCAAATTCAACTTAAATATCATAACATTTCCAAAGAATTAAGCTAGCAGTTGCTCTCATTGTTGGAGCATTTGACTGTAAAATGATTTCATCAAAAAGAAAAGATATCTGGAGTGGTTAGATATTGTTAGTTCATGTTAAACATAATTCATGTTAAGGTGAATATTTTATGATTGTAATCTCATTACATTTAGTAGGGATTTCTCTTCTACTAGTAATGTCATGCTAATCATACTGATTAATGATGTACAAAGACAAACTAGGCGTGGGAAAACAAAACAACCAGTTAACAACACGGACAACATGGCGGCACACAGGGGACGGGGGGGACGGGGGGGGGGGTGTGGTGGGATTAACGCTGGCAGTATAGGCTAACCGTGATCTCAGCGGTGCACTGGGGACAACGCTGCCCTCTAGACGTCTCCACGGACTGAGACTTGCTCATGATGGACAGCAGAGTCTGCAGGAGCACGTCCAGGAGGCTCTCCACCATCATCTCCACCTCCTCCTGAACCGAAGACTCCTGAGAGAGATACGAGGAGGAGGAGGAGGAGGAGGAGGAGTTGGAGGAGGAAGACAAGCAAGGGGGGGTGTATGAATAATTGATATACAGACATATGCTGCTTAATAGACCATTTAATACTGTAGTTTATTACTGGACATGCCACTGCTGCGTTGCGATAACCAAATATATTTCAAATAGAAGCATGGGTTTTATACTGGATATTTCATACATTATTTTCACGTTTGTTTTTTAAATCAAAACCTATGGTAAATGAGAGCTTATGGACTCAGTATCCCTCATCCTTACTATAGAATACTGAGTTCTAAGTTCTAACAGGAAATGGTTGACTCAGTAAAGGACGATATAGCCTATCCCCAGTTAAACACTGAACATGTATAAAGCACTGTACCAGAGAGCTGGTCTTGATGATAGCAAATATACTGCTGAGGATCCCAGAACAGATCAGTAGCTCCCTCTGCTGGCGGAGATGCAGGTGGATGTGATGCAGGACCACAGGCAGCAGGATACTACGAGACTCTGGGGAGGAACAAGCAGAGGAGGGTGAGAGAGAAAGAGCAATAGTGAGAGAGAGAGAGAGAGAGAGAGAGAGAGAGAGAGAGAGAGAGAGAGAGAGAGAGAGAGAGAGAGAGAGAGAGAGAGAGAGAGAGAGAGAGAGAGAGAGAGAGAGAGAGAGAGAGAGAGAGAGAGAACGACCACATCAAACAAGAGGTGGACGTGGGCAAATACTGCGGCATGGTCATGCTGGACCTATAAAAGGCCTTCGACACTGTCAATCACTCCATTCTGATTGACAAGCTAAAAGCAATTGGTTTTGATAGCTTATCAGTGAGCTGGATGCAATCCTACCTGGAGGGGAGAGAACAGATGGTAGAGGTAAACGGTACTCTATCCCCCCCCCTCACAGTGAGCTGTGGTGTTCCACAAGGAAGCATACTAGGACCGCTACTCTTCCTAATTTATGCAAATGACATGTCGTCAGCCTGTGACTGCAACTTGTTCCTGTTTGCGGACGACTCAGCCCTGCTGGTCTCTGACAAGAACAAGTTGCAGGTTGAAAAAACCCTCAGCTCGGAACTAGGCAAAATCTGCATATGGCTCGCTGATAACAAACTATCATTACACATGGGCAAAACAGAGTCCATTCTCTTCGGTTCAAATAACAAACTCAGCAAGACCGACGGCTTCTCAGTTGCAGTGGGTGACAATATTGTCACAAGGAAAGACGAAATTACCTACCTGGGTTCCATCCTAGAGGCAAATCTTTCCTGTGACAAAATGGCATCCAATGTAATAAAAAAAGTCAACCAACGAACTAGATTCTTGTACCGGATCTCCTCTCTGGTAAACAACAATACCCTGAAGACTCTGGCAGGAGCACTCATTCAAGGGTACTACGACTATGCGTGCACCTCATGGTACCAAAGCACCTCAAAGGCGCTTAAAACAAAATTACAAACATCACAAAACAAACTGGTCAGACTACTACTTGACCTTACCCCCAGAACCCACCTCACCCCTGCCCACTTTGACAACCTAGGATGGCTTAGAGTAGACGACAGAGTACAGCAACTTGCAATGGGCCTGGTCTACAAGATACACTATACGACTAAGGTACCCATGTACATGTCAAAATACTTCCCAAAGGTCAGTGAATACCACAACCACTACACCAGAGGAAGCTCAACAAATCATGTTAAACCCAGATTCGGCTCAAACAAGGGACTAAACACGTTTAGCAATTATGCCACATCAATGTGGAACGCCCTACCCAAAGCTGTAAAGGAATGTGAATCCCTACCCACATTCAAAACTGCTCTTAAAGAGCACCTACGGGAGGCTGCAATTCGAAACTGGCCACCGTAAATGCCCAAAACCCCCACCACCTCCTAATAGACAGTCCCCTCCCCACCGCATGTAATATATTCCCTCCCCGCCGTATGGATATTTCTCTCCCACCCACCCCCTCCTAAAATACAGTCCCCTCCCCATCATATGTATATACTCTGTCAGGATCTAGGGGTAACAGTACTGGATATTTGAATACCGTTTATGTCACAAATGTATCAGTACTAAATACCTATATGTCCCTATGCCATAAATGTCATGTATGTTGTGTATGTCATAAATGTCTATATGAATTGAAAATGGGGGACCCTGATGGAAACAAGACAAACGTCTTTTTCAGGTCTGCATCCCCTTAACAATTGTCTGTATTGAGCCGTACTGTATTGTACCCATTCTGCAATCTGTTAAATAAAGTTTTCATTCATTCATTCAGAGAGAGAGAGAGAGGAGAGAGAGAGAGAGAGAGAGAGAGAGAGAGAGAGAGAGAGAGAGAGAGAGAGAGAGGGGGGGGAGGGAGGGAGGGAGGGAGGGAGGGAGGGAGGGAGAGAGGAGAAGAAAGCAGAGAGAGAGAGAGAGAGAGAGAGAGAGAGAGAGAGAGAGAGAGAGAGAGAGAGAGAGAGAGAGAGAGAGAGAGAGGGAGGGAGAGACTCTGCTTTCCAAAATTTAAATCTGTATTGTTGTGAAAAGAAACTGTGTTGTTGTTGTTTTCGTTTCTTTCGGTTTACACCACAACCATTGACTTTGAGTTAGAACTCTGGAACCCAGTTGGTCCCAGAGCACAGGAAACATAATGTTGTTCCGTTTTTAACCCCTGTCTCACCAGGGAAGAAGAAAAGACGGCTCTCGACGGTCCTCGCGATGGACTGCAGTTTGACTACATCCATCGACTGGCCGATGTCCACCGTACTGGGCATGCTCCCCAGGGTGCCTCGCACGTACTCTGCCACCTCTTGGACGGTGAACATCTGCAGCAGCTCATCGAAGATATCTGGGAAGCTGTTCAACAATGCTGCCTGAGTGGGGGAGGGGTGGGGGGGGGGGGCACAGAGAGGACGAGAGAGAAGACATTGTATACATATCTCACTTGTTATGGTGACGGGTAGTGTGGGGGAAATATGGAGCTTGTCTGCTCCTTCTGTCCCATCTCCTCAGAGAGGAAATGTCTTTAACCCCTCCCTTCCCCAAAACCTCCATTTGACCCATTTTATGGTGTCCCCCCTCCCCCCTCCTGACTATAAAGGGGTCTCTCTCTCTCCATTCTCCCTCTTACTTCCTGGTGTCCTAGCTAGTAACCTGGATGGGAGCCATCCAGCCATTCTCTCTACTATATTTTATATGTATTGATCACTCTGAGTTAATAAATCGTATTAACCGGATCCATTTGACTGAGTAAGTTATTCATATTCTCGACAGTAGCTTACATTCCAAGTGGACAGCAACAAAAAAGAATAGAACATCATGTCATCGCAGGGAGATCTCCTCACTGTGACACACAGTAGGGCAGGGAGATCTCCTCACTGTGACACACAGTAGGGCAGGGAGATCTCCTCACTGTGACACACAGTAGGGCAGGGAGATCTCCTCACTGTGACACACAGTAGGGCAGGGAGATCTCCTCACTGTGACACACAGTAGGGCAGAGAGATCTCCTCACTGTGACACACAGTAGGGCAGGGAGATCTCCTCACTGTGACACACAGTAGGGCAGGGAGATCTCCTCACTGTGACACACAGTAGGGCAGGGAGATCTCCTCACTGTGACACACAGTAGGGCAGGGAGATCTCCTCACTGTGACACACAGTAGGGCAGTGCGATTAATTTAAGTTTAAATTTCAATTATGATTTTCTCCTCTCACATTTCGAAACATCTTCGGCAACATGTAGAAGACGATAGAAAGGCAGCCTTTTGTCGAGGTAAAGGTAAAACAAATTCGTCATCATATGATGATCTGAAATGAATGAGTAATCGTGTTTAATAATTGTGATTTCAATATCAATCAAAGTAATTGTGATTATGATTTTTTTGCCATTATCGAGCAGCCCTAACACAAAACAGGACGGGCCAAGTCGAGCTCTGCTGTTCCGATGCCAGTGATAGATCTTAACTGCGGCTCTCAAAAGCACACTGCCTTCTGTAGGAATATATGCTCTTGGGGGAGAACTTCACCTAGGCATGGTGTTCGATCAATACAATCTGCGATTATCAACAATCCAAATCTACAGAACTGACAGCAGATTGAGGTTTAAACAACAACATCACCGCACACATCAGCAGGTTGGTGGTGGGCATGCAACCTCTGTTACGCTTGGAGATTAACACAGGGGGCGCTGTGATTTACTGAGACAGACGAGAGCTGTGGAGCATGACCACAGAGAGGCATGCAGCCGAAAACGCCGGGGGCGAGGCAACAATGGGGGGTTCTTTATTTATCCAATCAAACAAAGTGTAGAATGAAAAGAAAAAACAAACAGAGCAGACATGGTAAATAATTAGTGAAAAACACAAAAGCAAACTAAACAAAAACATAAAACCAAAGATGATTAACTCATTCACGGCCAACCACGACTATAGTCGGGTTATCTCGCCACCGGTTGAGCGCCAAAACCGGAGTATAGTCGGGTTTTCATCTTTTTCTTTTCAGATTTTTTTATTCATTAGAGGCTCACGGACCTCGGTGTTACCATTGGAACTCATTCGGAGACCCCGAGAGTGCAATACCGGCCGAATCCTGCTAGGTGGCAGTATCGCCCACCCTTTGAAACCTTACTTCACACTGTGTGTCACATCTAATGTCGTCCGGGCGGAGAATTTAGACCAAGCCAGGTAAATCGCTTCATCCAAGCACTTTGAAACGCGGTCAGCACACTTGAGGCATATCTTGTGCCACTTCATGTCAGGGACCCGATGGACACCAATACTGGAAATCGTGATCAGACAATTGGAATATTCTTTTTGGAATAACCCAGATCAAAGGTAAGGACTATCTGACGTCAATTCCACCTTGATCCTACAATGATTTTATATCAATCCAGCCGATCAACGTATGTAGTATTCAAAACGAATGCCGTTGCTGGCGATCAGAGCATCAAAAAATGACCCCCCCCCCCCCCCCCCCCTTGATGCATTCATGATGAAACATAATACCTATTATATACCTTTTGGAAATAGTAACGTGTCCAGTCGAGCAACGCGAACACCTTTAGCTAAATTCACATATCGCTCCATAACACAGTTACCAGGAATTAGCTAGGATCACTCTGAAACTATACAATATTCACCACGGTATAACACGCAAACGTATACATGAAAAATTATTTTTTACATGTTGGACGAGGGATAGTTACTGTCAAATGAGCCATAGTATTGTCTCCATAGCTATAATATAGAATATAGATATAGCCCTGCAAACACTGCAACGCACAGTGAAAATCCCTATCTTTTAAAGCGTGGCCCATTGAGTACAAGGATGGATAAAACGGCTGGCCGTGAATGAGTAAAACATGGCACAAAGATGTCCAAAGTACAATGACACAATATTTTGGGGCTGTTAATTAGTGAAACAGACGCAAACGAAACAAAAATGTAGATACATTTATAACCAACAATGGCACATGGAATGGAATCATGAAGCAGATGATTAAGACAGACAGTACAAAGGTGACAAAGAGGGAGACAGTGATTGTCAGGGAGTGTTAATTAGTGAATCTGAATTCCTGAATTCCTAGACAATGACACTGTGGGGCGGGATGGCTGGTTTGAGCGACCACACCTGCCCCGGGTCAAGCTAATTAGACCTGGGAGCAGGGGTGGCTGAGCACCTGTTGCCCATTGAGGCAATCGATGTGCACAGGTTAAATCTGCTGTCCTCACGCACACATGGGAGAGAGCCTTTGTCTCTAGACAACCTGTACCATCTGCTCTGGCTTCTAACAACTTGCCACTGCTCTTCAATAAACCCATCTGTGTTTTCACCGTCTCTCTGTCTGCAGAATACATGCAGGTGATCAATGCAGTCCCTGTGACAGATAGCACATGAGGACGTGGCTAATAGGATGAGACAATGCTAGTTATAGGGAAGTGCTAACCGCCTGACCTGAGTGAAGACCAGGGTCTCGGAGCTGCGGCTATCCAGGCTCAAGACAAATCGGATGGACTGGAAGAGTTCTTGGATGCTGGCCCGGAACTGCTCCTCCTCCATGCCGCAGGTGGCTCGAGAGTACAGGATACGAGACTGGACGATGAACTTGAACAGGTACTCCAGAGCCTGAAAGTGAGGGGGGGGGGGGGTTGACAGGACAGACAGAATGGTGGATTACTCACCCTTGGATGCAGCATGCATGCTCCTGGGGACCACGGAATACCAGGGGCCCTGAAGGACTGATGTTACTGTGTTTGTGTGTGGGTGCATTTGGAATGTCTCACTAATATGAATTGGAATATGTGCCCGTGCAGGTACAGTTTAAATTGAAAAAAAAGTTGGTTTGGAGCCCATCGGTGGACTAATCCCTCCACCGGCAGATGTTGAGAGAAATACATCCTCTTACAGATCCCTAACAATACAAGGAACATACCAAGCGCTGGATGGGACTGTCTTGATGTAGTCAATGTGAACCCGTCTAGAGAAACTCAATATGTGAAAGAGATGTTTCCGACCTTCAAGCCTGAATATAGAAGATCTATATACATGGGCTCTGTGTCATCAAAGAGGAAACAGGAAATCCAAAGACGTTGTCGGTGAACATGTTGTACTCAGCATTTTATTATGTAAACATGTCAATAGTCGTACAGCGGAGGGTATTGATAACTTCCTTCCATTAACCTTTTCCTGTCCAGGGTCTGCATCCCCTGTAACCTCATATAAGTTCATATTACTCCTGATTCTGCTTGACATTCCTCATCTGGCCTGCTTGTCAAGCCTTCTCTCACTGGCCACTGCTTTATGTCTCACCAATGAATCTCTGTTGAAAGAATCAGGACAGAGTTTTTTTTTTTTTTTTTTTCAATCTTTGTGTTTGTTCTGTTGCCCCCTAACCTTAACCAGAAAGATGTGTCTGCCAGTATAATATATATGTCTATATACTGTATACATGGTTCTCTAGTCCCTGTCCTCTTGTCTCCCTGCTTAGGTCCAGCAGATCTATGTCTGTGTCTCCCAGCTGTGTCTCATTTGTCTTACCCCATTCAGTCTTACCCTTTCCAGTCTTACCAAAGAGGAAACAGGAAATGCAAAGACGTTGTCTGTGAACATGTTGTACTCAGCATTTTATTATGTAAACATGTCAATACTCATTAACCTTTTCCTGTCACAGGGTCTGCATCCCCTGTAACCTCATATAAGTTCATATTACTCCTGATTCTGCTTGACATTCCTCCTCATCCCCTGTTCTCTACGTGCCTGCCTGTATCCTACATGCCTGCCTGTTCTCTAGTTGCCTGCCTGTATCCTACATCCCTGCCTGCCTGACCTTATTAAATGCCCCGTTTAGAATTTTTACTGTGCCATTTGCGTCGGTCTCCTGTCTGTGTCCTGCCCGTGGGTCCTCTACACACAACACCCATACAGTGGTGTACATCAGATCCTCTGGCTCTTCTCGCAGTCACGCCTACTTTGGGTGGAAAACACAGACACAATTCCTATATATACCGCTATTGTATTTGGCCCGTATAAATAATCGGAAGAATTTTTAAGAATCAAGTTGCGTCAAGCTACCCATTCAGTCTTACCCCTTCAGTCTTACCCCTTCAGTCTTACCTTCAATCTTACCCCTTCAGTCTTACCCCTTCAGTCTTACCCCTTCAGTCTTACCCCTTCAGTCTTACCCCCTTCAGTCTTACCCCTTCAGTCTTACCTTCAGTCTTACCCCCTCAGTCTTACCTTCAATCTTACCCCTTCAGTCTTACCCCTTCAGTCTTACCTTCAGTCTTACCCCCTCAGTCTTACCTTCAATCTTACCCCCTTCAGTCTTACCCCTTCAGTCTTACCCCCTCAGTCTTACCCTCAATCTTACCCCTTCAGTCTTACCCCTTCAGTCTTACCCCTTCAGTCTTACCCCTTCAGTCTTACCCCCTTCAGTCTTACCCCTTCAGTCTTACCCCTTCAGTCTTACCTTCAATCTTACCCCTTCAGTCTTACCTTCAATCTTACCCCTTCAGTCTTACCCCTTCAGTCGTACCTTCAATCTTACCCCTTCAGTCTTACCCCTTCAGTCTTACCCCCTTCAGTCTTACCCCTTCAGTCTTACCTTCAATCTTACCCCTTCAGTCTTACCCCTTCAGTCGTACCTTCAATCTTACCCCTTCAGTCTTACCCCTTCAGTCTTACCTTCAGTCTTACCCCTTCAGTCTTACCCTTTCCAGTTTTACCCCTTCAGTCTTACCCCTTCAGTCTTACCTTCAGTCTTACCCCTTCAATCTTACCCTTTCCAGTTTTACCCCTTCAGTCTTACCCCTTCAGTCTTACCTTCAATCTTACCCCCTTCAGTCTTACCCCTTCAGTCTTACCCCTTCAGTCTTACCTTCAGTCTTACCCCTTCAGTCTTAAGGTGCTCCCATAGTCGAGCGGACCGTACACGGAGCGGACTCGCGCGGACTCAAAGCAGACCCAAAGCGGACCCAAAGCGGACTCAAAGCGGACTCAAAGCGGACTCAAAGCGGACTCAAAGCGGACTCAAAGCGGACTCAAAGCAGACCCAAAGCGGACTCAAAGCGGACTCAAAGCGGACTCAAAGCGGACTCAAAGCAGACCCAAAGCGGACTCCAAGTGCGAAGCTCCAATTTTCTAATGCGCGGACGTCCGCGCCGCTCACTTGGTGTCACATAAAAGGCTGCTCTGCGTTTTGGTTGACATCGACCTGCATTTATTGTGACGCCGATCTGCATTTACTCTGACCAGTCGCTCCGTGCCAAGAGAGAGTAGGGCTTGAGATGTTTGAATGGCATTTCTAAATGAAGTGTGTAAACACCAGTTTTATTTCGAAATATTCTATGTTATCTCCGTTTCCAATATTTCGAAATAAAACGGGTGTTTTTATTTCATGCAATGCGTGTTTGCCATTTCAGCACCACGCGCTGTCCACCTCATGTTGAGCAAGGCTATATGGTACATTGCACCTCGCTGCCTATATACCTGTTATTCAAGTGTGTAAAACTGCCCGTTTTATTATTGAAATATTGGAAACGGAGATAACATACTCTTTATTTTGACATCGGATGACGACGACATGACAGTAGTTGAACAGCGTGGGAAAAATTGTGTAAACTGGCGCGAGACATGTAGGAAATTGGTCCGCAGTGGTCCGCGGATGTACGCTCGACTATGAAAGCTCAAACTGTCCGCGCGGACCTCGCAGAGTCCAGTCCGCGTACAGTCCGCTCGACCATGGGAGCACCTTTACCCCTTCAGTCTTACCCCTTCAGTCTTACCCCTTCAGTCTTACCCCCTTCAGTCTTACCCCCTTCAGTCTTACCCCTTCAGTCTTACCCCTTCAGTCTTACCTTCAATCTTACCCCTTCAGTCTTACCCCTTCAGTCATACCTTCAATCTTACCCCTTCAGTCTTACCCCTTCAGTCTTACCTTCAGTCTTACCTTCAGTCTTACCCCTTCAGTCTTACCCCTTCAGTCTTACCCTTTCCAGTTTTACCCCTTCAGTCTTACCCCTTCAGTCTTACCTTCAATCTTACCCCCTTCAGTCTTACCCCTTCAGTCTTACCTTCAGTCTTACCTTCAGTCTTACCCCTTCAGTCTTAAGGTGCTCCCATAGTCGAGCGGACCGTACATGGAGCGGACTCGCACGGACTCAAAGCAGACCCAAAGCGGACCCAAAGCGGACCCAAAGCGGACTCAAAGCGGACTCAAAGCGGACTCAAAGCAGACCCAAAGCGGACTCAAAGAGGACTCAAAGCAGACCCAAAGCGGACTCCAAGTGCGAAGCTCCAATTTTCTAATACGCGGACATCCGCGCCGCTCACTTGGTGTCACATAAAAGGCTGCTCTGCGTTTTGGTTGACATCGACCTGCATTTAATGTGACGCCGATCTGTATTTACTCTGACCAGTCGCTCCGTGCCAAGAGAGAGTAGGGCTTGAGATGTTTGAATGGCATTTCTAAATGAAGTGTGAAAAACACCAGTTTTATTTCGAAATATTCTATGTTATCTCCGTTTCCAATATTTCGAAATAAAACTGGTGTTTTTATTTCATGCAATGCGTGTTTGCCATTTCAGCACCACGCGCTGTCCACCTCATGTTGAGCAAGGCTATACGGTACATTGCACCTCGCTGCCTATATACCTGTTATTCAAGTGTGTAAAACTGCCCGTTTTATTATCGAAATATTGGAAACGGAGATAACATACTCTTTATTTTGACATCGGATGACGACGACATGACAGTAGTTGAACAGCGTGGGAAAAATTGTGTAAACTGGCGCGAGACATGTAGGAAATTGGTCCGCAGTGGTCCGCGGATGTACGCTCGACTATGAACGCTCAAAGTGTCCGCGCGGACCTCGCAGAGTCCAGTCCGCGTACAGTCCGCTCGACCATGGGAGCACCTTTACCCCTTCAGTCTTACCTTCAGTCTTACCCCTTCAGTCTTACCCCCTTCAGTCTTACCCCTTCAGTCTTACCTTCAGTCTTACCCCTTCAGTCTTACCCCTTCAGTCTTACCCCTTCAGTCTTACCTTCAGTCTTACCCCTTCAGTCTTACCCCTTCAGTCTTACCCCCTTCAGTCTTACCTTCAATATTACCCCTTCAGTCTTACCCCTTCAGTCTTACCACCTTCAATATTACCCCTTCAGTCTTACCCCTTCAGTCTTACCCCTTCAGTCTTACCCCTTCAGTCTTACCCCTTCAGTCTTATCTTCAGTCTTACCTTCAGTCTTACCCCTTCAGTCTTACCCCTTCAGTCTTACCCCATTCAGTCTTACCCCTTCAGTCTTACCCCTTCAGTCTTACCCTTTCAGTGGTAGAATATTTACATTTCCCTACCTGGACACTCAATATGACTTGTATTAATCTCTAAGTGACCTTAACACTATGAAGTAATTATTTCTTGGACTTGAAAGTCTTCAGCATGATTTACTGTTTGTTTTGTTTGTTTTTCTGTTTACTCCCCACAAGTAGTTTCCCCCCAAAAAAGAGGCGTGTCCGTGTCAATCACATTGTTCATGGCACAATACTGGTCTGATGTTGGTTAGGATGGCACGGTGGCACAGTGTTGCCTCACAACAAGAAGGTCCTGGGTTCGAACCCCGGGGAAGGGCTTTCTGTGTGGAGTTGTGAACTACTCCTCACTGGTTGAGGTTAAATGCTGCTCCTACTGTAGCTACTCCTCACTGGTTGGATGGTTAAATGCTGCTCCTAGCTACTCCTCACTGGTTGGATGGTTAAATGCTGCTCCTAGCTACTCCTCACTGGTGGAGGTTAAATGCTGCTCCTAGCTACTCCTCACTGGTTGAGGTTAAATGCTGCTCCTACTGTAGCTACTCCTCACTGGTTGAGGTTAAATGCTGCTCCTACTGTAGCTACTCCTCACTGGTTGAGGTTAAATGCTGCTCCTACTGTAGCTACTCCTCACTGGTGGAGGTTAAATGCTGCTCCTAGCTACTCCTCACTGGTGGAGGTTAAATGCTGCTCCTACTGTAGCTACTCCTCACTGGTGGAGGTTAAATGCTGCTCCTAACTACTCCTCACTGGTGGAGGTTAAATGCTGCTCCTAGCTACTCCTCACTGGTGGATGGTTAAATGCTGCTCCTAGCTACTCCTCACTGGTGGATGGTTAAATGCTGCTCCTAGCTACTCATCACTGGTGGATGATTAAATGCTGCTCCTAGCTACTCCTCACTGGTGGATGATTAAATGCTGCTAGTAACTACTCCTAACTGGCTGGCTGGTTAAATGCAGAGGGTGAATTCCAGGTATTATGTTTAAATGTGCTTGATAAATAAAGAGATTCTATTCTATTCTTCTATGTCTATCAAGCATGAGACTCTTACCCTCATAGCCTCCTGGATGTGGTCCTGTCTGACAACCTCAGCAGAACGGTCCATGTACCATTTTAGACATCGGATCAACTCTCTGCAAATACACATTGAGAAGACTAAGGGTCAGTATTAGGCTATTTGTATGTAACTCAATGGGTATCTAAACATCAAGTTTATTATTGACCTTTTTTAATGTGTATTCATATTTATATATAAAGTATTTTAAGTAAAAAATAATAGTTTGACTAATTGTTTTACTTGTAAGCCAGAGCTCCAGCAAAGTGGTTTTGGATGTAGGAGTCCATGACAGGCCTGAAGTGGTAGAAACGACTGTCCCTGAGCAGGTTTATGATGAAGACCTGAACACAGACAGATAAATACATATTACCTGTATGTCCAGTCACAGTCCATTAACTAAAACATGATACATATGGTGGTATGTCTTTAAAACAGTGGTTCTCAAACTACGGGTCGCGACCCAAAGTGGGGTCGCGGGGTAGGTGACAGTGAACGCATTGACGCGCATTGACAAAAAAAAAATCCAATTGAGTTTTACACCCGGCAGCTGTGTGTATTTGCCATGACTCGCCCCTTCATCAATGGAGGCCGACACACGTATTCCAATACACATCTCACTACACCCTGCGCAGTTATAATCGCGGGAGGGGGGTCTGGTCTTTTGTGAAACAACGTGTGCTTTTATTTTGATATTCCTTATTTCCACATTGAAATTACGCGATACATTAAGTGTGGGGTCGCCAAAAGATTTCCTAAATAAAATGGGGTCGTGGTATAAAAAAGTTTGAGAACCCCTGCTTTAAAAGAATACGAAAATAGCAATAATGTTGTTTTCTCTACCAGTGACTGGAAAACCAGCGGTCCGTATTTATCCGTGTTGTCGTCCAGGAGACAGAAGAGTGTGTCCAGGACGTCTCGCAGGAACTGCAGGGAACAGGGAACTAGAATCAGCGAAACCATCACATTAAAGCTCCAGTCTGTTATCTAAATAGAAACAAAAGTGTACCAAAAAAAAACACAGCAAAGGAAGAAATGTAGCTCCTTCAATGTCTATAATGTAGTGGAGGTTTATATAGTTTATATAGGTTATATAGTTTATATAAGTTATATAGTTTATATAAGTTATAGTTTGTATAGGTTATATAGTTTATATAGCTTATATAGCTTATATATGTTATATAGTTTATGGTTATATAGCTTATATAGGTTAAATACAGTAGTTTATATAGGTTATATAGTTTAGGTTATATAGGTTATATAGTTTATTATATTACTTACTTACTTACGCCTACTACCCCTTCTGGGGCATAGGCCGTCAACAAGTTTAAGTTTATATTATAAAGGTTATATATTTTATATAGGTTATATAGTTTATATAAGTTATACAGTTTATATAGATTATATAAGTTATATAGATTATATAAGTTGTATAGCTTATATCGTTTATCTAGTTTATATAGGTTATAGAGTTTATATAGTTATATAGTTTATATAGGTTATGTGGTCTGTTGCACCAGTGGATAATAACCTTGACAATCTCCTCTCCACTGATCTGACGTAGTCGACCCAGAATATCCAACACCCTGTCCGGATGGGCCTTCCAGTTCAACAAGGCCAGAAGATCCACTGAGAACACAAGAGAATACGTTACATGGTACATGGTGTAGTACAGAATAGAATAGAACAGAATAGATTAGAATAGAATAAACAGACAGACAGAGAGACAGACAGAGAGACAGACAGAGAGACAGACAGACAGACAGACAGACAGACAGACAGACAGACAGACAGACAGACAGACAGACAGACAGACAGACAGACAGACAGACAGACAGACAGATAGATAGATAGATAGATAGATAGATAGATAGATAGATAGATAGATAGAGCCTACCGTTCTGTGTGAGTTTGGTGGAGCAGAGCACTGTAGAGACCCAGAACGTCTCTTTCGGGCTCCTCTGGAAAGGCAGGTTGGCAGGCAGGTTGGGACAGCTGTTGAAATCCTCCTTACAGCAGGGCATACTGAGGTACAGGCCCTGGTTGCTGAAGGTAGCGTTCTCATCACACTACGCAGCGGATGAAGGGAAGGACCCAGGAGTCAGTGCTCTGTTAGACTTGGCCTGTGTCAAACATTGGGTGTATTCATGTATTGAGTACTGGATGGGTGGGGATGACTACTTAGGACAATGCAATAAGTGCCAGAAAGTTCATTTTAACTTTTATAAGGTTAAATCTGTTGATCTGTCTGTGATTTATAACTTACCTGACAGTAAACCCCACCTGTCTGGTTACCCCAAGGTGTAAACAACATGATAAGAAGTACTTCCAAATACTATTCAACCCAGGTTTGTTGGTGCTATGTACGGAATGCAGTGTTTCTAAAATCTATCTGCGTTACTATCATAACGTGCTCTTGACGTGTCACTCCTGCACCTCTTTACCCCACCATACCGCGTGTCTGTCACGGAGCCAGCGGCCGCGTGATTGTGTTAATCGTGCTTCTCACCTTGTAGACGTAGAGCTCGTGGCTCTCGTCTGACAGCGTGGTCCCGTCCTCTCTCATCAGAGGCGTGAAGGCGAAGCCAAACAGCTTCTTCTCACCCTTGTCTTTAGCTGAAAGGAAGTGCATCACATCATATTGTACCTTCCATCCACGTAAAACAACTACTTCTTGTCGTCCTAAGCATGTCTCAAACCGGTACCTGGTAAAACAACTACTTCTTGTCGTCCTAAGCATGTCTCAAACCAGTACCTGGTAAAACAACTACTTCTTGTCGTCCTAAGCATGTCTCAAACCAGTACCTCATAAAACAACTACTTCTTTTTGTCCTAAGCATGTCTCAAACCAGTACCTGGTAAAACAACTACTTCTTGTCGTCCTAAGCATGTCCCAAACACGTGAATACTTTCGGCAGCCAACATGCCCTTCCGCCTTGCTCTGATTGGCCGAGCGCGCGCATGCGCATGAGCCGCGACACGCTCCTCTGCCAGGCAGGAATACTCAGCTCCGCTTAACGCAATTTATACAAATGGAAGTATTGATTTCGCCGTAACGAATCATTAAAAAAAAATACCGTTAACTGGAATATGTTGTGCCTTTACACATATGTTGGATTATGTAATTGGTTTGTCATGACAAACCAATAAAAAATCGCGAATTAACCGGTGGCTACAACAACACACAGTAACTACATGCATCATTGTTTACAATGAACGGTGGGGCTAATCGAAAGGACTGGACACGGACGCGTTAAACAGCAATCAATTAATTTAATATAACAGTCCGGTTCTGTGTTTGTTTGTGTCTGTAGATTGTTGGTGAACAACTAACGCGTCCGTGTCCAGTCCTTTCGATTAGCCCCACCGTTCATTGTAAACAATGATGCATGTAGTTACTGTGTGTTGTTGTAGCCACCGGTTAAGTCGCGATTTTTTATTGGTTTGTCATGACAAACCAATTACATAATCCAACATATGTGTAAAGGCACAACATATTCCAGTTAACGGTATATTTTTTTAATGATTCGTTACGGCGAAATCAATACTTCCATTTGTATAAATTGCGTTAAGATTCCTGCCTGGCAGAGGAGCGTGTCGCGGCTCATGCGCATGCGCGCGCTCGGCCAATCAGAGCAACGCGGAAGGGCATGTTGGCTGCCGAAAGTATTCACGCGTCCCAAACCAGTACCTGGTAAAACAACTACTTCTTGTCGTCCTAAGCATGTCCCAAACTGGTACCTGGTAAAACAACTACTTCTTGTCGTCCTAAGCATGTCCCAAACCAGTACCTCGTAAAACAACTACTTCTTGTCGTCCTAAGCATGTCCCAAACCGGTACCTGGTAAAACAACTACTTCTTGTCGTCCTAAGCATGTCCCAAACCAGTACCTGGTAAAACAACTGCTTCTTGTCGTCCTAAGCATGTCCCAAACCAGTACCTCATAAAACAACTGCTTCTTGTCATCCTAAGCATGTCTCAAAGCGGTACCTGGTAAAACAACTGCTTCTTGTCGTCCTAAGCATGTCCCAAACCAGTACCTGGTAAAACAACTGCTTCTTGTTGTCCTAAGCATGTCCCAAACCAGTACCTGGTAAAACAACTACTTCTTGTCGTCCTAAGCATGTCCCAAACCAGTACCTGGTAAAACAACTACTTCTTGTCGTCCTAAGCATGTCCCAAACCGGTACCTGGTAAAACAACTGCTTCTTGTCGTCCTAAGCATGTCCCAAACCAGTACCTGGTAAAACAACTACTTCTTGTCGTCCTAAGCATGTCCCAAACCGGTACCTGGTAAAACAACTGCTTCTTGTCGTCCTAAGCATGTCCCAAACCGGTACCTGGTAAAACAACTGCTTCTTGTCGTCCTAAGCATGTCCCAAACCAGTACCTGGTAAAACAACTACTTCTTGTCGTCCTAAGCATGTCTCAAACCAGTACCTCATAAAACAACTGCTTCTTGTCGTCCTAAGCATGTCCCAAACCGGTACCTGGTAAAACTGATTCTTGTCGTCCTAAGCATGTCCCAAACCGTAAAGAGAAATCTACTGTGCTAAGGTGTAGCAGCCAGTGGTCTGCAGCAGTGACTCACTGGAGCAGTGCCTGAACTCAAAGCGGAGGTGGGATCCTCTGAAACGCGTCCGTGTCCAGTCCTTTCGATTAGCCCCACCGTTCATTGTAAACAATGATGCATGTAGTTACTGTGTGTTGTTGTAGCCACCGGTTAAGTCGCGATTTTTTATTGGTTTGTCATGACAAACCAATTACATAATCCAACATATGTGTAAAGGCACAACATATTCCAGTTAACGGTATATTTTTTTAATGATTCGTTACGGCGAAATCAATACTTCCATTTGTATAAATTGCGTTAAGATTCCTGCCTGGCAGAGGAGCGTGTCGCGGCTCATGCGCATGCGCGCGCTCGGCCAATCAGAGCAACGCGGAAGGGCATGTTGGCTGCCGAAAGTATTCACGCGTCCCAAACCGGTACCTGGTAAAACAACTACTTCTTGTCGTCCTAAGCATGTCCCAAACTGGTACCTGGTAAAACAACTACTTCTTGTCGTCCTAAGCATGTCCCAAACCAGTACCTGGTAAAACAACTACTTCTTGTCGTCCTAAGCATGTCTCAAACCAGTACCTCATAAAACAACTGCTTCTTGTCGTCCTAAGCATGTCCCAAACCGGTACCTGGTAAAACTGATTCTTGTCATCCTAAGCATGTCCCAAACCGTAAAGAGAAATCTACTGTGCTAAGGTGTAGCAGCCAGTGGTCTGCAGCAGTGACTCACTGGAGCAGTGCCTGAACTCAAAGCGGAGGTGGGATCCTCTGAAACGGTCTATGGGGATCGGCAGCTTGACCATCTCGCTCCAGCGAGGGCTGTTGTTGTGGTAGAGGACAAAGGAACGATGTTCGCTGGTGTTGGGCTCCCCACTGCCCAGGCTGATGCAGTCCTGACACACACACACACACACAGGGTAGAGTCTCACTAGAGATATACAGTACAGTGGATGGATGGATGGATGGATGGATGGAAGGATGGATGGATGGATGGATGGATGGATGGATGGATGGATGGATGGAGCTCCATGGATGGATGGATGGATGGATAGAAGATAGATAGATGGATAGAAGATGGATGGATGGATGGATGGATGGATGGATGGATGGATGGATGGATGGATGGATGGATGGATGGATGGATGGATAGACAGTTAGGGCTTGTGTCCATAGCGGACGTTTTTTTCAAGGCGGACCGCTTTGAAAAGCAAAAAAGCTCAGAGCGTTTTCCTGAGTCTCGCGACTGCCGCGGCTCCGCCACTTCCTCGATGTTGATTGGTCGGTCGAAAAAAGTTACCTTGATGAGCGCGCTCCTTTCCAAAAGTTGAACTAGTTTCAACTTTAGGCGCTGGGAGCGCGCCGCCCAAAAAAACGCTGCCGCAGAGAGCGCATAAACGCGAGGCGCGGCGCTGGGAAAAGGAGCGCGTCTGTCACGTCTGTAGCATAGAAATGAATGACAGAAAGGAGCTGACGACTCATAAAACGTCCGCTATGGACACAAGCCCTTACACTGTTAATAATGTGACGCAAAGCACATGATCAGAGCAGGCAAACAGGAGACGTGTTGTTCCATACTTTGAGCGTGTCCCCGTCAGCATAGAGCACGTAGACCGTGACCTCGATGTTCTTCTGGACACTCTTGCCTCCCCTTTCAAAGTCTCCTCGCTCCAGGGTCAGATACAGGTCGTTACGTGTGTCACCTTGGACACAGACACAAGAGGAGAAAGCCCGGGTGAGTCCATCTGACACACCAGCACGTCACGAACACGCCCTCCTGACACGCCAGCACGTCACGAACACGCCCTCCTGACACGCCAGCACGTCACGAACACGCCCTCCTGACACGCCAGCACGTCACGAACACGCCGTCCTGACACACCAGCACGTCACGAACACGCCGTCCTGACACACCAGCACGTCACGAACACGCCCTCCTGACACACCCTCCTGACACACCAGCACGTCACGAACACGCCCTCCTGACACACCAGCACGTCACGAACACGCCCTCCTGACACACCCTCCTGACACACCAGCACGTCACGAACACGCCCTCCTGACACACCAGCACGTCACGAACACGCCCTCCTGACACGCCCTCCTGACACACCAGCACGTCACGAACACGCCCTCCTGACACGCCCTCCTGACACACCCTCCTGACACGCCCTCCTGACACACCAGCACGTCACGAACACGCCCTCCTGACACGCCCTCCTGACACACCAGCACGTCACGAACACGCCCTCCTGACACGCCCTCCTGACACACCCTCCTGACACACCCTCCTGACACACCCTCCTGACACACCAGCACGTCACGAACACGCCCTCCTGACACGCCCTCCTGACACGCCCTCCTGACACACCAGCACGTCACGAACACGCCCTCCTGACACACCCTCCTGACACACCAGCACGTCACGAACACGCCCTCCTGACACACCAGCACGTCACGAACACGCCCTCCTCTGTAGAACACCATCCCAGGCCTCCCCGGACATCAATGTCACCGCTAGTCACAATAACGTGCCCCCCCCCCCCCCCCCCGAGAGACCATGACATCTCCTGAAGCTCCCAGGCTGGGATAAAGGTATTGTAAATGGTAAATATAAAATGGTGCATTTATATATCTCTTTTATCCAAAGCGCTTGTTCCTCACATTCACCTATTCACTCACACATTCACACACCGACAGTGGAGGCAACCATGCAAGGTGTCACAACCTGCTCATCGGGAGCAATTATGGGTTAAGTAGTGTCTTGCTCAAGGACACTTCGACACACTGCCCGGGAGGAGCGGGAATTTAACTGGCAACCATCCGATTACCAGAAGACCGCTCTACCTCCTGAGCCACTGTATTGTGAAAACGTTATAACGTACACATGTGCACAAACGTTCCTGTCAGCCTTGGTCTGGAGTGCTCCTCAGATGAACTGAGCGTGGTCGTCATAAATCAGCCAGCTGCGCGGGAAACATGGCCGGCCGGTCGAGGCGTGGGCACAGCCGCGTCATTGCTCTCCTGAATGAGGAACGGCCCTCCTGAGTTGTAGCACACAGCGGCTCATAACTGTCAATGGCATATCAATGGCCACAGTGGTGGGGGAGATATTGCAGTTATTTATAAGATCAGATTAAGGTTATTTATATCTAAGTCATATCCTTGGGGACAGATGAGTCACAGAGAGTGGCATTGGGAGGTATTTCAGACTAACCGGAGGGGAGGGAGAGGTGGGCCACTGTTCAGTCTCAATGGAAGCCAAACAGAGTGACACCGGCTGATGAAACAATCCGAAATAAACACTAGTTTCTTTCTCTCCCTTTCTCTCTCTCGCTCTCTCGCTCTCTCTCTCTCTCTCGCTCTCTCTCTCCTTTCCCTTCCTCTGTACCTTCTTTCTTTAGATATCGTTGAAGACTACAATTCTTCACAATTAGCCTAAACACCTTGTTGTGAAGGGCCAGATTAACACTGAGAATCTACGTTTTATTGTTTTATATAACTTGTATATTATTTATATATATAAGCGATATCCCTTTAAGCCTCCGTTTGAATCATAGCATTATTCGCTTTCCTCATTGGATAATGCCCTTGACGTTCGCGGCGCCAAGGACCGCGCCCCTGAGACAGGTTCAAAGGCGAGTCTGGACAAGTTGGGACATGCCTGGTGCCAGCGCATTGATTCCAGACAAGAGCTGAGGCTGGGCACTAGAAAGCCCTCTAAGTATATATATCGTGGAAGGCGCGAACAGTAGCAGTTCGGTGAAACAGTGTGTTCGTCTAAGTAGCAGTTGTATGAAGTAACGTGAAGTTCGTCCGGAGTAATGCAACAGCAGTAGCTGCACCTAGCGTATAGCAGAGTCAAGTTCGACCTAACTTAATGTGAAGTAAAGAGTCGTCATTTAGTGTGAATCGTATTACAGCAGTTCGTTCGGTGTGCAGCATTAACAAGCAGTTCGTTCGTTTAGTAATTAGTGTGAACCTTAGCAAGTGTGTGTGGACTTAGTAATTAGTGCCAGCACACGAGGAGGGCCTAGTGGAACTATTGGACATGTGCGCATTGGAACCTACCGCGGCGATATTGTAGAACCATTATTGGTTTGATTATAGTGATTGTGGAACGTACTACCGTGGAGAAGAGCATCGTTAATACCCACTGTCGTTTGGATTTAACTACCTTGAAGATCTTACCTCGGGCTAGCTTCGAGGACGAAGCTGGCTGGCTATCATCATTGCTATCGGGCATTGGATTACAGCTATTACCTTGCTACTGAGCACTTGGATTATAAGGACCGGATCCGTATGAGAACCCCTTTTCTTCAAGTGAACAGCCTGAGTATCCGTACCTTCTTCCTTCCCCTGGAGCTTACAACTCTGGGAGGATATCACCTCCAGCGGTACCCTCGTTTGCCCCCCTATATTGCCATCCCACGCCAGGCGGCGTTTGGTCTAGTATACCCAGCTTAGGAATTATTCATTCCCACTGACTTTGCTACTCGCTGACTTTCTCATATTATTCGCCATAAAAGAGCGACCAAGTCATTCCCATTTGTATATTGGATGCATAATAATAAATACTGTAAATGATATCTCCTTGTCACCGTGCCGTCTATTCTGAGTGTCTGCCATATTTAACTGTACTGTCTGGCAAGTAATAATAATAATAAGTAGTAGTGGTTTAATCTATCACAATCTTTAATACAGTCAGGGTTTTGTAACCCCTCAGTTACACACCTAATGAGGCACCTGACCCGCATGCCTGTGTTGTGCACGTGGGGGGATTTTGGAAATGGGGCAATGTTTAGCGTGTAGCATGTAACAAACTACATTGTGTAGAAATGAACTGATTAATCAGTAATGGACTATGAACAATGCCTGTAAAATGAGCCATACAATTGTCTCCATAGCTATAATACAGAACACACAATGGGTCTGCCCCCCCCCCCCCACCCCCTGTTCCTTGTCCCTCTTTTTCATGTGATCCTCTCCCCCTCACCTCACGCCTACCCTGTGTTTTCAGTCAGGTAGCCTCCCAGTCCTACTGTTTAACCCCTTAAATCTTTGACTGCCACCGACTTTTCCCATCTGTACTGGTTAGCGCCAGCGTTATTGACCATTTTAGCGATGTTTGCAGACCCATCGTGTGTTCTGTATTATAGCTATGGAGACAATTGTATGGCTCATTTTACAGGCATTGTTCATAGTCCATTACTGATTAATCAGTTCATTTCTACACAATGTAGTTTGTTACATGCTACACGCTAAACATTGCCCCATTTCCAAAATAATCCAGTCTTTTTCCATAGATCGCGAGATATGACACATTATATGGAATAAGCCCAAATCGTTCTGGTTGATCGCCTGAAGCCCCAAATACTCCTAAATCAAAGGTATATACCATGTACATATGTGCCTTCACAAAATCATCAAGGGGAGGAGGGGGGGGGGGGGGGGGGGGCGTGTATCACTTCCGCAACGGATTTAGTTGGATTTCGGTTTCCGGGTTCGCCTGATTGGCCGCGACGGCCACGTGACACGCGTGGCACGCCCCCGCGGCAGCGGCAGTGTTGCCGCTGCAAATCAGAGCAATATTGTCGCGCCATCTTCTGAGTGCAGACGCGCTGCTGTTTAATCACTTTTCCCACTTCAATGACAGAGCTGCTGTTTAATGCTCACTTTTCCCACTTCAATGACAGAGCTGCTGTTTAATAATATTGTCGCGTTGTGGAAAGCAGGATGAGAGAGCGTAGATTTCAGTGTGTATCATTTAATCATTTATCATTTAACATTTGACAGGCATACATTGTTGTCATACAGAAGTACAGAAAACTTTTATTCAAAATGCTTCTTACTGTTACTGTTAGAGACTGTGCTAGACAAGATAAGTATGAAATAAAATAGTATAGCATGTAAAATAGAAGTAAAAATAGAGGTCACGCTGTTCAGTATAGACATATGTACAATGTTCGATGCAGAATAGAAGTAACTGAGTTACCATACAATATACAAATGCAATGTACTAATATACAATACGCTATAGTGCAAAGCAGCAATAGGATGAGGTACAATTTACAGTAAGGTGTACGAGTTGCAGTGCAAATGCTTCTTACTGTTGCGCTCCAGAGACTGTTACCATACAATATACAATATAGGCCTACTATGCAATGTACTAATATACAATACGCTATAGTGCAAAGCAGAAATGGGATGAGGTACAATTTACAGTAAGGTGTACGAGTTGCAGTGCAAATGCTTCTTACTGTTGCGCTCCAGAGACTGTTACTGTACCATACAATATACAATATACTATGCAATGTACTAATATACAATACGCTATAGTGCAAAGCAGAAATGTAAGGTGTACGAGTTGCAGTGCAAATGCTTCTTACTGGCGCGCTCCAGAGACTGTTAAGCATTTTGGATAAAAGTATTCTGTACTTCTGTATGACAACAATTTCAAATGTTAAATGATAAATGATTAAATGATACACACTGAAATCTACGCTCTCTCATCCTGCTTTCCACAACGCGACAATATTATTAAACAGCAGCTCTGTCTTTCAAATGTTAAATGATAAATGATTAAATGATACACACTGAAATCTACGCTCTCTCATCCTGCTTTCCACAACGCGACAATATTATTAAACAGCAGCTCTGTCTTTCAAATGTTAAATGATAAATGATTAAATGATACACACTGAAATCTACGCTCTCTCATCCTGCTTTCCACAACGCGACAATATTATTAAACAGCAGCTCTGTCATTGAAGTGGGAAAAGTGAGCATTAAACAGCAGCTCTGTCATTGAAGTGGGAAAAGTGATTAAACAGCAGCGCGTCTGCACTCAGAAGATGGCGCGACAATATTGCTCTGATTCGCAGCGGCAACGCTGCCGCGGGGGCGTGTCACGTGGCCGTCGCGGCCAATCAGGCGAACCCGGAAACCGAAATACAACTAAATCCGTTGCGGAAGTGATACACGCGGGGGGGGGGGGGGTAGTCTTGGTTTAGGTCCGGTAAGATACAACACTGTGATCATTACAGAAACATATATAAAAAATTATTCCAATGATCCCATCGGCGATTACTCGTTTATATGTAATTACTCGTGTATACGGGAAACTATAGGTTTTGAGGCGAGGAGATCTCCTAGCGATTGCTCTGCAAGAGCTCCTCCCCCTCAGAGCGAGTCAGGATAGAAAGTTTAGTTCAGGACACAGTTTAGTTCAGACAATCGGAGTTCAAAAGATACTGCCACCGAGATTCGATCGTCATTACAATTCCAACATAGGTAGATGAATCAGAGACACCTAGAGGGCTCCGGCTGACTGTATAGAACGGGGATCAAAGGAAAATATCAAAGGATCAAAACCTGAGAAATCTCGGGTTTCTGTTGCTCAACGGTTGGTGAGTTAACCCGACTTTTCTCGGGTACGGCGCTGAATGAGTTAAACCCGAGATTTATTTCACGTCACTAATAGATCAATACAGTCCGTATTAATTAATGTTGCGTTTCTTTTTCAAATGTAGCCAAGAGTATAGACCCTAACCCTATCAAAACAGCAGTCAAAGTGTATATTTTCAGCACTACGTTTGTTTACCAATGATTTTAAATGCTATTAGTGAAATATGAGTTTCTAAAAATCTCAGCGCATTGCATCGGAAACTGGATGATTTAGACGCGAGGAAATGGGGAGACACAGGGCTTTTGATGGACATCGAAATTTCATAAAACTACACTACCCAGCTCACACCAGCCGCTGATGTGAAAAATAAATATTGACGTTATTTCCGTGATTATATCTCACGGGTCGAACAAACCTGAACATTATTGCCATAAAATACAACGTATATTGTTTATTTACCTTTCTGTAAACGTCTACAAAAAAAAAGTGTCGCACCGCAATCAAGCTATGGATATTATACAAAAGTAACTGTACTTACAGTAGATTTCATTCACGGTCTTTGATGCCCTGTAACGGGCGCCTGGTGGTACTAAATCCAGATTTAACTCTGCCATTGGAAAGAGGAGATTTGGCCCGATGCATAGATGTATGACTTGGCCATAATAAGGTCATTTATAGGCCTGATATTCTATATTCTATATTCATATTTCAAATGGCATGTGTCCGGATGGCCAAATTCAGTACTGTATCTACAAAAACCCCTGTAAATCATCTGCCCTTTATTCATTTGCTTAGAATTTGTGTACACTTGATCTCTAGAAGGTGCTGAATGAACTCAGTGGCTCATCAGAGCTAAATTGTTCACGTCTGGTCAATGTTAGCATGGTGTAGGCCTGTCCCTGACTAAGGATTTGTATAGTCGACTTTGATTGGCCAAAATGCAATTTATTGGTCCACTGATGGATACATCTTGATATTTGCTAACTCTAGTGTGTTCATTAGACGGGGTGAAATCCTCTTTCAATGCCTCTGTGCCCGTTTTATTAGGCAATTAGCCTCGCTGGTATGCGCGCCATTAGCGTTAGCCTTGCTAGGTCTCTTTGCTTTTGGAAAGAATGATCCCAAAAAGCTAAAAACAATTATAATTATATATATTATCATTTTTAGATTTTTTCTTTTTGCATTCGACTAAGAGGTTGGCAGTCGACTACGGCTCCTTTCGATCGATTATTCGACTAGTCG